>NC_135090.1:4815000-5143928 GCF_051107435.1 Chaetodon auriga | reverse complement strand
TTAGCCGACCTGTTTCCTCTTTTCTGCAGATTCCAGACTGGCCAGTCAGAGAGGGCCTCCCAGCCAGAGGAATCCTAAGGAGAGCCACTGCCTTCCACATTGGTATTTCCTGACCCAGTCCCACATCCCAAGTGGTTCATTGACAGTTTGAGCAATGAAAAAACAGAAAACTACAGATAGGTGACAAATGAAAGGATGAAAGTGCCTTAGTAAGGTCTTGAGCCATCACAAGCTGCAATAACAGGTTTAATGCTGCTTGACCACTATATACTATAATTCCTCACACTGGTGCAAAATCTTCAAAACATGTTAAATATTGATATCTGGTGACTGTGAAGGTCATTTTATATGACTTACGTAACATGTTTTCACAGTTAAGAACCCATCAGTATAGGGACGCATACATACAATGTTTAATATTGGAGAAATACAGTGACATACAGTGACAGCTGCTTACTGGCTCAGAGCACTTACATTTTTGCTCCTAATCGGATCTGCAAGGATGCTGCATGCATATTATCATTTTCATTTTCTTCAGTGAACACAGGACGAGGATCATCTCTGACTTAAACAGTTCTGCCATATGCAAAACCACGATCGAGGAGGCGATACCTGGAGGTCTGATTCTGTCAGTCTCAATCTGGAGCTATGCGTGACTGTGTGTCCACATAACATCTTAGCCACTGCACCCTGCAAATGTAATAAGAGCTGAGGGGTCAGAGAGGATATGAAACACACTCCAAAAGTCATCAGAGGAGAGATCATAAATCTGGAGATGTTGAAAAGCAGAAATAGGTGAGTACCTATTTATTAATCACCACTGAAACATTCTGAGGTGCGAGTGATATCAGGTGGAAAAGGGATTTTCATTCAGTTGAGTGATTTTTTTACATCCCAGAAGACTGTGTATTAATGTACCTTCCCAGCTTTGTAAACAACAAAACTGAGTCCAATTTCAGCAAGTTACACAAGTGTGGGATGAACTGAACATTTCCTCAAGTTCAATAAATGCAGGCACCAAGGGACCAAGTGGAGAAGCTGGTAGGAAAGTGCTGCAGCATCCAAAACCTTTTTGGTTTATCAGGTTGATTTTAGAAAAGGTGCTAATGTTTGTAGGATTTTCAAGAAAACAAGGCAAAGACTTCACCAATTCCTTGTGGACTGTTGTCAGCTTCTTGTGAAATTCTGCTTTCTGTGTGTCTGCACATGCCAGAGGAAATCCCCAAAGAGAATCCCATTCCTTCCTCCTACAAAGATCCTGTACTGTCCTCTGAGAACATTCTTAGCAATAACTAATGAGCAGATAACTTCTACATATCTGTGGTCTCACTACAAGCTGTCATGAACATGTCAGCTGAACACAATCACAACAAAAAAGTTAGTTATGCAGTCTCATTTTCAGTCCGAAAATCTTTCAAGTGGAGCCAGAGGGGGAAATCATTCCGCTGGAAACAAGTACTCCAAACAGATTTTTCTCAAACTATGGCAAGGTAGGATATTTCTTACAAAACATTTCAGCTCTCAAATCGTGTCAGAAAAAACCCTGCTTGGCTGGTTGGTAGCCACTGTTTCACTGGAACCTCAGTGGGTGGAGCTTTAGAGACGCTGCCTTTTGTTTGTCTCTCTGCATGGTAGATATCAAAGGAACAAATAGCAATGGATAAAATAACAGGAACAAACTGGAAAGGAACTTCCTTCACCTCTGGTGGATCAAGTTCTACTTGAAATGCAGACATTAGCATCAACGCTGTCTGTGTTTGGTGGAATCCACACTGCAGGTGTAACTTCGTGCAGCATTTAAGCACTAAAAATATTCCTCTGAGGAGTGGAGACCAAAACAGAGCTAAAAGGAGAGTGAATATTGGACTTACAGGTGGCCAAAGAAATTAATGCTAATGTCTGCTGTACGTGTAACTTGGCATCTGTTTGCCAACATGTCAGCCAGAGCACTAAGTCAGAAGGCCTATTCTGTTTATGGCTTGAAGGTTAGCCATAATGTCCATCTCAGGGGCTACTTTCTGTGTTTACTTTGGTAAAGACTCGGAGACAAGCTCACACAGCTCAGTCTGAATCTTCGTTCCTCAAATCTCTGTAACAGAAGTGGGCAAGTGTAAAGTTAGCATAATCCATAAAGTCATAGTCACATTAATGGCAAACATACCAGGTTGAAATATACCGCAATGCTCCTTTAAGTTTGGAGCTGGAGTTTAGACTTGTTTATCTTAGATTAGCATAAAGAATTGTGGCACCGCAAAACAGGCACTCCAACAGTGAAAACAATATGCAACTCTAAAGCTAAAAGTAAAGAGAAATGTTTAAACGACAATGTGATGTTAGGAGCTACAGCAGTTCATCCCTCCACCAGCTACTTCACTCCAGCATTTCCATCTCTAGTGTGTGGACAATGAGGACACTTTTGTTTTTGTTCTCTGAACAGGCATAATGGTACCAAACCTGGCAACCTCACCGTGACAAGACATTGGAATGCTGCACCGTCACTGCACAAAGCTGTTTGCCAGGAAACACTTCCAGCAATTAATTCTTACTAAAACCGCAGCTGTTTTTATGTTTCGCTTTCTCTATGAGTTAAATTAAACAGGCACAGTGTCTTCATTAGCCAGGCTAGCTTCCCCTGCCTCTTAATGCTAAGCTAGACCAAACACATCCTGACTGGTGTTCTGTGCTCAATGCATAAACATGAGACTGATAATAATCCTCGCATCTCATTTTCAGAGAGAAAAAATAAGCATATTTCCCAGTACCTCAAAACTTATTTAACTCTAACTTCCTTAAAGTCTTATTGTCTGAGGCCTGTGTTTTTGTGCCTTTTCGAAAACTATCACTATCCGCTATGCTAACTCAGCTATTTTGGTAAAAACTGTGAAAAATGTCCCTGCAAAAAACAAGTGAATGTTCCTTTAAGATCTTGACACATCCCCTCACATGTCAAAGAAAATCTTTCTGACAGTTAACGGGAGTCTTTTGCACGAATTGCTCTATAAATGTACTCCTTTCTGAATAAACCTGTCCACACACTAACCAAGAAAGTAACTAAATGCAGGAAGCGTGACCTTACATCTTCTGTGTATGGTCACAGAGGAAAGACTCGATCTTGTGTTCTAGCTGAAAACACTGAATTTCACAGTATGGAGTCTTTCCACTGTGATGTAAAATGCACACAGTTTGCTCAGAAACGCTGTCATTACACTCAAAAGTGATAGTTAGCAAAGCTGGATGAGATGTTCACATGCCAGCGGAGGGAAAGAGGAGAACATTCTTCCATGTGTTTGGCTTTAAAAAGGGACAGACTGTCTCATCAGCTGAATGAAGATCCACTTTTAACTCTATATATGTAGATAGAATCACAGTGTTTCTAATGAAGATACAATATGTACATACTTTTTATAAAAAGAATGCCCTGTCAGTCAGAGAGGAGAGCGGTTTTCTGCACACACACGTACACACACACACACACACACACACACACACACACACACACACACACACACACACACACACACACACACACACAAGAGAAAACAGTTCAGGATTATGGCTGACCATGTATTATTCTATGTACATAAGTGTCTACCTATTCTTTAGTTATGGCCAACCAACGTCCCAAATGAAAGGAAAGGGAGGATAAACAACATTGACTTAGGCCTTTGGTTCACCGCTCCATTTCATGACCTCCACACCCTCCACCACCACCACTCCATCCATCTTCCCTCCCTCAGAGCTTGACCCTCTCATAGACTGCCCACATCACAGCTCAAATCCTTTCCCCACAGCAACATGTGAGCAACATGTACTTTCTCTCAGCAAACTTTAACTGCCCACTGTGCTACAGCCTCTGTCAGTATGTAATCGTTCTCTGGTGTTTTGCATGTATGTAGAATGGGCATGCAATACATATATGTATAAGATAAGCTAAGATATGATAAAATAGAGTATTTAACCTTTTAAACCCCACGTCGGGGAAATCTTCTTGTTACAGACAGCAAGAAAAAAAAATGAAGAAAAAGAACAAACAGACAATATTAAAAGGATTCAACTATATTTATGTACTTTATATACAAGAGGAGCATTTCACAATGGTGAAACTGAGCATGAGTAAGATGTGGATGATAAAATACAGTGTTTTTGTACTATTGTATGGTAGAAAATATATAAAACAGTAAAAAAAATATTAGCACAGTAAAGGTAGTTGCACAGATGTAATGGATATTACAAAAAATGTTCACATAAATAATGGAGTAGTGCAAAAAGAAGGTTTGTGATGTTGTGATGTGAAACAGCATCAACACAGTGCTGCATGACATGATGTCCCCTGAACGAGACTGTGCCTCATGCAGAGATGCCGCCCATCTGACTTATTGCCTGCTATCCTGAACATCCTGATTGGAGAAGCACCCAGTCCAGCTCTCCAATCAAGTGGATGTAGGCAGCATGCTATGCACACTACATATGCAGTAAGTGTTAAACTATGGTATAGATGTTTGTTTCAATGTGAAACAGAGGCACTTACTTAACCGCCTTGGGACTGGGCCAGGTTCAGTTTTCAGCAAAAGTGAAAGCAAAAGGCAAGAGTAAGGCAGGTTGAGGTTGTGTTTATTTTTTTCATTTCTTTTATTCAGAGACAGGCAGACCTTGGTAAAACTTTAAGTTACATTACATATATTCAACCCATGCAATGAACTTTTTTTTTTTTTTTTTTTTTTACCAGATCCATCTGATTTTAGATGGCTTTCCCCTACAGAGCTGAGTCATAACACAGTCTTTTAACCTCATGTATGTCCAACCTACAGCACAAATCAGGTTGCTGCATTGTGGAAACATCCAGAGCTCTCAGGTTTCTCTCTCTCTCTCAGGAAGAGTAGCCAACAATAACTGTCCTCCTGCATTCTTGAATATTAAAGAAAGTGCCAGCTCTGACACTGTTTTATATATCATCACTGAATTCCAGGAGTGATTTTGTGATGATGTCTATTTTACTTTTCTGGTTTTCCTACTTTGCCTCATTATATCTCATCTACTTTTCCTGTGGTTCCTGCATTTCTTTTCAAAATAACTTCTGCCTTCAGACAAAACACTTCCTGAGTTATGACTGTAATATATTCTGGTCAAGACGTCATCATACCTAAATGACCACATAGGTTGATTGCCAATGACTCTCACAACAGCACATATAACCATTGGAGAGCACCAGCGACAGGTGGTACATCATACTGGCCCTTAGTCATACGGACCTCTGTTGTGACATGGCTGACACTGTGACACTGTGGTCGTAAGTTAAAAAGTCAGTGGTGTCTTTTGGTTTCACACAGGACACCAACAGCCAGTCTCCTGGATGAAGTTCCTGTGTTTGACCCACCTATCCACCATCCTCCACATGCAGACTTTCTTGCTTGTTATACTATACACCTGACCTTTTTCTTTGCTCTGCCACAATTACCATGTCAACTAGAAGTTGTTGTCTAACAATAAATGCATGTATGGGTGATGAAAACCTATCTACCCATGTTTCTGGTGAGAATGGGCTCATTCCGGAAACTCCTGATGGTGTGAATATGATGCTACATTATAGTTGAACTCTATATAAAATAATTAATTGAGCTATAATCAACATGTTTATACAATGTATGAAATGACAATGTGAGAACAGTGACAATGTTACAGGCTCGTAGAGATGAAAATCTGTGTACCTTTGTCTAAAAAAAAAACAAAACAAAACTAGATGAAAGAGTGTAGTTGGCGACAATTGCAAGCAGTGGAATAATGTATTGTATACTGAATTAACATATTTAATTTATGCAGTCATCAAAATTCTTACACTCACCACTTTAGTAGGTACACCTGTTCAGCTACTCGTTAACACAAACATCCAGATCCAGTGAGCAGCAATTCTCTGTGCAAAAATAGCTTGTTCATGGCAGAGGTATGAGCAAAATAGCAAAAATGGTTCAAGCTGATAGAAAAGCAAAAGTAATTCAAAGAACGACTCATGACAACCAAGATATGCAGATGAACATCTCTGAACACAGTCCAGAATAAAATGTTGGCCCTGTAGGTTTCTGCAAACCAGAGATAACATTACATTTGCATGTTTCATATGTATCACATCAACCCAACATAGTGTACATTCACTCCCTTCTTCAGTAAGAGATACTGAAACAAGGTCGGTATTATTAATATTATGTACGGGTCAGTATCAGTAGGGAAGTACTAAGTTAATAGGTTTCGAGAGCTAGGATACCACAACATATATCTTCTTAACTTTTATTTTTTTTTGTTAAAATTAACATTTAAATACACAATAAAAACTGAATAAATTCCTTTTCTAAAAAAGTAAAAGACAAGATTTAATAGGCTATCATATTTGAAGTCTGGACCAATTACAACAGGCCATTTTCCGCTGGCTGCAAATGCATTTCCTATTGAGACTAGAAGGACCTAGAATAACATGTAGGCAAGATGGGAAGTAAAGCTAGAAATTGGTGTTACTATCAACAAAATGAAGTCATCCACGTGCACTAGATCCTTTTCCCTCGAAGGTCAGAGATGGCTTAAGTGACTTTGTGTCACAGACATTTGACACTGAATATGGTGTTCCTCAGGGAAGCATTCCAGGTCCTATTGATTTTTCATTATACATGCTCCCTCTGGCCAGCATGACCATATGTCAAATATCACTGTTACGCAGATGATACACAACTGTACAGTGACAACTACACAACCCCAGTTCTTTAAATACACTTCTACCTGTGATGTTGATATTAATATGTGCGGGACAATTTTTTTTGTACTTCAAAGCAGAAAGGCAGAGACTAGACTGAGTATTTCCCAAAATCACCTTACCCGTCTGCTTGCATCACTGACTACCTGTATCTTTTAGAATTAATTTTAAAGTCATTTATCTACAAAGCCTTACTCAATCTACCACCTTCACATATCAGTGACTCCTTCTCATTTTATGGCCCAACAAGAACTCTCAGATCTTCCACTGCCTTCTTGTAGAAGTTTCTAAATTGTCCCACAAGAAATCTGGTGTGGCTGCTTTCTTTTTTTATGGCCCTAAACTGTGGAACACCCTCCTTTTGGATCTTAGAACCCTTAAAGTTTTAAAAAGACCTTTCTTTTTCAATTTGGCTTTTAATTTGGGTTAACCTCTGGTATCATTGTTAAATTTTTATTGTATTGTTGTACTGTTTTTGTTTGTTTGTTTGTTTTATTTATTGCTATTGCTATATATTTCTTTACAAATTGTGATTGTTTTTTCATCTGTTCTTGTTTTGTTCAGCATTTGGCATGAAAGGTGACACTTAAATTTAAGTTATTATTATTATTTGATGAGATGGATGAATGGCTGCTGAGCAATTTTAGATTGCCAAGAACACTGCTTTTAGACTGCCACCTCCTCCTGCTCCAGTCAACATCTTGGAGCACTTGGCTTGGGCAATTTTTTCCACTTTCATGTCAAACTTTTTTTTTTTTTTTAAATTTCAGTTACTGTGAGTCCCTCTGCTGACATGACATTTACAGCATCACAATTGTTTTGCCATTCCTGGGTTTTTGATTTTCTTGTAATGCCTGTATTGGCTCTGGAAAATCACATGTTCACTTTGTTTATATAACAGTATGTCGATTTCACTACTGCTGAAGTTCTTCTTACAGCCTCTTTTTTTTTTTTGGTGGCGCCTCTCCGATGCTTGGACATGTCAGAGTAGCTGCACACGGCACAAAAAATAGTGTTCAGGCGGGATTGCCTATGCCAATAACACACAACCAGAATCAAATGGGATTAATCATTCACCTAGGTAAAAGCAGATTGGTTGCATCTGGAGCTGACTTCTCCTATATTTTGTCTTAAATTAAAAGAAAAGAATATTAAGAGAATGTTGCTGCATGGTCTCCAATGACAGTTTTTAAAGAAGTGCCCCACTTTTCATTTTCAGATTTTCATTTCTGAATGCAAATCAATTGAGACTAATTGTTGAACCTACAGAGATTTATCACCTGATTCTACAGCTCCCTGCAGCTATGGATAGTGAATTTCAGCTCTTTGTCTATCTGTCCAGCTCATAACTCTACTGTTTTGATTGAGCCTCAAAAGGGGTCATTCACTTAAAATATGTTTAAAATACCATTTTACATTTATCAGGTGAACAGTGAAGGGTTGAATCCAAGCACTGGTTTTCACAACCAGCTGTTACCACGACACCTATACACAAATAATCACAAACAGCTGCTCTTTAAATCACATAACAGCTATTGTTCAACTACAAGTACAACACAGGCAGCTATAATACAAGCAACTATGATAAAAATATAAAGGCAGCAAGCGTGTGACACATGAATTTGTGTGTGTGTGTGTGTGTGTGTGTGTGTGTGTGTGTGTGTGTGTGAGGGGAGAGGGAGGAGAGAGAGAGCGATGGCGACTATGGCTACATCATGAGGTTCAAGACTGCGAGGCTTGACAAACAGATATGAGAAGCACAATGGAGGCCATGTTTGCAAGTCTCTGACAACAAGATGGCGACGAGCAAAGCTGAGTTATACTACCACTCTCTGCTCCTTTAAGGTGTGTCTGTGTGATTTACTGTAAATGTGTGTGCATGTGTGGGTTAGTAAAAGAGAGAGAGGGGAAGGTGCTCAAAGCGAAGCAGAAAGAGGTCTTAATTAGCGTGTTAAGCCACAATAACTGTCTCTTTATCACACATAAAACCAGCATGTGGACCCTGCTCAGAGTCCGCCAGCTGTGGCTTCAGTCCTTAAAATCCTAAAATGCATCTTACCAGCTTTACCACAGTGGCAGAAGTCTAACACAAAACAAAGCAAAGCCCACTTGCACAGGACACAATATATAATATGCTAAGCACAAAGAAATAAGCAGCAGGTACAATAATTGAGATATTTCAAAGAGCAATAGCAGGATTCTGCCATCCATTAACTGTCTCTGCCTGGACAAAAGTCTCTTATTTTAGATCTGTGATCTGCGATTAACATGTGTATCAGTTAGTCTGGTGCATCCAGCAGGGTTTCTTCAGTCTCAGATCTTCAGCTACTACTTGAGTTGCAGTGGAAAGGTGAGGTGGATCAGGGAGTCTTGATTCTTATATGCTTAATTCCCCTGAGTACCTGTTGTCCAATGGGAAACCAGAATTTGAATTCAAGTGAGATTTGACACTTGGTAATGATTTGCATGGCCGGATGGGATTTCAGAGTTATTTTTTTGTTCTCTGTCCAGAGGTCTTTATTCAGGCTTTAGTTTTTCATGTGGCCTTTCTTTGCTAATCCATGTGATGAGGTCCCAACAGCATTACCTGTTCAGCACCAAACAGCAGACAGATACAGTTAGAGACTAGCTGGTGAAGAAGAAGAAGAAGATCATTATCAGCTGAAGTAAAACCAAACACACAGCTAAAAGGAAAGTGAATATTGGATAAACATCCATCAAGAATACACAAGCATAGCTTCAAATGAATAATAATGTTGCTCTGCATGTGTAAATAAACAACTGTTTGCTGACAAGTTCAAAATATCAAGTTCAAAAGATGGCTAAGAAAAAAAACCCAAACAATTATTGCATGTCTGACATCTCAGTAAATACACTTCATCAATTCAACATATTATGTGGAGCTATTTCTTGGCTGAGACCAGTAACATCCTGATGACTCTGCTGGCTGTCTGGCAGATGTCTGTCCAGCTGATCTCAGTCAGCAAATCTTCCATGTATCAGCACTAATGTTCCAATAACTAATATATATATTATAATAATTTTATGTTTTTACAGAGGGGTAAAAAAAAAAAAAAAGAGAGAGAGAGAGAGAGAGAGAGAGAGAGAGAGAGAGAGAGAGAGAGAGAGATACAAGTACTTCTTCCACCACTCCACAAAATTTCCATTCTTTTGTGTCAGAAGAAAGAGACCTTTCTGGAAATACTAAACATGACATCAAGTTGTCTATAGTTGATTGTCCACACGAATCTTAGAATTATCTACCAAATCAAATGAAGTTTATTGTCATGCACACACAGTACAATCTTTAATGGAATTCATTTTCTCTGTTTAACACATCCTAATCACTAGGAGGATTGACAGGAGTATTAACCTGTTTGTGTAATGGTAGAAAACCCACACAGACTCGACACAGAGAGGCCCAGCCCCAGATGGGATTATAGAACCGGCACCTTCTTGTTGTGAGACAACAGTGCTAACCACTGAGCCACCTTCCAGCCAAACAACAAAAAGAGAACAAAAGAAGAAATTAAAGGTATACGACTCGAACCTTTTTGGATACCTTTAAACAAGAAAAGATTATTATTGCTCAAAAAAAGTGCAGCCTGTTTACTTTGCAAGAAAAAAAATGACTACATGGGCTTGTTTGCTCAGCTATCTGGAGTACAGCCTTGGCTAAAAACAACACTGCATAAAATCATAATAGATGCAAAGTTTCACAACACTCTGTACTCTGTGGAGCTCGCACAGTGGCACAAATGGCAGGTCCTTGGCAGGAAGTAGACGGGAGGGTTAAATAAGGGTGGCGGCTGGCGCTGCTACTGATTTCCATGGGTTTGGATGAAAACTGACTAGCTTTTTATAGCACAGTGGCCGGGCGGGGTCACAGGGTATGTGTGGCTCACAGCATTCACTGTGTGGGAGTGTGGCACTCGTTCAGATGGAGCTGAAAGAGAGACAGTGAGAGAGAAAAAGAGACAGAGAGGTGGTGGTGATGGGAAGGAAAGAAAGCCAAGGCTGAGATTGAGAATCAACAAAGAAGAGAAATGCTAATGTATGAGGCATTTCAGTTTAATCTCCCCAGAGGTCTCCTCTCTGTCATTTTGAAAGGTGTCATGAACCATAGAAAAGAGAAGTGCCGATGGGAGTTTAGCAAATGGACTGTGACAAATGGACAGAAAGCTGCCAACCAGAGACAGGCCAGGCCACTCCTTCATCACAGCCTCAGGAAATACCCCGGTCTCAGTCCCAGATCTTCAATCACCCAGCATGTCTATGTGTTTTTCATGTGTGTGTATGTGCACATCTACATGTGCATGTTTGTTATCTTCAGACAAGTCAAACAGTTAGAGTGATTTAGACTGGTGCAAAGTCTGGTTTGCAGCACTGCAAGTCTGTTTATTCCCGTGCCAGTATCATCAATATCACAGATGACAGAAAGCTTGGAGGGATAGAGAGCAGCAGCGCCAAACTCAAGTGTCACTGTGTCATACCAGGGATTCCTCTCTGCTCAGCAGATGGATGATGAGGACCAGAGCACCGGGCAGGCCCTGCCATCCAGGCAAATATAAAAATTTTATTTTAGCTGATAGCTGGTTTGCAGCGTTGAAAGAGAATAAATGAGGATTTCATCGATAAGCACTGGGTATTGTTTTTACTGATGAGAAAATTCGAGTTACAGGATCAAGTTGGTTTATTACAACGTGTGTCTTCTATTCATAGTGTGGCCATCTCTTCAGCTGGTTATGATAACACTGTCATTCAGGTCGTAAACAAACCAACCGTTTGCAAAGTTTCTCCTGTTTTTCCTGGGTTTCTTCTGTGTTTCAAGGCTATCTCCCAGCACTCTCCCATTTTCTTCTTTCTCTTGGGAAGCCTACGGAATTTGCAGACCCCTCAAACTATATTAAGAATGATCGTCATAACATGGATCCATATGTTTTGTCTTTGTCTGACATCATCCAGGTTGCCAGAAACGCAGTCTACACAGACAATCCACACACTACATTGAATTTCCACCCATCTGTGACCACAACCTGGCAATCTACCACCAGATTTTAGGGGTGTGTACGCACCTGCTCTAAGCGCATATACACAGTCCAGCTAACTATACTAAAAAAATAACTTAACTCCCCCCAGAGATAATAAACCAGAATACTCAATACTCAGTGACAAAGCTTTTTTGCACTGGAACACCATGAACTCATTGCACATGATGAGCTCAGATTCATTTGTTCATCCACACTGTTAGTTCAACCAGTTGTATAGGCTTGATTCCCTTGAATTGCTTTCAATGAAGTAAGACCTGTATAAGTGAACACACATGGAAACAGGCACGCTAGAGTTGAAGCGCCTTTGAACTGACAACTGACAAAATACTGTCTGTAAACTCCTCTAAAGTAAAACCATGGTTCTTTCTCTTTTTTGGCAAAGGAATAAACACCTTTTCATATCTAAACTCTGGCTAGCTCCTCCATGAAGCTGCATATTGTCAGTCAGTTTGTCAGTCAGTCAGTCATATCCAGGCAAACCACTGAGAAAAAGCTGTGTCCTGTTTTTACCCTTCACAGGCACAGCTAGATCATACAGTACTCTTAGTGGGAAGGCCCATCAACATTATAGGGTACTGTAATGCCAAAACAAGGCAGTGACTTGGGAGCAGATCACAACTCTAGGGTTTCCACTAGTGGCTGCCTACTGTGTTTCAGTTCCCAGGCTTCTCCATTGTCCCAGTCAGTCAGAGTGCAACCGGGAAACATGCTCCATTATGGCATCATGGCTTACAGGACACCAGAAAACACAATGCTAGTCGCCAAGTAGATACAGTTACAAAACAAGGTGTAAGCCTACCTGAGTAACTCAGCATGCTGCTGCATTAGCTCCAGGGCCAAGGAGGAGACTCACATCAGGCCAGGACAGGCTGGATTTGTTTGTGAATGGGCCATTTAGATGGAATTTTTAGTGGAACTTAAGCATGTTGATACTGGCACATTCCTTGGCAGTCTGTAGAGTACAGGTTACAAATATAGACAGCAGAGAGCCAGTTTGAGTATTTCAAGTGCTCTATGCTTTAAAGGTCCAGTATGTAGGATTTAAAAGGATCTTAATGGAATATAATATTTACAATTACATTAATGTTTTTGTGAATAATCACCTGAAAATAAGACTCACTGTGTCTTCGTAACTTTAGAATGAGCTCTTTATATCCACAGATGTGATCTGCCATGTTCTACAGTAGCCTTGGAAGGACAAACAAAACACTGGCTCTAGAGAGAGCCTTTGGATTTTTGTGTTTTAGCAGCCACTGTAGGGGAGAGTGAGGTGAGGGGTATTCATCTGGTTGCAATCTGCAACGTCACTGCTAGATGCCACTAAATCCTGCATACTGGTCCTTTAAATCTAAATGCCCGTGTTCAACAGGAACCGTTCTAAATACTTTTTTACTTTTTTTCCCCAGCTGAGCACAGTAGTTTTAGTAAGTAGTTTGTGCTGTGGATTAATGCCCATGTAGGGTTAATTACCAGACTTATTGATTAATTTTCAGCCTTACTCTTGTAAAATTATAGTTGATGGCAGATAAATGCAATTGTTAAATTGTGTCCAGTTAAGTTCTGGCTGGGCACCTTTGTTGCATTTCTTCTGTTTTGCTCTTTTTCCCTGTTTCCTGTAATATACATCATCTACTGAAGTAAATCAGCCCTCTGCACAGACTTGTGCTCCATGTGCTTTGAACTGCAAAGGAAACTGATGAAGTAATGATTAACATGCCTGTTCAACCATTCCGTCTGGTTTATTTTTCAGTACCAAAGGCTATTGAACTTGGCTTCTTTTAAAAAGTATGATACAAACATTCAAGCAGCATCACAAATTGAGGCTGGAGCCCAATGTCATGGAGCTCCCATCTCTACCATCAAATTACATCTGTGATTATTATTGTTCTTTTAAGGATGTTAGTTGGATAGCCCTCTGGTACTGGAGCTGAAGTCCTTATTTGTCTCATACACTTTTAATCATATTCCCCCGCCTATGTCTGGCACTCCATTTGATGCTTTTCTGTGGGAAAATCAAGAGAACATCTCTGAAGGGATTAATGAAAAGTCAAAATGTTTGATAAGAAAAAATGTACAACTTAAAAAACAAAATAAAAACCAAATTAATTTTAGCATCTCGAAGAAATGAGTCTCATACTCATTAACTATGGGACAAGGAAAGTTTTCTTTCAAAATGACATCTAGAACTTGTGCATTCCAATGTTGCTTTAGATTAGTAAAATTTAATCCAACATGGGTGACATTAGAAAACTGCCCTAGTAATGTGTGACACCTTTGCCAAAATGTCCCCCAAATTTTTCAAAAACATTAATATTCTTTATTTCTAAAGGACTTTTCGAAAAGTAAAATCAAAACCATGGAGTGAAAAAGGAAGTTTAACTTTAAATTAACTTTAAATGAGATGAATAAATTGAATCATCATATATCAATAAGAAATAGCAATTCAATATTGCATGTATATGATGTCGGAGGGCTCTCAAAAGACTGATTGAAAAAGTGTTGTCAAAACTGATGCAGTAGAAGCTGGATCCTGCAGTTCCCGTAATGCATCCAATGGCATTTCTTTGTTAGACTTTCCCTTTGTGTGAAATCTCAACTTTGTCTTTTAGTCTTCTCACCTGCTCTTTGAAACATGCTAAGCTCTCTGTTAAAATGTTGTATTATCCTAACCCAAGCTGGGGTTATCCACAGAGCCACAAAAGACATCACTGGCTGAGTCGTGCTCCCATGACGTGTAAAATGATCTTTATCTGCACAATCGTTGGAGTTCCCCTTTAACAAAAGGTTGGCTTTAGAAAGGACAGAACACTTTGTGTGCTTGAGATCCTATAGTAAGTCTAGTTTTTCTAAACATTTCATTCACATTCAAGTGCAAGGAGGCTAGCTTTTGGATAAAATGCCAACTTGGTTTTAAAGTAAATGAAAGGACGGCTTTTTTTTTTTTTTTCTTAAAGGTGTAATGTGTAAGAACTGCCCATGTCTTGAAGGTCACTCCAAAACATAACTGATACATTTTGGCAGGATTTGGACTCAATAGCAGATACGCAGACAAGGAGCAAGGGTAACGTAGGAATTTATTGAATGTACAATGAGTGGAGACTCCAGATACACAGGAAACTAGCTGGGAAGTCCTGAAAACAGCAGGTGAGGCACGAGTTACTGAGGCGGAGAGCAGTTCAGAGATACGCTGGAGTGCACAGACCTCAGGTGGTGTGAGCACTAGTGTTGAGGGCACGAGTTGGTAGAGGCACAGGTGAAACAAGGTGGTGATGGTTGAGGGCTTGAGGCTCGAGGCAGGTGGTGGCAGAGAAGTTAGGGCTGGAGATCAGTGCAGGAGAACTCACTGAGCAAAAAGGAAAAAGACACAGGAGATCAGGCACTGGTGATTGACACAAGAGAACAAAAACTAAATATACATTTATACTTGCAGGTAGCACTGATAAACGGCCAACTATAGCACTAAGCAGCAGAAACAATCTGGCAATGAGTCCTCTGCAGTCCACAGTCTTTATGCTGTGCATGACTGTGATGAGTCCCAGCTGTGTTGGAGTAGTTCCAAGCCACCTGGAGAACCACGCCCAGCCTCTGCCAAAAAAGGTATTTGGTCATAAACTGAAGTAATGGATGAATTGAAATTTTGACTTCATGATAGAGGTGGATGAAAGGTCAGGGGCCAAAGCTTCTACAATCCTCTGGGGAGCATGAAAGTAGAGATTTATCAATCTTGACCAAAGTGATGAACTGACTGACAGACAGACTGACTGACTGTTGACATCCCCAAAGGGATGTTACTAGCATGGCTAAAAACAGTGTAGGAATCCTGAAGATGTAGTTGCAGTGAAGGTGGGAAAGAAGAAATACCAAGTTCTTTGAATTAAAGAGTATTGTCATTTTTAAAATCCGAAAGGATCACTCATCCTTCCGTGGTGGGCTATGCTAATCACAAAAGTTAATGCTTTAGAAGACTGGTATTGATGAGTGTTTTTACTTTAACCTTATTCATTCCAATGTTTTATGGTCTATTATCATTATTTACGAGGAATTATTCTTAATCAGTTTCTCCTACCTGTCAAGAATCTACATGCCTCCCTGATGCACGAAAAAATTGAGATTTATAGTGATGACGTCAACTAAAGGTTTTAAATGGAGCAGAGTGGAAGGTTCTGAAAACTGAGTGACTCTCCAGCATTTTCTGTTTCCATGTCCTCCTTCCACCCATCGGAGCCGCTGTGGATGCAGTCTATCGGAGAAGATCCAAAAAGAGAGTTTGAATGGAAAGAACAGGTGAGCCATCCGTCTCTGAGATTCACCATGGCAATACTTGAAAAGACAATTAGACTGCTTAAACAATGAGGCCTTTGTAATGCTGCCTTCACTTCTCCCTAGCTCTTTTTTTTCCAAAAACATTTCATCTCCATGTGAAATAACAGTAGACGTCAGAGCGAAGAAGGTGTTTCCGTGTGGCATTGCGGCAGGCTGGATTTTGGTGGAAAACAAGGGAAGACAGGTGCTGACAGAAGGTTAAGGATAACACATGTCTGAAAGCATTGAAAGAATAATGACGGTGAGGGAATTCATCAGCGACTGGACAAATATCCTCTTCATTGCTTTGAGAAGAATGAAAGACGATGATTTAAAAATGAAGATCACCACCAGACCAAACACAGGACCAAATGTACGTAGTGATGCTATTCGCGGGGCATACGCAGTGCATCTAGGGTAGAGGAAGTACAGCGCGCACTCCAAACCAAAACATACATGGCGAGAGGACAGACGTGGACAGATGAAGAGCTCAAAGCTCTCCTTGAAATATGGTCAGATGACCACATGAACCTACTTCTGACATCCACTCACAAAAACAATGACATTTTTAAACAGTTAAGTGAGAAAATGGGGGGAATGGGTTTTAAATGAACAAACTTCACATGATGCTCCATGTTTACTGTTGTTTTTCCGGGCCGGGAGGGAGGGATTTCCCCTCTTACTTTGTCCAATCGACAAGCGCCCCTTTCAACCACGTGATGCTGCTCAGAAAGTTTGGTGCGCTTAGAAATCACAGTGTGAAAGCAAACCCGAAACAAGTGATAAATGCAACAATGTTGCGACTTTCAGCTCCCCAATCAAACCGAGTCCGCTTGGTCAGGTGTGAAAACGACCTTAACTTCAGAAGGGGAGAATAGCCAACTGACATTAGTATGTTTGGGGAAATTTTCAATGAAATCAAGTGCAGACCTTTAACCAATAATGTGATTACATTAGAGAGACTGAGGGTCTTTAATTGTGGAAAATGTAGAAGGTAGGGAAGGTGCCAGGCTCTCATTTAACTATATGATTGTTTGAATATTGTATTGAAGTATTTGCATGGAGAAAGTGCACTCATATCTATATACTGTACAACACGTGCAGGAGCTGCATGGAATCGGGTACCACTAAATACAGTACCGTAGGCCTTTTTGTAAAATCTCAATCACTCCCCTCCCCTGTTGTTTGTATAAGCCCCGTGATATCCCTTCCTGTCTGAGCAAACATTGGGAGCTATTGTCGAGTAGAGAATTTTGTTAACATGCACTTTTTGGGCCTCCCTGCCAGGCTGTCAGCTCCCCTGAGTTCCCAGCACTCACCAGGGGGGACATGTTATACTGGCCATGTGGGACAATTTTATATGAAACACCTCTTTGCCTTCCAGGCCCGTGGCTGTTAAATCCCCCTTCATGCCCAATCCTACCAGCTCCTCTAAGCTCCCTACTGGGGTCAGCGAGTGAGGGTCGGAAGGCTCTGGGGGAAACCACGGACTTGCAGCCCTTCTATAGAAAACGAGGGGGAGGCGACATGCAGCTGTGGATCATACAGCTGTACATCATCTCTTTTTTTTTCTCTTCAAAGTGTTTACAGAGCAAGGGGCCATGAGTCGGACAAGTCGTAGGAGGCCTGATGGGAGAAGTGAAAGTGGTAATTACCCAGTGCATTTAGGTAATGGTGCTTAATAGTCACTTTATCTGAAGTTTAATTTAAAAAGTGTTGAGTGAGCTTGCTCTGCATGCTGTGACAGGCTTTTGAAGTGTACATTAGAAATATAATTCCCCTCATTTTGCACTTAAAACCTGCAAGCTGCTAAATATGGAACAATAACCAGTGTGTTGCAACACTCATTAACACCATAAGAGCCTTTGGAGATTTTTGTTGGATCTTAATAATCTGTCTTTAGCGTGATAATGGCTGATTAACCCCCTAATCAATGTTTCATGGCTAAGTTTGCCCAAGGATTTACAGTAGTCTTTTTTCTCATTAAAAGCAAGCCCCACAGTAAATTCCACTCTGTGACCTGTGCGCTTGCATTCCCAGCAAGAACAAAGAGCTTTAGGACATTTTATCATTACTGCTGCTTATCTTCTTGCCTTGCAGCCAGGCTTGTGGGAGGTAGTGTTTACACTGGAAAATAGTTTCTGCTTTGAGCGCTTAACCTAACAAGTGAATTTAAGCTGGCTGTCCTCAAGTCATAAAAACAGCACAGTACAGTGAGAAGATATTTTGACAGGGCTGCTAATCAAAACCACTGCTGAGGTTCACAGCAAGAAAAATGGGTGTGCTTGTCGTCAGCGTTGATGCTGACATGCATTTTGCAGTTTAAGGTAATCTGACATAAGTGAGGTGGCAATTTATACTGTCAAAAAATGGAAATAATGGCTTGAGTTGTGTTTGAGACTTTGAGTGGTTCAGCCTTGAAGTTGAGATGTGGAAATGAAGCAATTACAGAAAGGCAAGGTCTAACAAAATGCTATCAAGTTCTGTGGTTTAAAAACATTGTTATTTTGCTCAGAATGAACTGCCATGATTCTCCTCTACCCTTCCTTTTTTAATTTGAGATTTTATGGGTGATCAGTTGTTTTGCTTCTTTATTGATGACAAATTCAGTCAGTCAAGATCAGTCCGAAACAAAAATTCCCTGCGGCACAAATTTACATTTGATTTGAGTTTGATGAAAATGCACCAACTCAACTTTTCATTTTTACATTGTAGTGCTTTTTTTCCAGGCAGGGTATCTTCACCTTGGTTGGTTTATACATTTCCTGGCTGCACAAAAAAAAACAAAAAAAAAACCACAATAAATGTAGCCTTGCAGCCTTCCAACCAACAGTCTCTTTTTGTGTTCTTATTAACTGAAACCCCAAGTGTCTATTGATTCCTCACTGACAGGGAAGGGGAGGGAATAAATTAGCAAGCAAATGTTATTGAACTAATATCCCTCACATTATTTCCTAGTGCTGTGGAAAAGCAACACCAAAAACTCATTGTTTCAGGGTCACAAAGTTTGTCTTAGCATTGTTTTTTTTGACTATAACTATAACTCCCACCCCTGTTTTCCACCTTGTGATTGATATCCCCTCACAAAACAGCAGACACTTAATAATGGCACAATGACCCTTTCATCCCAATAGGCCTGAGCCATAATCTGTGAATGATTTGGTACCACATTAAGTGTTTTCTTCAGGATGTCAGTCAGGAAACATTCCCTTGGTGGCCGATTGGATATTCCACAATCTGAGAGGCTGAAGCATTGATTGTGACCTGGTGGAAGAATTGTCTTCCTCCCAGTTTGTCAGGGAGGATATCAGGGTGATGTGTGTAGCGAGTGCCATTACAGTTGGTCCAGTGCTGCTGATGGTTATCATCACCCCCTCCCCAAATCCACATGCGAAACATTTTTCCTGTCAACGAAACCACAGTTTAATAGCTCACACATGTCAGTCATGACAGCAGAGAGTGATGAGACCCTGATGAGCCTCTGTTTTTCCTTCTCTGTCTTTGTGTTTCTTTATGCCTATTTTTATCTTTTCACCACCTTACTGTTGTCCTAAGGAATCCCCAAGACCAAGACTACTATTGAAATACAATATTCGGAATCATAAATTACATGAGAAGTATGTGGTGTGACGAGAACTGTTTGCATTGCAGTTTTTGGCCCAGAAATCTCATCATGCTGAGAATGAATGATACCATTGTCTGAAACTGAACAGGTCAAGGACCACATTTAACACATTTATCTTAAAGAGTTATCTTTGCAAGTTTTGAAAGAAGAAACAACACTTACTCACAAAAGAACTCAGAACTCAGGAAGGGTGAAAGACTTTGAAACCAAGTTGACATAATGGTCATACTGTATAACCACAACATTACATGATGCACACAGGCCCAAAATGACTTTTGGATACATTTTTGTGAGCATTGCAACCCCTGCAAAATAACTCGACTTTCGCTGAACGTGTGAACAGTAACATTTATTTTAATAACACAGTGCCTGCAGGATACTGTTGTAAAGTATTTAAGTGTGGAGTAGCTGTAACTGCAGGGGTTTCATTTATCCTTTGCCCTCTGATAGCAGAGTATGTGTGAGTGGCGCATTTCTCAACATGCCTGCTCTGACCCCTGCAGCCACAACATACATCTGTCATGTAGACAATTGTGGCTTTAGACCCTGCATGGTATAGCAATTTGATCTCAGACAAAAAAGGAAGAAAAATAAGTACCAGAGATGAAAAGCAAGCTTGAACACTTTTAGAAGAAAAGAAGATTAATTATGATTTGTTCCTACAAGAAGGAACATCACCACAGTGTTAAATTCCTTCAGCAGCAGTACTGTGATCCACAGGGAGACCTGCGGAAGCCGTGAGCGAGGGAACAGCATCCCTCCTGTTCAATACGATGCAGAGGATCGGCCAGCATTTGCCTTTCTGATCCATTAATCACACAGCAGCTGCAGCACTTTGACACGTGACCCAACGCTCACCTCAGCAGCGCACATGTAGGCACACATACCAATATGCTTTAAGACTACTGGTTTCCATGGTGAAAACTCTAGAATTAGATGAGTTTTATGCAGAAAAGACTATGTCAGTGCAATACTTCAGTACTTTAAGCTGATTTTTTTCCCCCCAGAAATTAGTTAAAAAAAAAAACACTACTGCAATTGAATCAAGAAAATGAAACTTGTTTTTGAGATACTCCTTGAAAAAAGATAAACTGCTTGGAAAACAACTTGAAATATTCTCCCTGCATTAAGAAAAAAGTATGTTCATAAGTTCATAAGAAGGACACCTTTTTACAGTGTACACTTTTAGGGTGATGATACATTTCTGCAGTGGAGGAATTTGCAGGTGGTTTTCAAATTTCGATTTTTTTCTTCAGATCTCCGAACAGATTTGGTGCTCCACAATGCTGACTCCATGGCTGCAATGTAACTAAATATATTTATGTATGTGTTGGTACTTAAGGTACTTCATACCACTTTCTACTCCAGTACAGTACATCCAGGGTCAGAGAGTCTATTTGCCAGTCTATAGAGCCTATTGAAAACCTAGAAATGTTGAGTAGCCCAAAGTTTTACGTTAGAAATGTAAAGTTTGGGTACAAGCAACTGTTTGGCTGATTTGGACAATATTGGAGTGGTTTTGGGCCTATTAACGATGCTGAATCCATTTGTGACATTTTCAAAATTCAGACTGTCTGTTTAAAGCAGCAGTGGTTATATTTGTACTCCCAGTGGGCCGATTCTAAAGAATGTTGAGTCGATTTTGATGTTGGGTGACACCAAGAAGATGCCTCCACCAGCTCTGAAAGAAATTCTGTCAGCTCCACTCTTCCCCTCCTTGCTGGCCTACAGTGTTGTAGAAGATTGCAATGGTGATGACAGTGCTGAAGATGATCTTTGGACCGTTGCTTGACTCACCCCCTGCTACAGTCACATATTGTTTGACATGTAGCTATACATGATTGCTTGTCTGATTATGTAGTGTGATCCACAGCCATGGTCATCAGTGGTGCTTAGACCTGGGATGATGCACACTCTAATGTCATTTATCGGCTGAATTGGAGAAGTGATGAATTCAACAGTGGAGTACCTTGTTGGTGTGTCATCGGGAGGCCTCACATCTACCTTCAATGAAAATATCTGGTCCAAGGCTATGCATGGCTTCGTTATGGTTGAGTCTGCTCTTCCACATGACTTAGAGGAGAGACAGAAGACTCAGTAGCAGATTTCCCGGAGAAAGTTAGAAAGCACCAACAGCCTGGTTATGAGTGGATTGCTTAATCACCTGAAACCACTCAAAAGTGCTGGCAAGCAGAAATAGAGGGTGAGCGGCTGCTGCAAAAACACTGCCATGAAAAGATGCTGCCCAATTTCTTTGCTGCTGGTCATCACCACTACTCAAAATGGATCACATTGCATCTGCACGACATGCAGCACCTTCCTGCTACTGCCAAGGATAACCTCTCTGGAAGCCATGTGTGCTGCCACTCAGATGGTACAGCTGCAGTGAGTGGAAGTAATTTTGGGGAGCCGACATGCATCAAGCAAAGGAAGAGACTAGGAGGCATGATGGGTATCTCCACCCATCCTGACCAGGTTGTCATATGGTTCCAATCTTTCGGCATCTGCGCCCATCTCTTCGAGGCATTCGATGAGAATTGGATAAGACAATGAAGCCCAAAAGACACAAAGAAGACGGTAAAGCACAGTGGGAGTTGGCTACAGAGGACCAGGCTGAAATCCTAACAGTGCTATGGGAAAACTCCCACCCACTCACCACAGAGACTACTACCCTTCATCAGATCATTTAAGGCCAGGTGACAGATGGAAAGGTGAATGTGCAAGATGCATTGAAGATTGGACAGGAAATGAGCAAACTCTCCTCTTCAATGTTTCCTGGGGGATTTCATGTGCCCATCTCAAATAAGGTGATGACAATAAAATTCAAGATAAATGGAATGAAAGTCAATGGGAAAACCGATTGTGAGCTTGAGGCGTTGTTTGGAGGGAACAAGAGAAGAACTCTTTGT
Organism: Chaetodon auriga; assembly: GCF_051107435.1. Taxonomy (NCBI): domain Eukaryota; kingdom Metazoa; phylum Chordata; class Actinopteri; order Chaetodontiformes; family Chaetodontidae; genus Chaetodon; species Chaetodon auriga. The sequence goes on along the minus strand of NC_135090.1, from coordinate 5,121,305 downwards.
CCTCTTTGAATATGAGCTTGGCCCAGTCCCTGCATCCATCATCATGAGTCCTGTATGCAAGCGTCATTGCTCCTCCTGCCCTGTTGGACATCAGCTGTAGCTGCAAAGCTGAGTTAAAGCCATGGACAACGGCAAAGTGCAGCTGCACAGCTGCAGGCCTGGCCCGTTCCAGCAACTTCTTCTGCAAAGACTATAATAGCACATGCTGCAACCCACTCACACACTTACAGCAAGAAGAGCAAGACAACAAGAATGCAGCGAAGAAGGTGAAGAAGAAGCTGAAGACAGAGAAGATGATGAGGATGCAATTGATGATGAGGATATAATAATAGAAATAATAATAATAACAAACTTTACTCGTGTAGCACCTTTCATACAGGAATTGCAGCTCAAAGTGCTTTACAAGAAAGAAATCCCATGCACCAAGTGAATGCTTTACATAGAAAAAAAACCAAACAGAATATGCATAAAAACACAATGAATGATGGATACGGTTTATAACAGTGCAGAATAGTAGAAGTGCAAGGTGCTCTTGCTTGCTTAAGTTTTTCAGTTGTAATGCGTTGTAGTGCAGGGAAGTGTAGTATTTTTTATTGGTATTATACTCCATTCTCTCTTTTTTGAGAATTGGTTTAGACATTCTGAAGATTGAAAAGGAGAGAAATAGATTGAGTATCCTCAATAATCCCCCAAACCCCTCCAGTATTGTTCAAATCGGCCAAACAGTTGCCAAAATACTGCCAATTTTAGTGAATATGCTAATTAATGCAAACTATGCTCATGATGTAAATTGTCCAGCATAGGCAAGTTTTCTGGCAAGTAAACTGTTGACCTGCTAGTGACTTTACTAATTAAGATTTTGGGATGCAAAATCTACACGCACTGCAGAAACAAGAAGACAGTAGACAATCTATTGGCATCTATTCTAATTATCATTTAGTTATTTTTAATACAAAATTCCATTTCCTGGTTCCAGAATTTGTTGTTTTTCCTTGTGATAATTTCAATTTGTTTTTAAGAATTTTGAGGTTTGGACAATTAGATGGACTCTGTGGAAAATTGTGATATCATTTATCACTATTATTTTACAAACAAAACAATCAACATATGAAGCAAGAAAAATAATCATCATATTAATCCATATCTATCCATTTGTTCAGAATTTGCTCCACCTCATCTTATTACAAATTAAATGCAAAATCCTGCTTTAAATTCATGCAAGAGTAATAATAATTTCGCAATATAATATAATATAATATAATGATATTGGAAAAACTGAGATAACTCCCTGCATGACTAAATACACAGATCAACTAGAAAACATTTATCTATTTTATGTTATTTACATAAACTATGCAACCATTTCTAAAAGAGTCACTTATTTTTATGGTGGTTGTGTGTTGCTTTACATGTTTCTGCCTCTCCCTAAATGCAATATTTTCAGTCAAATCGAAGAAGTCTGTTTTTGCACTGCTCATCAGGGGGAAAGAAACAGGACACAATCTCACATCCTGTGTGAATCTCTGGACACTTCATCACCTCCACAGAGCTGTTTGCTCTTCTGCTCTCTGCAGACTCCTAACTTGTATTGTAGGTGTTAAACAGGGTACCGTTTCCCAGCAACAGCTCGTTCTGCATCTCGAGCTGTGCTTGTTAGCCGGCAGCGGGTCTGACAGGAAGATGGTGCCGACTAATGAGACTGGATACATGGGCGAGCATCACCTGGGGCCAGCCAAGTTAATCATTTCCATTCAGGCCAAGTGGGCCTTTGTACGAAGCCGCTGGCTAACAAACTGTCTGTTAGAGGCATTTTCATTTTATCAATGACTTTTGGAGTCAGTCTCAACTGAGAGGGGGTGTTTGTTGGTACAATGCTCACATTATTAAACACCTTTGGCCTTTCGGAGGGGACAAAGAGATCTAAAGTGGCGGTGATGTCTGCCGGGCACTCTCCCATCTGAGGTCATCTTCTGAATTCCCCCCATATTGAGCTGGCACACTGTCCAGGCCCCTTGAGAAAACAAGACAGAGCCACCCCCCCGTCACTCAGTCAGGTTTATACAGCCATGATACGGATCAGCGGCTCACGAGAAAACCAATTTTTTTGCTCTCTGCTCCTGCGGTGCACCAGTTGCTCTTGCGATGTGGACGGCCCTGCAGTTTCCCAAAGACTTTTCCCCATTGCACCCCTAATTAGGTAGGAACTTTCCGTGCTCATAAACGCCAGTGTGACCATCAAAAGGAGGAATGCTCGGAAACAGAGAGGAAAGCTCCAGGAATCACAATCTTCGAGCTGACGGAAGCCTCATGGATTACTATTTACAGTGTCACAGGCTTGGGAAGTCAGGGAGGAGTGGAAAAATGAAATGAGTTTGGAGTGATGGAATATCTCGTAGAATGTCTGGCCAGACCGCCGGTGGGCAGTGACATATACCAGCTACACTTAAACATTGCATATTATAACTTACAGCAACCACCAAACAGCTACACATTTTCATATTGGTGCATTCTGGATTCTGAACAAAGGAGTCGGACACACAGGCAGAAGGGCACAGCACTGAGGAGGTTCTGAGGTTTTGTCTGCTTTTTTCTTTTGATGCAGAAATTTCTATTTTTTGGTACAAACAACTTGTATGTCTTATTTATGGAAAAAATATAAGCTGATGTTATACAGTGAATAGAATAAGAAATAATGTTTTTTTTTCAGATTCTTCTACTGGCTGCTATTGTGTACCTTATTCTTTTTTCACCATCCACATCTTCATAGCTGGCCCATGAATTCAGCCTAGAGCTTCTTCAAATATTGATTCCAATCATTTACAACTGTACAGAGCAAAGCAGTGCTTTTGTACTGAGAAAATAATCACGTTTAACATTTAAACACACTGCAATGGAGCAATTGCTCTGGCCCTCAAAAACTATGATAAATATCCTTTTGGAAAATGAGAGACACAGAATCCATTGTGAGTGGAGGCGAAATGGTTCTTGCAGCAGGGATAGGAGTGAACAAATACAGCGCTGGCGTTAAATTCAATAGCTCTGCGAGTGAAACATTGAAGCAGCACAACTTCTTAACCTGTTGGACAGCGAGGTTTGTGTTTCTTTTACTGTCTAACATATTGCCTGTCTGTGTTTCCCATTTTAACAAAATGTTTATGAAGGCCACTGGGATGCCCTTTCAAACAAACTGGAACACAGTCGTTAACACAACAGTCACGGCTTTTTGGAAAACTTGTTCACTCATGTCCCTGAGATAAGTATGAAACTACAGCCAGGAGGAGCCAGGATTAGCTTAGCTCTTATCTTAAAGACAGGAAGCAATGGGAAGAAAACAAAAAAGAAAATCCACCCATCAGCACTTCTAATCCATGCACACAGTTTGCAGCTACATGCTATTTGAAGAGAGATTAGCTTCTCCCTGCTTCTACTGTTTATTGTAAGCTGACTAGGCAGTAATACAGATCCTCTCATTCAACTCCCAGCAAAAAATAAGCATAGAAAATAAATATATGTCAAACAAATATCTATTTTTTAAAGTCCCCTGTCACTAAAAAAACATGTTTTTGCTCTTGTTTCTTCTGTTGAATGTTTGGGCTTCGCTCTGCAGAGGGATGTCTGTGCAGAGTTTGACACTTGAAGGCTGTTTTCACAGCCATCGGCTGATAGTGGAAAATTTCTCTGAGATCAGCGAAAATCTAATTTTAAAGAGGCGGGCCTATGAGTGTAATTTGTGACATCACACATAGTTTGCAAGCCAATCCTGGTCCAGTATTCAATTTACGCTGGTATGATGTGGAAAGTTGAAGCCTCCAGTGCACAAACGGATGGATTTGTCAGTAAAGCAGGAGGCAGCTCCTGTGAAGCAGTTCCACCTTTGAAATGACTGAGATTTGCACAATCATAGAATCAGGGTTTTTTTTTTATAAGAGAGGAGTAGACGTAATTTACATTACATTAATTACATGGTGGTGGCACATAATGTAATACCTACGGAAACGCCAGTGGAAAGTCAATTAGGATACTTTCCCTGGGTCAACAGTGTCTCACAATGGGTGGAGACTGATGTTATCATTATCATTATTACCATTATTTTTATCATCATTTGGCTAAATTTATTACAGAGTTGATTTTTTTTTGTTCTCTAAAAGCATTGAACTGTGTAGATTTGGTGTAATTGGGTAGTTTTGCAGGAGCTTCAGAGCTTCAGCTGATTGTTCTCTTTACCTTATGTTATTAAAAAGCAAATCATATTCCTCTTTTTTCATTTTCCACTCACTCCCCATTAACGTGACTTTTGGCTTTATTATGAATTTGCCACCACCACCTAATACAGTGTTAAGAGGCCATGGCCATTTCACATATTTTTGTGAGATCAGGTTGCTCACCTTCTTCTTGGGAATGAGCTAATTAGCCGTTAGCCATGAAGCACTGGACGTCTTGCTGGTGCTGCTGGTTAAAGCACTTCCCCTCTCTTAAATGCTCTTATGTGTATAAGTAGCGCATTAGTAGTAGGCCATGGTACAGAACAGATTATCCCTGAGTTGCTCGCAGCTCTTCAACTTCTTCACTAACAATATATGTGTGAACATACAGTGTAATCTGTGTCACTGTCGTTAACCTGCTGTACCTTTGGGGGAGGGGTGGAGCTGTTTCTGGAAGAAATGGTGATTTGTGCTCAGCTACTCTCAGCGTTTACATAAATAGTATAAAATGGTATAATGGTATAGTATAAATGGCGGAAAATGTAATGGTGGAAATGCATTTTAAATGTTACTTTTCATATGAGAGATACAGTTCTTTTATAGATAACAGTTTTAATGCAAAAGATCTTTGGTCTTATAGAATGTCGTGCCAATCTCCTTTACTGGATAATCTGCATGTTGTTTGGCTTTGTCATGATCTCATCTGGACCTCATATGTCTCCTGACATGAATCATCTCTGGATACACTCTCAGTCCTCCCTCACTGTCACTCATACACACCAGTCGATGACATCCAAGCAGGTACAATTTATGATATAAATAAATGTTTTTAGTTTACATTATTTGGCATCTACAGTTTGTCAAAGGTGTTTTTGCTTTGGAAGTTGAATGCCTTTACTGCCATGGCTTTTCAGGTGAAAAAGAGGAAGATAATGATTGCTGAAGCGCAAAGCTTATGCAAAAGCACAGCAGGTCAGAACTTGCACAGCATTTTATGGCTGTATGAAGTTAGGGAGAAAGGGAATATCCCCATCTGCTTACATCTTTAATAATCTGCAGAGGGTTTGTGCGTGTGTGACCTGTCAAATATGCACATGACCTGACTTCAACGTCTCGCCATTTCCGTCATTTTTGCATTTCCCCATTCGCCTTCATTCAGCGGCCCTTTCATTAACATTCCTTGGATTTTTTGACGTGAGCCACAGTTGGAACCATTTGCTCAGGCTGACAGGGACACACTCATATGGCTGACATAAGGAGAGCAGGGCAGCCGTGGTTTCCCAAGGCGAATATGGTCCACCACTCCTCATCACTTAGCGCTGTTTTATGTCCATTTGTGTCTTCTCTGCACTACATCACAGACGCCTGTGCCTCCTCTTGTCATTGCCAATAACAAAAATCCACTTTGAAGCATTGCAGGTGGGACAGGACTTCCAGACAGATGTGACCTCATGTGGTGGGGACATAGCAGTGGAAACAGTGGCAGCAGTGGCACTATTACACTCCATGTCCATGAAGAGGGAAATGACTTAAGTAGAGCTGCAGAGACTCTTAAATGTGTACCCCTCTCTCGCAGCTGTAGAGCTGATCTGATGACATGAGTAATAGCAGATGACTGCGCCAGTCACGTTGCAGAAATATGCAATGTGTGTTATCATTTATTGATCCCTTCTGCCAGTCTGCTAACGATTACAAGGTGAAATGACTGACAGACTTTAAAGGGTCACTTCGTCTAAATCACAAAACCATATACAGCACAGTTTTTTCCAAACTTACTCCAACTGTAGTGGTATGTGGATTGTTTTGCCAGATATGGGACAGATATTTCTGGCAACCCCCCTCCCCCATTAATGGAGATGAATGGAATTTGGTTTGTGGTGCTCAAAGCTTCGGAAACATTGGAAAAACTTTGCAGAAAAGATGAGGATAATACACAGACTTCACGCTCAACACGTTGCTTTATAACCTGCTGTCAAAAGAAAATAGTCTGGCAAATTTTATTTCCACTGTCCAAAATCACAAATTTGCCTCAAATGGCTTCACTGTTCAAAATATGTCATCCTCTACCCTTGGACCCATCATTCGGTGAAGAAAAGTCCAGATGAAATCTGTCACATCATCTGCTGATCATCTTGTGTAACCAAGATTTCTGGAAAGAGAAATTGCTTTTTTCCAAATAACTTTTTTCAGTTCTTTCAACACCACAAACAAAATTCCATTCACCTCCAATATTGCCATCACAAGATACCACAGAGGGAAAGGGAAAATTCTTTATTTTGTCTTGTAATTTCAGTAAACTAACCCTTAAACACAAAACACAATAGTAACATGAGCAGCTTCTACTGCCACTACAGTGCATAGCTGACATTGTTGCTTTGATTACATACTGTAGAAATTGCTGGGTGCACATTCTGCATTGACTGGATCAACAGTCTCAGTGTTGCTGCTGACTGATACACTGTAAAGCACAGCTCATGAGCACATGGTTCTTCTCATCTCGACTCACTTAACATGTGTTGATGCTTTTTAAAGGTCATCTAATGGGCAAATAATGTGGTGTGTTGGTGTAAATACTGCACACAATTAGTTAACACAATTCAGTCAAAATCAATTTTTCATGTCGGTGTACTGCCTCTGCTTGAGGCTTCTTGTGGAACAATGTTTTCTTTTAATCTTTGTATCCAAAATAGACCTATATTTAGATTTCAAGACTGTGCTCACTTGACTATGTTTCAAGAAAAAAAATGCCAGCATCCTAACATAATGTGATGCAGCAGTGCTTTAAAACACATGACTGTAGCTCTGCCGTCATCTTTTAAATCACTTCTTGACACTTTCCAAACAGTTTACACAGTTTATAACCACACAGTGATGGCTAGCATTTCCATATTTTGCCTTGTTGTTAATGTACTTTACCGAAAAGTTCAAGCACAGCATTTGTTTTATTTACTCTGTAAGTCGTATTAATTGATTCCTTTGCCACTTGGGGACAATGGAACATGTTGTTAAACACAACAATGTTATTACATTTTAAAGTTTCCATGGTGAACTTCTTTGCCAACAGTTGTGTTATTCACACATCCGGCACACACAGAGCAACATTAACATTCGTCTGTTTGAGTCATGTTTGTGTCCACCTGATGAATGTAAGTTCAATATTCACTCTCCCTTTAGCTCCGTTTTGTTCTTTCCTGCAGGAAATACTTTTATCTCTTTAGCTGCTAAATGCTCCACTATTTTTACTTCATCATTCTAGTGCTTGGGTCAAGCTACAGTTTGATTAAGAGGCTGACTAATTACAACAAGCCCAGCACAGTATCTCTAGCCAATCAGAATGACTTAAGCGCATGTCATTATTGACTTATCTGCTTTTTTTTTGATATGTGAGATGAGTCAGCAGAGGTTTAGGCCAATATGACTAATTGAGTTTTACGCCAAATCACCAGAGCCACCCAATATCCCTCCACCCTTAGTTTGTGGCCACAAATGAGACGCATAAGCCAAGGTGGTCTCATTTGATACATCTGCTTGTTTCCCTTGACTCTGAACCAGAGAACACATTTACACTTTCTGCTACAGCGTATTTAGAAAACTCACAGATTGCAATTTCACTCACGTTACACTGTGCCATGAGGATAAGCCTGGTGGATGTTTTTCCCACACTTCTCGTGAGGGTGCTTAGCTGAAAGGCCTTTCTTGTATTTTCCCTGATTAGACACGGCTCGCTGAGAATGAACCAAAACATGATGGTGGTATGTTGAGCAGAGGACTGTAAAGGTGCTCCAACACTCAGGTATATCTGTTTGTCCAGGGCAGCGGGCTTATTGAAATGACAGAGGATAAGAGTTGACAGAACAGATGTGACAGACATGGATGATAAAACTATTTGACTTTTGCCAAATAGTCTCCCGTATTTATTAAAGCAATATTACTTTCAGCTTCATGTTACTCAAAAGCATGAAATCACACAGCTCACTCATGCCAGTGCATGAATGCCCACAAAAGACATGCTTGGAGTCTGAGTGCTTTTATTTACTGCTTTGGCAAGGCACAAGAAGGACATGGGATATATTATGGTGGAAAATTCCTGGTCCTGGTTTCCTGGATTAATACGAACCAAATATAAAGTGTCAGCATCGATTTGGGTACGTACGTGAAAATGAAAAGGGGAATTCAGTCACTGGTGTTGAGTCAGAGTACAGAACAGCATGATACGCTCATGAGAGGGGTTTTTGCTTTCACTGGTTGTCCTAGTGGTTGTGACTTTAAGCAGTGTCATGTCTGCCAACACAAAGCTGTAATTAAGATACTTTGTGTGGTAATAGGCAACATTTTGAAATTTAAAGAAATGATGATTGACATAACATACAGTAACATCTATAGCCAGCATGCAACTGCTGCTGTAAGCAAGAAGTGTCTGCCTGGTCTTTTCTTTTAAGGCGTGATGTTTTATACATTACTGGTTTGTTAAGGACATGATGGAGCTAAGTTGGCCTAAAGAAGTTCAAACTTCTAAAGTGTCTGTCAGGTCTTTCTCTGGGAGAAATTCTCTGATGGACAGGACATCATGTGTTTTACATTTTCACTTCATCAGTTAGAAGCATTAAACTGCAGAAAATGGCATATTGCTCGTGTGTGAATGCATTCATATTTGAATGCATGGATTTATGACACCATGGGGTCAGTTGTACTTTGGGGGTAGTTGTTATTGACTGAGTTTTGCACTGAAGCACCACATTGTTTTACCAGAACTTTTGATGCCAGTGTCATGAAGTTGCAAACCAAGTGTCAAAAGAAAGAATCTCTGCACAAATCTATTTCTACTATCTATTGATCTGGTTTTAATGTGCACAAAATTTGTGTGTAATGTTCAGCAAGATTTGTCAGATTTTAACAACTGTTAAGGTTGCCACATGGGTTACTTTTTTTTTTTTTTTTTTTTTTTTTACCATTCTGGATAGACATGTAGCTGTACTGATTTTGCCTGCTGAGCACATTGTCTTATCACTGATATCTCTTAAAGCTTTAGTGTGTTTTTGTAAACCTCATGAATATAAGACCAATATTCACATTTTTAAGCTCTGTTTTCGTCTCCACCAACTTTAGCTGCTAAATGCTCCACTTTCTTCACGAGCTAGTTAGTGAGTCAGTCCATAAAGACTTGGCTGAGGGATGAGGGTGGCTAGTTGGAGTCCAGCATGGATGGAGGTGGTCTGATAGCTGGAGAGGTGCCAGCTCTCAATCATATTGATGCAGGTATATAGCATAATAACCTGAGACTTCTCACTATTACTCTGCTGATCAATCATGTCAAAGCTGTCTGCTGACATAGCTCTTCATGTGTTACCTCTTCTTGGTATTTAGCTGGGATTGATCTCTTTTTACCGGTTATTTGTTCTTTCAACAGAATTATTTGAAAGCTCCATCAAAGAGCAGAGCTTTCTGATGCATTGGTAGATTTTTAATACCTGCTATCTGACAGAATAAATGTACTTTCTCTCCAGTTAATCAAGAACAAAGAAGTAGACAGGAGAAAGTGATGACAAGTAGAGATCAGACCAAACAAGGTTCCTCACAGCCTGCTAAGTGGATCAGGGTCCATTTCCCCATAGGCAAGATTAGTAGTCTTTGGAAATGAGCACAAGTCGGTATTAACACAGTGACACGGCTCCATCTCCACTCCCCTGGCTTACGCGAAACACCGGTTGGAGCTTCCTGGCCTCTGCTAACGTAGCCCTGGATTAAGTTTGAAAAGCACAGTGATAATGGATTGACTTTAATGACACAGGACAACGAAGCGTGATTTTGCTGGGGTCGTGTCACTATATTACCTTTAAAATAACACATAATAATACAAAAACGACATTTGTTTGTGTGTCTTTAATTGTGTAACGTTGTCACTGTTTAGATCATCTATTACAATGCAATATGATGAGCAGCTGGGAGCAGTTTATTGTAACAGATTAGGACTGTTTTAGCCTACCTAGGGATTGTGGTCATGGACATGTTTGTATTTGTACTGTATTTGTTTGTGTTTTATCACCAACCTGTTGTTTCTAACTGTGAATTACAGACTGCTAGTAGTGTCTTATCCCACTCTGAGTACACTGATGTCTTTAATGAACTGCCTCTAAAGTCTGTACACTGTTCAATTCAGATGACAACGTGTTTCATGATGTCACCTACACCAATGCTTTGGTGACGTCTTTTAATTCTCTGTGTTCCTCAACCTTAACCTCGTCACTCCTTTGAAGAATAAATCTAATACAAAGACCAGAAAACAGCCCTGGTTAAATGACATTACTCAAGACTGCAAAAGTGAATGCAGAGAAGCAAAACGCAGATGGAAGAAATCAGATCTCTAGGCCCACTTTGTCACCATGAAATAGTTATTACCCCATTATAATAGGATGGTGAAAGATGCAAGAGCTTATTTCTGTCTGTTCTTTTTGTTTTAAGACTGTCGATCAGTTAGTGCACTGAGCCTCTCCTTGTGCCTCTGCTGATTTTGATGCTGATTGTGAAAAGTTTTTATTGCACTTTGCTGGAAAGATGGAGTCAATGAGACTTGGTACTATCCCCCACCCTACATTTCTTTATATTGTTCACCTGCACCAGGATACTTTGAACTATTTATGTCTTATTTACTGACCTGACCTATTCCTGAACTCATACAAATCTCATATGACAGTATTCTCCAGCCCTCTTCTCATAATTGCAACTAAGTTTTTATTTGAAGTAAAGGATTGTATTTGACCACATTTGCTTTCTATTTTCAACAGCTGTCCAGCGGCCTACTGGTTGTGTGCCACATTACTTTAAAGTTCCCTGTGTCCTACCAGTCCCAAAAACCTGGGCTTGATCAACCCTCTTTATCATCAGATTTCTAAAGTGCTTTTAATTCTATGATTCTTGAAAAAAACTGTTTTTCAAATCAGCTTCTTGCTGTGGAAAACAATAGTATCTTTGAAAAGTTTCAGTCTGGTTTTTGTCAGTACAACAGCAGTGAGACAGCCCTTCTCAAAGTTACCACTGATTTTTAATGAATGCTGACGCAGGCATGTGTTCAATTGTTGTGCTGCTGGACTTAAGTACTGCCTCTGACACAAATGATCAGGGCATTGTTTTTGATAGACTGAGGCACTGGTTTGCATGTTTGGTACATTGGTGCATTAAGTGGTTCTCATTAAATTTGTCAAATAGGAAGTTTTGCGTTTTCCTACGGACAACTTCATCTAGTATGGGCAGTTCTCCCATATGGTGTGCCTCAAGGGCCAATTCTTGGGCCAATTTTATTCTTCCTATATATGCTCTTCTTGGTTGATGTCATGCACAGACTTGGTATCCCTTTTCATTGTTATGCAGATGACTCACAGTTGTACCTTGATGTTCAGCTCACTGACCTCAGTATGTTGAGTTCCCTGAAGGAATGCCTGATTGACATAAAAAGCTAGATATTGATGAATTTTCTTCAACTCAATTCCAATAGAACAGAAATCTTCTTATTGTGTCCCAGCACATTACAAAACAAATACTGCTATCTGCTGGTTATCTATACATATAGACACAGGCTCAGTTCACCTCAGAAATACTGCAAAAATAAGATCTATTTTCAATTTTACCAATGCAGAAACTGTTATACGTATTTTTATCTCTCTTTTCTTGTCTTAACCAAAAGCCTTGGCAATAACTACAGACTGTACAGGACTTAGCTGCTGGGCTTTTTACCAGAATCAAGACATACAAACCCATCACACCTCTTTAGCCTCTTTACATTGGCTCCCTATTTGTTTCAAGATTGATTTTAAGATATTAATTACTACCTCTAAGGCTCTTCATGACCTGATTCCAGATTAAATATTAGACCCTTTAATCCCTTGTGAATCTTTGTGTACTTTGAGATCTTTGGGCAGAGGTCTTCTGTATCCTCCAGAGTCCAGGCTGAAAACTAAAGGGGACAAGGCATTCACCATCAGAGCCCTAAGGAAATGATGCTGTTTGAGTCAGTGTCTTCTTTTGTAAGTTTCTCAAAACTTTATTTGAAAGCGTGTCCTGATTTTATTGAAGCTGTCTGTTTATTTTATTGGTTTTTAATTTCTATATTGGTTTTCAATTTCTTGTTTATTATTTTTCATTTTGTCCCCCTGAATTAATTTTATCACTTGTTTTGGTATTTTATTTCATTTTTATCTCTCTGAAGTACTTTGTTTGTTCTATAAATAAAGTTTCTTCTCCTCCTCCTTCTTAGAATTCCAATAATAATAACAATAATAACAACACTGCAGTAATCTAATATGTTTTTTAACGGGCATAACACTTTCATGCATGCTGAAGTTACAAATATGTAGAATAACCAGAATGAGTGTATCTGTGCTTTAAACTGGTGTAGCAGTCAAATATTAGATATTCCTACTGACCTTACTGTTTTTATTTTTTATGCTGATGTTACTTATGTGAAGGGGGCTTCTGTGTTTTTACAGTGCTGCCTGTTGCTGATTTGGATCACACACAGGTCATTTTGTGTAGTCTGGGTAAGTGTTATTAATGCTACTACCTGCTGTTTCTCACATGAATATGTGTTGTGTTAGCTAACCAGAGCTGGCAGATGGAATTCAAACTCACCTTTAAACAGCCATTTTATTGGTTTCCAGCAAGTTGTATCATTCTGAAATACTGAAAATGTCTACATATAAGCTATCATAACATTGTAATCTTACTAGTATGGTTTTTCTCCAAAATGAGGGTAGTAGATTTGTTTGTGAAAGTATCGTTTTAATGTTTGTTGCTCTGGTTCACTTTTCCTAACAAAGGATTCTGATACATCTGCAAATCGATACCCAGCAAAGCCTGAAAAGGAGCTTAAGACACCTCAGCTGCCGCTGTGGAAACAGTGTTTGTTTCCAGTAAACAGCGTCTCTGCTCTTTGAAAGGATACAAGATACTCAACTTTGACACGAGAGGGAAACAGAGGCTGTTCACAAGGAAATTCCCAGCACAGCTCTGATTACTGAAAGATGCTTCTCATTTGTAGAGACACAAACACAAACTCTGTGTTCAAGCCAGACAAGTCTTTTCATCCAAACATACCAAAAACTAAAAGAGATTGTACCTGTTCTGGACACAAACACGCACGCACACACACACACACACACACACACACACACACACACACACACAGGGGTACGTAAAACCATTTCGATCAGGAGAGATTTGTAAGAACAACAAAAGAGAATGAGTTTAAAGTAAGATTAAATTTATTGTGAACATAACAAATAGACTTTGGCGCTTAGACCCTGTCAGGAAGTAGATGACCATGGAAAGTGGTCCTATGAATTATGTGCTTCCAATATGAAATTCAAACCCTGCTGACTTTTTCACCCCCGTGTACTTCGCTAAATGCTGTGTGAACCGGCCGTGACTGTCGGATTGTCAGTTTCAGAAAGTTACTTGTTCCATCCACAATGGCCCTGAAAGCTCCACACACTGTGACTGTGGAAAAGGCATGTAAATAAACAAAATACAAGCAAAGGATGAAACCGTTTTCATCACCATCACAACACATGCACTGTATTTAAAAAAAAAAAAAAAAAATGCTGGCAAATGTTAGCATGCTTATGCAATGAATAAAGCTTGTGAACATGATAAACATTAGTATCTTCATCACATTGTCTTTGTGAGCATGTTAACATGCTGATGGTAGCATTTGGCTCAAACCATTGCTGTGCCTAAGTGGAGCCTCACAGAGGCTCAAGCATGGTGTGGACTCTTAGTCTCGTTTCTACATATGTGTGAGTTTGGGTGTTTATGTTGATGTACTCTTTAGTCCATTTATACAGCACTCCTCTCACACACAGCAGAGTTATCTTGTGAGTTATCCAAACACATGGACCCTATGTGCAGTTCTCTGTTTTGACACCCCATATAGTGGAACTACAAACACACTATATTTTTAACTTGGCACTGGTTCGTGCAATATGGAAGTGAGGAAGGAGCATAAGAGGGCCATGCATGGTGTCAAGAAGAGTGGTGCTCTTCACAGGCCTTTGACACTAAATGTTTGAGGGGGCTGTTGTGAATATGATCAAGGAGTCTTTTGTTGCCTTGAACTGGAAGGTCCTTGTCCCTTTGCCTGTGAATATCCTCAGCTCACAGCACGTGTCAATGTACTGCTACCACCAGTGTGAGGAAAATGCACAGAGAAGGTCAAATAGGCAGCTTGCAAAGAACCACAGAGTTTGTTCACAGACAGCCTACAGAAAAGGTTCCACATCAGCGACCATATGTAATTAACTGTTTTAGGTAGGTAGCAATAAAACTGTATTTGTCCGTTTTCTTGAATTCCTCCTTCCAGCCACTGAGACTGCCTCTATCATGCGGGCTTGACCCAGAGGTTGCCAATTTGTGTTTGTGTCTTTGTCTGCAGCTCTAGTACAGGCTTGTGGTTTTGGCGAGGAAAAAGAGAGGAGGACAGCGTTGTGGCGGTGCAGGGGGATGGGGACAGAGGAGAGACAGGACAGAGAAGAGGAAGATGTATTTCAGCCTAAGAGCCCGTAAACAGAGATGAGGTGAAGAGTTCATGCCAGGAGAATGAAGTCTATATAATTTCAAGTTCAAAAGTATAGAAATATAGTACAATAGAGCCCTGGCCACAACAGTGAGATAAACAAAACTCTCTTCTACTGTCATGTGGGGTTTTTTTAAGTCCATGAAAAGAGATTCACGGACTCTATAATACTTGCAAAATGGCCAGTGCATAATTTCAATTTTTCATCCTTTCATTTAATGCACTCCAGCCATTATGCCCTGTTTGAAATTACATCTGCTATCACCAAAACTTCTCTGAACCCAATTTACCCTGGTCTGTCATTGTGCTTTGGGCCAGGCCTTTCTCACTGCCATCCCCACGAGACCAAATAAAGTCAGCCAATTTCTGGTTGCTGATGTCATCTCCACCATCTAAGTGATTGCCCTATAATCAGCCCCATTCTGCTCTGTGATTGGAGCAGCCAGTCCAATCTGGCCTCAGTGACTTCTGTGGGACCGATGGCAGAGAAAGATGCAGGAACATATGGCATCCTTTAAAGTCAATCTCTCTCTCTCTCTCTTTTTTTCTGTAAATGCACTCGGTGGAACAGATGACTTAACTGATCATTTGGACTCTTTTCAAAATAAAACTCCAGTAATCAAATTTAAGCTATTAATAAATGAGAGTTTGCTGCTAAATTTCACTGCCAGCAGACATGAATTTCACTTGTTAGTTAGTCTTTTCAGGTCACACTTCTCTTTCAGGGAGCTGCTATGTTTTTGGAGACAATTTCCTGTGCTGAAAACTTACTTTAATAGCTTTAATATGTCAGATAAATATCATACATCCTCATTTTTGGTGCTAACATTTGGTATTTAGCCATTTAAACTTGCAGCTTGGCTTTGTATATGGGCACTGCCATACAGGAAGACGCATAGTTTAAACAGAAAAAAATAAAGACCCATAACATTGAGATAATGCTTTAGAAGTAATGAGGATAAGTGATTCAGTCATGGGGGTTGGACTCTGCAACTTGATCTCTCTGCCCGACAATGTTCTTATTATGTGATCACTAATTAAAGCACTCTAGGAAAACTTGACCATTTTTAGTCCTTAGTGAAGAGCTGCTGAAGTAGCTGAGTGTGGACAGGGTTAATATTGAATAGTACATTGCATTTGGAAATTGGACCTTCTTCAGAGAGAATTACCATGATTGCCTACAATTACGCTCTCAAATATATCCACAGGGGGGCCCAAACAAGACGCAATAGGGTTTGCCACAACACATTCTGCAACCTGTCATTAAGAGCCACAGCTCCTTCTGTTTAACATCTCGAAGCTGTCCTCTTATGTACATATACGGGGTCTACCAGAAGACCCCGGCAACAAGGAGAGAAACAGAATTAAGGTTATGAAATGCAGAGTGCATGGCATGTGAGGGACCGTTGCTGACAAAAAGCGACCTGAGATGTCAAGAGTCTCTCACAGACCCAGATGGCTGGCCTGCTGCTGACCCCGGACCAGGCCTGTCACTCCAGTGCACATCAGCTGTCAGCCTGCAGAGAGCACTGATGCCAGCCACAGCAGAAAACAACAGCCTCGTCTGCATGCTGGGCTACGAAATCAAGAGCAACAATCTGGGGTTAGATCCAGAACAATTAACAGGAATATTCTTCAACAATATGGATAGAATAGATGCCTTTTTACTATGCATTGCTTAAAGAAATCCAAAGCTTTATTTATCAATGTAACTTGGTGTCAGGATCCCCAAATGGTTTGCAAGAAAAGTCTAGGGGGTAGAAGTCTAAGAGGTAAGGGGTTTATAGGGGAATATTAAACTAATAAGAAAGAATGGAAACATGTCTGTTACATAGTGTTTGCATTTTCTGCAAACTTAAGTTTTTTTCCCTGTGAAACACTTCCGTAGGTTCACTTCTTGACCTTTGGGTTGCACCAGCTGTTCCTCAATCCGTCATTAAGTTTGAGTGTTAAGTTCTTAGTAACTGTTAGCTTCTGTCAAACTAGTGATTTGCTAAATCCCGTTGCATCATTATAACTTGAGAAATGTCTAAGCTTGTTACACCTTCAGTAAATCTTTGTTTAGTAAATCTTTTGGTTAGTAAATTAGTAAAGGCAACTACTTTTCAGCAGCCTTCAACACTATTTCTATACAGTATTCATACTTGGAGAAATGTTTGTTTCAGAGATAGTAGTATTAATGTAGGTAGGAGTGAGAACGAAATATCTGATCATGCTACATTAACTGACGTTAATTGGTCATGTACTTTTACATCATTGGCATTACTGCTTACAGCAACCACAAACACATGTGCTATGAAAGAAAATGTTACACGGTGATGTTTTAAACATATCCTCTCACTTTGAATGTTTATGTAGCACCACCGGTTTCCCCTTTTCATAAAATGCAATAATATCCTCTGACATTAGCAGAGGTGCTCTTTGCCTCAGGCGAGGCAGTGTGCTTCCACTATTAATCCCTGCTGGATGTGTTGTGTTTTCCATTCAATTTGTAAAATATGCTTCAACCAGTAAATCACACAAATGAAAAAACATCTAAAAATACAAACAGGTCAGAATTAGAAAGAGTTGAAACAGACATTGGTTAACAGCAATGGTCCACTCGTAGCTGGTCAGCTGGACATATCTGGAGCCCATCCCCACCAACAAATCAACCACAATGTTAACGACGTGAGGATGAAGGTCTGGTACGATGAAGACAGACCTTTAAGGTGGACTTTCGTCATACTGGCCTGTCACTGGTACTCTCCAGTTTTGACAAATGGTGTTTTGGGAGCAATTGGCAATTTAGTGGTTAGGTTTCACAATGTGTTGACAGTCAACATTACGGTATCAATCTACACACAGAGTTAAGGTCTGGTTAGCTCACTTCTTTCTGCACTAGATTTTTTCCATTTTCAAACTTGTCATACCCCAAGTGATGCTGACTCAAGGCTCTGTGTTAACCTGTGCTAAGAAGCACTGAATGATGCTGACTGACATAGGACAAGACTGGATTACCAACCTGATAAATTGAGCAACTTCCAGGGGTCCTTAGATCACTGGGCCCCCCAAAAACTCCAGGTTCACTGTCGGTATGGTTAACAGTTATTTGAAAAATTACAAATTTGCTTGGGAAATGCACCACCTAAATTACTCAATGAAATGAGAGCCTTTACCCAAAAAACTTTTTTTATTATTTAAATTTATACAGTGCTCACATGGTGCACATACTTATTTAAATTTGTTTCCGTGAAGGTGACAGAGCAGGCACAGCACCAGGAGAAATTTTGGCTGGGCCTTTTAATTACAGAGCTTAATACTGTTTGCCTCCCTATGATGGTTTCAAACTGGTTGTCTCATGAAAACAAAATGACATGCTGTGGAAGGTGACGAGTGTATCTGGATTATTATGGCACTTTTAAATTTTTTTCTAAACGATTTTCAGTGTTGAGATATCTTATTATTTACCCGTTTGTGTTTATCACAAGTGGCACACCTGGGTATATTGCTTAAATAGTGACAAAAATGAAATAGTATCCTATCTAACTCTTCTCAGGTATTTGTAAATCGATGAATTAATTATCCTGTTGCCTACAACATTGGATAGATTTTTCACAAAAGTCAAGTGAAACATCATATACTACTGAACAACATCCATGCCGTGACGTGCGTACTCAGGCTTAACGTGCCTGGGCCAGCCTAAACTAGGCTGTTGTGATTGTTGTACAATTGGGCCAACCCATAACAGTGAGCCTGTGACAGAGTGCAATGCACGGAAAGGTGATGGTGGCGGAGGTGGTGCAGGGTCAATAGGGGCTCAAATCTCATTTTAGCCCTTGAGCGGGTTAATCCATTCCCACCTGCGGAGGAAGCATTTACCATAAATTCCTTTTGTCCTCTCATTTTCAACAGTACAATTATTTATTTTCAATTAGACTTCAAAAGCGACATCTGCCTGGGATGACCGAATTTGTTCTTGAAAGAAATAAGAAGAAATTCTTTTCTAGCTGCAGGTTATAGAAACCATCTGTCAGCGAGGCTTGTTAAATAAGAAAGACCAGGAGGGGATGGAACCTTTTCTGTCCTGGATTTAACTCCAAGGCATAATAAGTGTGATTCAGTCTTGATTTTCACATTCCACAGGACAGGGCTTCTCTTTTCTGAAGAGCAGCAGCAGAAATGAGATCTACCTAAGAACTGACTACAGCAGGGCAGAAGAAATGTTCCTTAAACACTGTATGAGTTTTCCATCCCCCCCCTCATCATGTCTGGCTGAGCCAAATATTTTATGATGTGGTGTCACTGTCCCCTGCTGGTGCTGCTTAGCAATGTTTTTCTTCCGCCTACCCTTTATTGTGCCATTTCCTTTTTATTCCTTCCAGTCATTTTTATTTTGTAACTGGCAAATGACTCAAAGCCAGCAAACAAAAGAGGAAAGACTTGATGTAAGACACTGAAGAGTCATTTTATATTCCACATGTGCATATAGGTTTTGTATAACATGTATTCCTTTATCATGCTCAGCTGCACTTCATTTAACACAGGATTTTACATCTTCAAACCAGAGATGATGGATGGATAATGATTTTTCCTTGTTCAAGCAGCCCTGCAAAAAGTTGAATGATGGAAGAAAGATGATATGTTTAGTCACCACTAGGTGGCACCAGTACAGTGTCATTTCATAAAGTTCACTAGACAGCTCTTAAACAGTCTGTTAGTCTTCCTCTTGTTTATCTTTGTCTGATGGGCGAATGCCTCAGATGTCATCCACACTTGAAGAAGACTGATGTTTCTCTGATACAACTGCCCTGAGAAATGGATTGAAAACCTTAAGATGGGATCACCAATGCTTGGCCCACGCACCACCTGGGTCCATCAGCAAGTCGGATCTGTCACATGGCTGTGACAGTGAAGATCTGGCCAATGTCCTTGAGCCCAAAACAACCATATATATAAATCATGCCACATGCTGTCCCCCCAGTCAGTATTGAGCGACATGCTATTTTCTTCCCATGACTTGTTTGAAGAGTCCTCCTGTGTGTAAGAGAGTGAAAGAAAAGAAAATTAAATAAAGAGGAGAGCTCACAGCGTTACCATATCTAATGAGATAATATTTATTTTTCATGTTTGAAATATACAAACTGGTTTATGGCTTCAGGTTTGTCCCTCTGGACTTTGTTTATTATGTGTCAAAAGGTCTGTCAATAACTTTCTAATATATACAGCATCCATACCGATGTGTTCCTTACTTTTCGATCTTTAACTTTCTCCCACATTTCACATGGGAAGGTTCTTACATGATGAAATTGCCTGTTCCATCAAAAAGCAATTTGCTCTAATGAAAAAAAGATTATAGATATGAGCAATGAAATTGGTCATGCATTTCAATTACTGCAGTGACAGACCTGATAAGTGTGTGTCTGGATCGTAATGTGAGAGGGGGATGAGATCTAGACCTGGGGCTGTTCTCCAGAGTCATACATTCAAAAGGTGAAGCAGCCTTTTGACCTTGTGTGCAAGTGGCAGATAGAAGACGTTTTGTTGGCTAAATCAAATTTGCTAGATTAAACAATCTCACTCCAGAGTGCAGGGTGGAATGTATAATTTTCCTGATAAGGATTACCCGTAAGAAACTTTTATCATGGACTCCTCTCAAATCATTTAGAGCCTTTTCAGTTTTCTTATGGCCACTGCTGAATCCATATCCGAAAAAAGAAAATAAAGATAATTGAATCTTCTTCCTCTGCCACCATTCTGATTTTGCAGCAGTGGAACACTAAGGGGGGAGGGTAGAGGAAAGGCTGATTAGCTCCTGGCAAGACGGAGGCCTCAGTTTTGTCAAAAGAGTGCTGACTCCGAACCCTTGAGATCTCCCATTTCAGCATTCTAATTTCCAAACTCTACACCCAGAACAAGCTAGCTAATTATTGTCCTGGCATTGCCATTTCACTCATTTAGACTCTCTACTCCTCTTTTGCTGCTCCATCACGGAGACCTCAAACACAGACGCAAACAGGTTATTAGGGCCGATAAGATCTGCCTTCATCATAGGGGCTTGATGCTGGTACTCTGTAACGGTCATATCCGTTGTTTTGGGAGTCATTGCAATTGAGCTATTCAATTGTTTAGTTCTGAAGATGTGTTGTCTGACAGGAGCATTGGTGTGGCTGAACGAAAAATCTTGATGACACAGGCACCACAGAGGCCTGTGTTATTTGTCATTTTTATGTTTCAGTGTAGTTTGCTGGACAGACAAACAGCAATACAAAAAAGCTACATTTAGTAGATGTAGTGTTTGTTCTTCTGTTCTTATGTGGACACATGGCCACATTGTGCCAGGCCGGTAGTCTGATGCCAGGAATGCAGGGTCGGGTTTAGTAAAGTAATATCAATAAATAGCTGCTACTTGTAACTGCATATAGCTTCTGGACACAGACATGTAAAAGGCCCCCAACCACTCCTACACTGCATAGGTGCAAGACACCCAGACTGAAACCAACACAAAACTGCTACAAAACAATGTGGTGGCATTTGTAGCTGTTTTGTGTCTCTTTGTAGTTATTTTGTATCTCTTTCTAGTTACTTTGCATCTCTTGATCATAGTTTTGTGTCTGTTTGTGGTCATTTTCCATCTCTTTGTAGTTTTTTTTGCATCTCTTGATGGTTGTTTTGTGTCTCTTTGTGGTCATTTTGCATAACTTGTAGTTATCTTGCATCTCTTGGTGTCCGTTTGTTTTGCACGTTTCTGTGGTTGTTTGAATCACTTTCCAACAATGAATGTTAATAGTCACATCATACAAAAGTTTTTGTCCATCCAACAGTACTTAAAGTTCTCTCCTCTCCTCCATTCACCATCCACTAAGCCAGGCTAATATCACGCAGCTGCTGGATGACTCACAGTGAGGCTGACTTTCCTCAAATTCTGCCTCAGCTGCTCAAATGCCAGAGCCATAAAATATATGCTAGGACAAAAAGCGGTGGAATTGTGATTTTAATATTCTGATTCTGAAAAATACTGTCACGCTACTTCATCTTCAGCCAACACAGGGATTCATTTTGGTAAATCCAAACAACATGCCACCCTCTAAGAGCCAGTTCGCACCAACAATACCCTGCAGCAGAAACATAGATATCACTCATTTCAGTTAGAGCTGTATTTACAGACCTGGAAGAAAAGCATCACAGTACAGCAAAAAAAAGTTCATCCAGCAACAAATTGCATTGGCCAATTACAGTAAAAAGTGGACATATATGTATGTAATCCATAGATTACTTGGTATTGTGTGTCTTACCATTGCGCTGTTATACAAACTGCTGTCTTGGTATCTTGCACCAACCCCTTGCACTGTTATACTCTGATCTTAATGTTGGTGAAAATGTGCCCTAAAATCTACAGGGGCTTTACCATAAAGCCATCTTCAAAGTGGAAGTACATGTGCATCCAGTTTGAAGGCTTTATTACATGTCCTTTGATTTTTTTTAAACCATGGAAGGTTATCACAGCAGCTACTCTGACATGACAGGGGTCCTAAAAATCCTAGTATCTTGTATGTGCAGTTGCAGGTATTTGATTGGTCAATGCTTTGCCAGACGATGTTGGATCATGCCATGCCATGAGTTTTTAGTCACTTTAGCAATGTGCTGATGATGATGTTAGAATCCCTTAACATCCCTTTACTTTTCCTCCAACACTATCGTCAAATCAAAATTTCAATCAGTCCATTTCTTTGGTTTATGATGAAAAACATGCCTCAGCAGTACACTGTGTTTGGCGCTAGTTGGCAAATTTTAACATGCGAAGATTTTAACCGAAGATGGTGAATGTATGTCAAATTAGCATTTAGCTCAAAAGAGTACTGTGCCTAACGACATCATCACAGGGTGGAGACTCGTAGTCCTCTAATACAGGAGGAACTAGACATTTAAAGGCAAAGCTACATGACTCAATAACCATTGAACATTTCCCACTTTCAATAACATAACAAATAAAATATATCACTTCCATTCTGATGGAGAAGTTAACTCTGATTCAGTCAGTATATTTCCCTCATACGCTATCACCTTGGACAGTTCTTAAAGACACCAGTCATGTGAGTCATGTGAGATCGTCATTATTCACCTGGATTGTAGACTTTCTCTTAGCCTCCCTGCAACTTGTATGTGTCAACAAATTCCTGCTCTGAGATGCAGATGCGGTTATTTTATTGTATGCAAGCAACCCCCACAAGCGTCTACCACACTGTCCATTATGGATATAATGAAAGCAGTAGTATTACAAAGCTGCTTGTTAGCAATCCTCTGAGGTCAAGGCAGGAGTCACTACTCAAAAGTTACACCAATTAGTGTAGCCACCATGTGTGACCTTGTAAATGACATTTCATCAGCATGTATGGAATTTAAACGAAAAATTATGTGTAAAAGGAGCAAGTGTACTGTATCATTTATTAAAATGGAAACTTATAGAAGGAGGCAAGATCAGATGAACAGGGAATTGTGTTACAACCGAAGCATGAAATATGGGGAAAAACACTTACCTTCCATTTTAAAAGCTCTGAGGATACAACAGCCTGTAAATTACATAATCCAAGAAGGAATTAATATAAAAACATTTCATTTTAAGTTATTCTAGTCTTTTTTTTCTAGGCCTGAAGCTCCTGGTGTTCATGTGCAACACATCTATAGTCTCCAGCTAAAATGTGAAAGGGTGACTGTTCATTGCTTTTCATGTCATGCACTAACTCCAAAATGAAGGATTTTAGTTGGCGGCCACAAGAGCCAAACAAAGTCTTTGATATCATGTCAGAGACCCCACTCGGTCTCTTTACAGAAGGGAAGTGACATTATAGTGGACAGAGACACTCTCAGGTGCGGCAAATTAAATTCCCCAGGGGAAGAAAACAATTAAGATTCTGTCTGTCAACATCTCTGTAGCAGTCATCTGCCAGGCTCTAAAGTTGAGGGACGTGTCAGTGGAGGAACCAGTAGGAGTGCCAAAGCTCTTTGCAGCAAAGTTACTTGTGATTAAACCTTTGATTTATCCAAACAAATGATGTTTCAATTTAAGGTTCCATACAGTGGAAATAGAGAGACAGAAGCAATGATGGACAGAGAGTCCTCAGTATGTGAGCAGAGAGCAGTATGTTGCCTTTAATTTGGCCTCATTTAATGACTCACCAAAAATCAATAGCAATTACTGGTGACAGCGCATTGAGGCAGGTTGGACAGGTTTAAATCATAAAAGCCTAGTGCAGCGTTACTAGAATGAACACAGCAGTAGCAGATAATTGTTTATACAGACCAAATAATGACTTATCTCTGCTGCCAAGCCAGTGGAAATGGTCAGCACGATCATGGTGTCAGAGCACTCAGACTCCTATTAGTGGCATTAAGTAGATTCGTGTTCATTTTCACTTTGTCCTTGGCAGGTTTCAGTGCACTCATATTTCCCTTATGAATAAGGAAGAGGGAAAGAAGTGTTTGCTTTTGTAAACAAATGGATCCAACCTCTTTCACATTGATTGAAGTTTTACACAAAGAAGCAGTGGTCTACAGCCAGTTTGAAGGAGGGGATGGGTTGGACATCTCATTCCAGAAGTATTGATTGTATGCTTCAGAGTGTCTTAAATGAAGTGTTTGACAGATAATCTGTTTAACAAATCCGCTTTTGAAGCACCTTTCCAACGGTGGAAGCAGTTTTTCATCCTTCACACAGTTACTTGTGTCACTTTTCATGTGCCTGAGGAACTGCATGAAAGTGTTTCCCTTTATCACCATCTGTATGATTCATCCCATCGAGACGACGAAGACGTTCAAAAGATACAGAATTCTTGGAAATGGAGGCCTTTCATCTTGCCTTCAAATGAGGCCATTTATACCAGGTATAAACATGTTTGCCTTTTGATTTGAAAGAGCATGCACGAGATGATGCAGTTTGTTTGAATCAAAGAGAGACGTTTATAACACTATCCCATGCTCTTTGCTGTAAATAAATTTGCCTCAAAGACCAAAACCTAGAATGTCAGTCCAACCCCTCAATCCTACATTGGCACTCAATCCCAAGGCCACTGGTTCCTACTCAAGAAGTAAATCTTGAATGGATTTGTCTGGTCACAGCAGGGCAGCAGAACAAGCTGTCAAAACATCATTGACATATTATCACCTTAAACAGCATGGGAGCATGTGGAACATCCTGACAGTCGAATGGCTACAGTGCATGTCACACTGCAGCAATGTCCACAGTTTAACTCCTACTAAGGACCTATAATGCATTTCATACTCTCTCTGCCTCTTCACTGTCAACTATCAAACAAAGGCAAAAATGCCCCCCACCCCTCCCATCATGTAACTGTGTCACTACAGTGGGTTTATCAGAGGTGTTTCACTGAAAAAGAAATGTGGGTGGAAACCAACCCCAACAAAGAGGTGAAAGAAGCTAAAATGCTCCGTAAAGCTGAGAGGAACTGCAAAGTTGGCAATTCTCTCTGGGTTTCTTACCATAAGCACCCCATACATTCTAAAAGATATTGATCAATATAGCTTTAAAGACAACAAATGGTTAATAAGAAGCTGTGTAATTTCTGGACTGCTGTTGTTAGCTTGCTAGCAGTGTTAGCTCCTGCAGTTTGTGCTAACACTACCCACAGTTTTTCCCCATTCTCTCAGCTTTTCACTAAGGCAGGTAACTACATTTTGACAGGCAAAGTCATTGGTTTGATCACACCATGAGGCTGACAGAGTTCTATATTTTTGTTTTTATCAACAAATTCCATGAAAAGACCAGAACCAACTATACTTTACTCTGCCTGTGGCACTTAACTCCAAGCCTGTTAATTCCTACAAAAGACAGAAATCTTATTCAAAAAATGAATTCACAGGGTATTTCTTTGAGACGCAGATTAAGCCACATTGGTGTGCATTTTTAGTAGCAGGATAAAGTATGTTGGATTGGCTCAAAATACTACTGTGCCCATTTCAGTGTATTGATGGAACATAACACCCAGTGCAACAGTGAGGCTCATTGATGTGTTTATGACAGTGAGAGTATCAAAAGGCTTTAGCTACACAAACAATTTTTATTGGTAAGACTGTTCATTGTTGGCTCAGCCTTGTCATATACTTTGTTGACAATAAGAAAAATATAGAATATCACCAGCCTTAACCTCTGATACAAGACAGAAGTGGAAAAGAAATAAAAGGTTTTGTTGCATTTAAGATAAACAGGAGAAGGAAAATGATTTAGTGGGGAGGTGATTTGAGATACATTTGTAACCTATATTATTATTGAAAAATAAGAGGGCACATCCCTCTGTTGCTCAAAAGGAACAACCAATACTGTAGTTGCTCCAGGATTTTCAAGCTCCAGTCCACAGCCAGTAGGTACAGCAGAATGGATAAAGGATGAGGGATAAGAGATGAGGACATACCCTCTGGGACTCAGTGAGATGCCTTGTGGTGTCTGGGGAAACAAAGGGCTACAATGCAGAGCTCAGAAGGATCTGGAAGGTCTTAAGCTCAGCAGCATTTTCTGCTGCTCTGCAACAGAGATGATCAGGTGGGTTTCAAGAGGATTCAGTGACCTTATATGCCTTAATGAGCTCACTGCTCCTCTGTGAATATAAAGACTCTGATCTCTCCTTGAGAAAAAAAAAAACAAAAAAAAACATTAAGCATATTTAGATATGAATACCCATTATTTTAACATTTACTTGTACCTCTGTATCTCTATGAAAGAGCCAATCAGCCATTATGATAGGGCAGCCAGAGTTTAATTAATCCATGTTTATTAGCTGACTGGAGACCACAAGACATATGGTGTCCCCATCTGTCAGTGACACATTGTGCTTTTGTTTGAAATCAATTAATTTTGGTTAATGAAGGATACAGAAGATCTTGTGCCATGATTGGGACCTGTGGTTTTCTTCTTAATCACTCAGCAGTCAAGCCTCGGCCCTTTGAGTCATCATGCAGCGCAAACAGTGCTGTAATTGTTCATGTTTTGACTTGAAAAAAGGTTGAAGGCAGGCAGCAAAATATCCAAATAATCTCAATGTGTTCTGTGTGTTCTAAAAGCTTTATGATGGATTTCCTTTTACCACAGTCATCACTAGACTCACACCGATGACGTCATTTATTCGAATGAGGGGGCACAGTGAATGAAGTGGGGCAGGGCAATGCCCCCTGGTGACCCCTCATGGAGCTGATGCTGCTGGAGAACCTCCCAGGGCTGTCGCTCTGCGGCTGCTTATGTTCAGCTGCCTTTATGTTACAAGGTTTTATAATTTCTGGGAGAAAAAGAAGGAACATTCTGACATTTGAGCTGACATTTAGTGATTCTTCAGGTTGGTTGTTTGGTTCATTATACAAATGGCTTTATTGTGAAGTTCAAAATAGTGAGTGCACAATATTGAACGCATAGGCTGACTTCAAGGTTCATCCTCAGTGAAGTCTGTATCTTTGTGGCAAGCGTAGCTATGGCTGGGGCTGGTAGCAAGGCTGTGACACATTCATTTTTAATGTGTGTAACACTAATTACATGCTGGAGATGTGCAGGTGCAGTGGATTGAAATGGTTGATTTGGTTGGATGATGTGGTGTCCCGAGGATTCAATGTTATCTAGTTCAGTATCTTCTTAATATGACACAGTAAGAGGACCTTTCAAATGGTTATGTTCTCAGCAATGTTTCTCCCTAGGTCAAATGCTCAATGTTTCCATTGGTAATACCTTCCAACAGCTTATACCCCACTAATTTCACACTCCTGCAGCCTCAAATTTGCAAGGAAGACCATTTTCTTGACTCTGACATACATATCTCCACAGTGGTTAAAAAGATTTTCACCATTCAAACATGCATGAACAGTGAAGATAGCCCTGATCAACTCCTTTAACAATATTTGTGTAAATACAGTCCTGGGAACATAGAGCTTTTGGAACATAGGGATGAGCCCGATAGAAGAACCAGGTTCAGATCCTGGCAGGAGTGTCTGTCTTTAAATGCTACCTTGGCCAATGTTACTATCCTCACTGCTATACAGAGCACCCAGCCAGCAGCATCAAATATTATAGCTATAGCATTAGCCATATAGCTAGATGCAGCTAAGGCAATGGAGTTGTGAAATGGGAAGGGCCATTGGTTCCACAAGTGTTTTTCCCTATTCTGTATTCCCAAGTGCTTCATTTATCTTTTGGCGTGGCAGAAATCTTTAAATACCACAATACCCACAAACCTCTGGTGCCACTGCAATGAAGAAGGTACTGTATTGTCAGAGACACAACAATCAAAACACTTTATTTGTACAGTTGAGAACAAAACATGACGCCATAATTGAATTCTGCCAAGACTGACCCAGAATTTAGGTCCGTTGATAAAAGCTGCAAACTGTGTTTTCACTTTTCGCAGTAGTGGGTTAGGGTAAAGTTTAGCTTTCATCTATCATTAGCAGCATTGCAAATAACAGGATTTTAAGCTTGGTGGTTTAATGTTTATTGCCAAAATACACCTTAAAGCAAGAGCTCTTGTTGTTTGTCTTTAGTCTTTGTTGAGGTTTTACCTTTGAGGTTTTATCAAAGAAACAGATATTTTTTAACGTAGCTCTTAATCTTTTGTACTGATGATTAACCAGGAGAGTGTACTGATCCAAATGCTTCAGTTGTGAATAATGTAATGCTGTCCATATGGAAAAATGAATGGCACTTTTACTGCTGAAATCAGGGGCATCCAAAATAGCTCTAAACACTTCACAACTCAATAGCTGCAGCCACAGCTTCTATTTTCTCCCTCTCTCTCTCTCTCTCTCTTTGGTTGGTTTTGTAACATAACTGTAAAAATATCATCACATTGATGCCAATTCAGCCCACCCATCCCTCTCTCCCACCACGACGTTTTATTCTGTGTAATCTGTCATGGGTAAGTATATTTTGTGGATGAAACTGTACTGTGTAATTTTATGAGTACTGTTATGTCTAAAGAGAAAACTGACTACCAATACCCAGTGCTCCCCATTGCACATCTAAAACCTCTTACTCTCCATTTGCCATGCACAAATTCATCTAGAGATAAGTCTTCTAATGAATGCAGATAGCCATCTTGTTCTGAGATGACAAAGTGCTTAACCTGGAGGTATTTTAAAGAGTGACTGCAGAGTAGCCATCATTGGATGGAAATATCTTCAAAAGTCTGAAGCGTTCCATCTTTCCATCTTGCACCTTTTGTAAACCATGGTTTTGTGATAACATCTCTTACCATGCCTTATCTTTAAGGGCTTATGTAAAAAAGGGGATTTGTCATACATTGATTAGATACAGTCTGTCTTCTTCCAAGGTTGTTGTCAAATCTTATATGCATGGACTGTGATTAGATTTGTTGTAATAACCAGGAGAGCTGATATATGGTACTGATTCCAATATAAACTTTTAAGGTGACACTCTTCAATTTATTTCCGTATAGGTGGGTGGGCTTTCTCTGCTTGCCATGGCCACACTTCTCTGATTTGTGCTGCACAGTAGAAGTACTCAAATTAAAGACTTTCAGTCCACCTTCCTCAACAGAGCTTTGTAGGACTGCCAGTTTCATCCTAGGTGGTCCGTTTCTCCATATAAACTGCAAATAATCTAGAGCCTGGGGTTGGTTGCATCTGGGAAAGATGCATGTTTTTGGCAATATACTTCTTTTTATGCTGTTAATTCGCCCAATTACATACAATGGTTAGTCATTCCACCTCTTACAATTCCCTTGTCTTTTTCAGTAA
This sequence comes from Chaetodon auriga, assembly GCF_051107435.1. Lineage (NCBI taxonomy): Eukaryota > Metazoa > Chordata > Actinopteri > Chaetodontiformes > Chaetodontidae > Chaetodon > Chaetodon auriga. The sequence continues at coordinate 5,091,812 of NC_135090.1, read as the reverse complement.
TGGCATGTATGCAAGGGACAATGCACCTGGTTTGTGATTTTGAGTCCCAAGTAGGTGACGGAATTAGGCTCTACTGAAATATAGTACCAGGACGATGAACATTAACACTTTTGTTTATATCTTAGCCTGAAATTTTACCATATACCTTCATTGTATCTTTCAGAGCTGGGACAGATTCCTCTTGCTTTGAGAAGTGTACCGGTATATTGTCTGTGTATAGAGACAAAGTATGGACGCAGCCCCCCAGTTATTATTAACGGCCAGGTTAGACCCTCTTGCTGTCACCAATGGTTTAATGCTGTCAAGTCCTGCATGATAAAAGAAACCTGGTTGAGACGTCTTTATTGGTTTGTATGTGTGTGGTAGGGTGTCTGTAAAGCAATTTGACCAAGTTGGTGAATTTGGGACCCACATTGTCTCAAACAAGTATCGCCACTAGACCCAGTAAAACGCATTTTCGTTGCTGAGTGACCTTGAAATACATGGAATTTGCTCAGAGTTGAAACTATGGATTACACTGAAGAATCTTCTTACACTGTCAATTGATGGTCTACTCTGAATCCTGCCTGGTCCATGTTTAATATTTCAGGATGAACCTTTTCAAGATGCAGAGCAATGACAAAATCTTATGTTCACTGGGGAGAACTGAAAAAGGCTTGTACAAGCTGCAAAATTAGGGATTCTTTTATGGGTAAAACAGTATCAGCACGTGCTCCAATGACTCTAAGAGTCTCTCTTTCGGTGAGCATAGGTTCAATCCGTTTGGGACTGAGTGCCTTGAAGAACTATTGTATGCAAGATCAGTCATGGCCTGGTGATTTTTCTGAGACAAGCAAGGTTAAGGCTCTCATCACCTCCTGTTTTGTAATATAGCCCTTTAGTGTCTCCTTATCATAATCTGATGCAGGGAGATCATGTTTGTCTAAAAACTGCTTCAAATTCACAGGGACAGATCCTTGTGATGTGTAGAAGGATTTATAGAAGCTCAAAAAAGGTAATCTCCAGACCTGTCAACCCTCCTATTTTTCTTGGGAGTAACAGTAACATCTAGTGATGAGAGATTATTCATCCATACAGCGTTCACAGAAAAGCAAGAAGAAAAAGAAGGATGAGCATGAGAGGCTACTGTGCCACATGAATTTTAGTGCATCATGAGGCAGGAAAAGCAACAAATCTGCCAAGCACAAGTGTATCCAAGAGGTGCAGAAACATGCTCCACCAACAATTGCATTTATGCTACCTACCTGTGATCACTTTCTCCTACCAATTGTCTTATTTGACAATAGCCTCTATCAAAATTGGAGCTGAAACATAATGAGTAAGTGATATATGTCCATGATATAGATAAGTAAGGGATGCATGCTTTTCTTTTGTGCATTGAGTATGTGTTACGTTCTACATTCTAGCGGTCTTGATACAGGTTTTTCTAATTCCTTAATCTCAGTTTCCAATGATTGCATTTTATTTATATACTCTTTGTATCTGCCTGAGGAGTAAGATAGTTTTATTCTGAGACAAACAAGGATTTGCTATAATTTTATATATATATATATATATATATATATATATATATATATATATATATATATATATATATATATATATATATATATAGTTGTGTGTGAGCTTTAAGTAATGTTAGGCTACTCACTTCTTTTGGCCCTCCTGTAGCAGACAAAGAAGTTAGGCGATATAAATATATGTATTTTTGCTTGGACAGTGTTCACTGGACAGGCTTGTCAGACATATCTGAAGAAATTGCTCTGCTGCTTCTACCAAGTCAAATGACTGCGTCGCTCCACTGTGGGTATCCGCTTTTCTCATTTTGGCCCAGACAAGCTGGCCCTTTAGTGTAATGAAAGCCATCTTATAAGCTGTCTTATTGTCTGGAGTGGGACATAGGTCAGGAAATATCATTATTTTGGCGTTTTTCATGAACTCTAGTATTTGGATGGTATCCTTATAGCAGAGAAGTTTAATGACACTGATGACACTCTGCTCTCTTGTGGCTTTCTCTTAAGCCTGTGATGTGCTGTCTCTATCTCCAGAGTGTCAGAGAGATCCAATATCAATGGTAATCAATGTTTTTTCTCAGATGGCAACAGCGTGGTTAACTCCCTCAGAGAATCCTGCAATCCTCAGATTTTTCCTTTTCTGGCAGTTTTCCTGGTCTTCCTGACTTGAGCATCAGTTGTTGAGCCTGTGTGTTTTTCAACTAGCTTGTAGTCTTGGTGTAGGTTTTGCTGTTGCACTAGATCAGAGCCCAGCTTCCAGCTTGTCAATAGATGCATCTTCATCTTCTTGGTTGAGTCAGACACCAAATGCTTTCTGGATCACGTCAATCGTTTTTTCCGTCTCTCTCAAAAACCAGAGTGGAGGTTGGGTGTCTAAGCAGCAGCAATCAGTGTCAGCTTTAGCCATGCTAATGCTAGTTGTTTGATCCTCCCTCTGTTCATAATTTTTTTCCCATGACTTTTTAGATGCCATTTGGCAGTTTTGTTTATGTCAGCATCTTGTTTGTTCGTCAATATATGAGAAATCCCTTGTAGACAGTTTAGGCCCCATGCATCGTCAGATTTAACATTTACAGTAAAAGGCCGTAAAAATTCTTTTTACACTCTGAAAAATGTGTTCAAGAGAGTTGACTGAGGAGATTCCATTACCCTTGGCAATGCTGGCTGAAGTTTTCATATTTTAATTGTATTGTTTTTATCAAAGTTATTTTCCTGAATTGTCTTCTAGCTTTTAAGTGGTTAAAAATATTGGGTCTTTTTCAGAGTATGATTGCTAGTATGGAGTAATAGATATGGGTGAGAGTAGAATAAAAAGTTCCCTTGAGTTGTACATTGTTGTAGTCTCACGGCAGTGACTTTGTTTCGCACTAATAAGTGACTCAGGCCTCGGACTGTTTGTGCATTAAGTTTAAGGTTTAATAGTGAGGTAAGATGACTCAACCTTAACATACTTTGCCATTGTTTTTAAAAGTAGCCTGCAGGTCACAATTAATTAACATCAACTGAATTCAGTGTCATGATTAAAATATTCAGGAAATAAAAATATATTTTCATGGTAGCTCTTTTAACATAAACCTACATAATATTGAACTATTCAATATGCATGAAAAAACTCTGCACAAAAAGACTTTGATAGTCAGGGCCTGCTAATAACAACCAAGTGTCATTTACCTTCCTCTGGTGCTTTGACTGTAGGCTGTTATAGCTACAGTTGGAACTTGGAATTCTTCCATTTCTATCAATATTTTCCAATAATATCTCTTGAATTGCAGTTTCAATGATTCTCCTTTATCAATGCTTCGTAAAATTTCATTATTAATAATCCAGAGGCAGTATTTGAATACACTCAAAGACTTTTTTTCTGCTTTCTGATATTACTGAAATGGAGGTCACAGTTGTTTCCATCAAATGGCCTTGAGGTGATGGGGTTGTGCCTCAACATTCAAGCTGCATTTCATTCATTCATACAAACACGATGGAATACAGAACTACAACTACTTTGCCTGAGACCATGAGAAAAAAATAACAGCCCATCAATACTGTGTGGAGCGGCTATGATTTTAATACATAAAAAACAGACAGCGGCACCACCAGACCCGAAACAGAGTGATTACAATGGACAGGTACATTTAGCTGCACAAAATAGATTTGATTCCTGAATCACCCCAGGAAAAATTCCACTGAGTGAAGTTTTATCATTGCTCATGTTTTATCTTGTGTCCTCTTTAACTGCTCTTTCCCACAGTTTCCTCATTTTCTGTTGTTGGTGGTGTAGAGTTCCTCAATAACATAAGTCAACAAGTTCTCGTGCCTGAAAGATAAAATACATAGTGCCATATGTATCAGTGCACTTCAAAACAACCCATATGACTATAAGAAAGATTCTTTGTAGCTCCGTGGTTTGCTTCTTATGAAATACATGTAGGCCTAAGCAAGGAAAGTTCATTCTTCAGTATGTGTATGTAAAGTCGCAAAATACTATAAGGTCAAAACATGTTGGAGAAGCAGTAGGGCCAATGTAGCATCATTCCTAATTATATCGTTCATTTAATCAACATGGGGTGGACCCAGATATGTGGCAGAATGAAATGGATGGATTAATCAGTTAAGGTCACTGAAAAGCTAAAATCAGCATGACCGGCATGTTGATGAGCTGTTTGCTGAAGGTCTGATGGTGCTGACTGAAACTCCACAAAACAGGACTGAACAGCATCCTACAGCACAATCCACTGTCACAACTATCCCACTGTCATTTTAGAAATGTATAATGTCTTATGACAGCATGCGATCACAAACAGGAACACTTTAACATTCATGCCTATGGCGGGCAAGAGAAAACATGTCAGACTTTTTAGTAGCTTCAAAGGTTTTCAAGCCAACATCTCAAACAACATCTCAGTTGTCATCTCATGAGCTTAGTGTGAAAAATGGGTCACATGATAAAAAGTGGTCATATATGGGACATGAATGTAGGTTAGTGTCGCTGTCGCTCTGCTGGTATAAAAAGTGGAAAATGCCCATGTTGCTTAAATTGCTTGTTTTACCTGACCAATTGTAACACAGGTGTACCAAAAATATTTGATTTGCTATCATACGTAAATTTTACAAAGAGCAAATTATATTTTAGATATATAATATTTTGCTTTTCGGTTTGAAAATTACCCAAACAATTAATAAGTTATCAACAACCAGTTGTTGTTGCAGCTCCACATTTAAAGCAGATCGGAACAGCAGAGGATACATGTGGATCAGCACCAATAAATTCATCCATTTAAAACACAAATGTCACCTGAGGTGGGAAGCAGCAATGACATGTGATGATATACCTGTATATGACATATGAGAGTTAATGGCATGCCATAAGTTATGAAATCTTGTCATACCCTCCTTGGATGAAGCCAAGGTAAGGTATAAAAAAGTATACATATTAATATTTGAATCTGACATTAAAATTGTAGAATAATTTAATGGAAACAATACTTAAAAAAACACTGTCTAAGTGCTCATATACGAGTAAAAAACTGTCCACATAATGAAAAGACCAGCCCATCAGCTACCAGGACACAGTCATTCCAAACTGAAAGGAAAAGCAATTTACAAAATACAATTAGAAATCTTATTTTTCCCTTTCAGCAACCTTTGTCCTTTTCCTGCAGCAGGTAGTCGAAGTATATTTTGTTCCACAGCAGGTAGAGCAGCTGAGGCCTTGATGCTATTTTTTGCAGATCTGGGAGGCTTAATTGGAAATTTCATGTTCACTACCCCGATGTCAGACTGTTTCTTTGGGATATTTGGTTTCATTATTGCTTTCCCAGATTTAAGCGAGACTTGAATTCGAAATTTTGTCACCTTTTCAGTTTGTCATGTGATAATCAACTGCGTGTGAGATGAGAAGAATGGGGACAAAGCAGGGCAGAAGGACCTGCTACCTAATTTTGAAGCCACATAACCAAGAAGAAGAGACCCTGCAAATTCACAATCTCACTGTTGTTCATTTAAGACTCTTTTTCCCTCCACATAGAGGATTTTTCTCGCACGCTTTACCTAAGTCAGTTGGCTCATTGGTTATTGTTCATACACAAATCTGTAATGTTCCACTGCACTGCATTGACATTGTTTCCCTGTCCACTCTGCCCTTCTCCAATCAAATTCAACCCAGTATACTTTAGAATTCAGGACATATCAGTGCTCAAATGGAAAACTGCATAGTCAAATATTTGGTCTGACCATGATATACGATGAAACATGATCCAGAAAGGAAGGTTTTAGTTGTATATCCATGAGTCTGAAGGCAGACACAAAAACACTGCACCCCGTTCACACTATAAAGCAACCTCGCAGGAATATACACTTAGTTGATTGATGAGGCCATCCTAATTAGAAAAACAACCGTACAGGTCGACGTTGCAAGTAAGTTATTATAACCCACTGTTACTATTATCAGGCACTGACCTCTAGTGGTCGTAATAACTATGCTGGGAGCGAAGGGGGAAGTCGGGTGAAGTAGAATAAATGGCAAGAAAGTTCGGTTTTGGAAGAAGGAGAAGTGGATGGATGGCTCAAACAAACATAGGACATTCACCCAGCACGCCACTGGTTGTGTCCCTTGACGCTACGACATTTTAAGTTACATAATTTACCAAGAAGTTCTCATGCCTAAACCTAAGCAAACTACGACTGTTTCACAAGATGAAGTTCTGTCTTCCTTGCAAAAGTTTCTTGCCGGTACTCTCCAGTGGTTATATGTTGTTTGGGAGTCAGTGGCAATCGACCTTACAGTCGTTCAGGTATGAGGATGAGTTGGATTGTTGCTTTTTCAGTGCAGTAACCTTGTTGAAATGTATTAGGCAGCTTTTTTTTGTCATGCAATAAAATAAGAGAAAAATTGTGAATCAGCTTGAAATTACTTTCAGCACTCAAATTAATCAAGTATGTCAAAGCAAGTTAATAAGCTAATAACAACTGAACTAATTTTGATTATGTCGGTCCCACAATTCTCTCTTTTCAGTATGCTTATGTGTGTCCATCAAAGATCCAGTTCGGGGCCCATCTGAGTTGCAATTGATTTAGCTTTTCTTAAATCAAGATCTTGCCCTACCCCCAACCAACTTGGTTTAACCATAGCTTTACCAAAGCTTATGTGCCGCAGCCTCGATCTTGCCTCACCATACCCATTGCCATGTGCAATACAGAAGAAAAAAAGCAATTCTTACAAACACTGACACTGAATGCAATGTGGAATTTTTCTGAATTGTACAAACAGTCAGATCATTATGTTTTTATATGGAGAAATGACTATTCTTTGTCTATTTTGCAAGAATCTCATCGAAAGAAAGGCCATACATCCAACAATAGCAAGGGCTGGAGAACATCTTGTCAGAAATTTTTAAAGTAACGACATCTTGTCGTGCTTCAGGGAACTATTCAACTGGCTCAGAGTCTTTCTCTCCAGAGCTGACCAACAGGCTAGAGGAGATACCGTTGTCAAAAAGAAATTACACATATTTTTCATCCTCTTTCCACTAATGCAACCATGCAAAAAATGATTAAATAAACATCTCCTCAGAGCAACATTTCAAGCTGTGGTTTGGCAACCAGTACAGACTGGAAACCAAACACTGTGAGCCTATTTTTTCACGATGGTTTACACAATGTGTCTGAAACATTGCACAATATAGTCAGTAGCACAGCAGCAGCTTCAGTCAGAGTCAGATGTCAGTGCCTTCACAGGATGTGTTTAGGAACAGCACCACAGTGTGGGTCACCTGCATTTTGGCAGCAGTCAGAGCCCACAACCAATCATGGCAGTTATTCACATGAGGTCAACGAAAATAGACTTGAGGTTGAAAAATTTGGTTTATGTCAGGACTGTGACGATAAGGGGCAAATAAAGAATGGCCTGTTAGGCAGCCTGTGCAGAGAGCTGTATTTTGCAAGAGGGTGTGCATCCATTCCATGAACTGCACGTGAGACAGACGACTGAAAAATGTTGAAAATCAGCATTAAGAATAAGTGACTAATAAATCATAACAACTAATAAACAGAAATTTAGCTTTGAGTTTTCCCAAATCATCACTGGATTTTCAATTGTGTTCAGCTTGTATATTTGCAGATCGTGAAAACAGTTTGTGGCGGCAGCTCATAAGTTGAAGAGATAAACTGTGTTTTATGTTTGCTGCTTGCTCAGCACTGTTGGCTGATGTTGTGTTACCAGCACACACTGTTTATCTTCCTCTCTGTAAGTAATTCCATTGCTTGGAGTAAATACAAACCTCAAGGACAGCAGCCAGAAACAATTATAATCCTAAACTAATACAATCCAAAATAATTTCTGAATTGTGGCACTGCATTGCAGTCCAAATATTATGAAATGCTGATGAAGACAATTGGAAGACTAACAAAGGGATGACAAGGAACTTGATTGATCTTTTTGTTGTTTATCAGTCAGATGTAGGACGAGATTTCACTGGAAAAAGATCCAATAAGGCTCACTTTGTTGCCACAATAAATTTTCTCTAGTTTTCTTGTGTGGGAGTTGTATTATGCCTTTCAAAATGGGCTCCACACTGTGCTGTATGCATCTCAACTGTCGGCTCCAGGCAATCAGTGAAGACCCACATAACAGACTGCAGCTGTGTGCCAGATTGCTTTTTTGGCAAAACCGAGGACAACAATTAAATGCTTTGAATGTTGAGCACACCTCAATGCCCACATCTCTCAGCTGGTAGCTGATGTAGTTTGATCACACCAAGTGCACATACAGATCTTGTGTTTTTTCTCTGTTTGACATTAAATATTGATCAATCACCAATACAAGATTCACTTTTCACAAGGTGCACTGAACTGTATATTTCATTTCTCACATAAATCTATAGACCTGCTGAGTAGAGAAGTAGACCACCCCGCCTTTATATGAGCTCCAGGGCTGTGGGACCTGCACAACCCTGACCTCTACTCTTCAGCTAAAGATCGAAAATGAGGGAGTGGTAATATGCCACATCATCTTCAGTACTGAACGCCAACTTCATTACAGAGGTTTAGTGAGATCTCAGTGTTAAGTATGTCTTAAGGAGATATCTCATTAAAAACAGAATGACCCCTGGCCTTGTGAAGGAAGCAGAACAAAGTACAGCTGAGGCTGACAGGAACATCATTAGTGTCACACGGATTTGGTCATAAAGCAAAGTTTGGACAAACTCAGACATGTTATGGTAAAACCAGAGTTACAGTAATTTTTTTGGGAAACATGAATATGTGTACAAAATGTTATTGCAAAACATCCAATAGTTGTTGAGATAGCTCAGTATAAATCAAAGCAGTGGACTGTCCGACTGGCCAACTTTGCTATCCCTACAGCCTTGCTTCTAGCATAAATATGGTATCTCCCAAATTTCAAAGCAGTGTGGTTGTCCATCAGGGGATGGAATAAATGAAAAAATGATTCTAATCAGAAAGAGGGGTGCATGCTAATTAATTGTGTTAAATAATTATGTTATACGAGGATATTTCCAAGAGGCACCCATTTAGAAATTCATACCTACCCAGAAATTCATACCATACAGCTGACACTCCAAACGCCAGTGCTTTACAAAGCAGCACAAGGCCGATAGCTGGATGAGGAATCTGAGTTCAACCCAGAAGTATCAAATGTAACTGAGCTTGCAATATCCGAACTGAATATTTTCATTAACCAATGAACTTATTGAAAATATGCTAACTGCGACTGCTAAATGATGCCTATTTCTGCTTAAATAATATAAAACACCCATGACTCAGTGGCTACAATGAGCTGGGGTTTAAGTGCCTTTTTATTTACCACTTAAGAGCCAATATTTTCAAAGCAATCTCAACAGATGAACACTATGTTTTTGTCCACCAATTCTGCTTTAGCAGACAGCAGCTCACTTTAAATAAACCACGTGACTCATATCACTCAGGGATGTTGTGCTTGAGTCTCCTAATCCGTTCTTTTGCAAAAACAAGGCTGTGTTGCAGAGACAAATGGCAGGTGCTGCCATTTGCTTTCCACTCAATCCTAAGTACCTTTTGACTGCAACAAGGCTGTTTCAGAGAATGAGGTCATGGCCAGAGCCTCTGTAATGCTTTACCTTGACATTCAGGCACACAAACAGAATAATCCTCTATAATTGATACACAGAGGCAAGAAGTATCGGTGGATTACTCTCATCTCATGTAACATATTGGCTTCTAATCTCAGTTAAACCTACATAACTTTAAATAAATTCATTTTCTACATTACCCTCGCAAGCACTGACAATCACAACAAAATTTGGTCTGTACAGAGTGTGTTTTATAGATTGTCAACTAAAGCAGCTATACACTTAAAATGCAGTTGCCTTGATTTAAATTGTAACTTTCTGAAGGGAGGGAAACACTGTTGGACCAACATCGACTCCAGACTGGGACACAGAGGTAGGAAACATGTCTCCATCTGTGGTGAGATTACTTTGCATTTTACTGTTGTGGCACCTCTTGTCATGCGTATGGATGATCTGATTACAATGCCTGAAAACATCTGAACCCACAGCAGCTGTGTGCGAAAATGTAGCTGCTAATAGCGAGCACACCAAAATCCTAGTGACTGAGTGAGTAACAACAGGGAGCGGTTTCACCTCGGCTGGGATGACGGCTCAAGCATCGCAACACACAGTTAACCAGCATGTTATGATCCATAACAATTAATTGTGATTGACCAAGGAGCTGATAAATGAATGAAAGCAACTTTCAACTCAGTGCTATCTATGGCTCCTGTAACTGATGTTAGTTTCATATATTTAATATCTGTCTAATATGAGCATGAACAACATGCTGCACGTCTTTGACTTTTTGGGTTTGCTGTATTCAGGTACCCTTGTGGCTCTTTTCTCTCCTTCTCTTACCAATCATCTCTCTAGCACATGTGCAGCATTGTAGTCACCAGTAATGTTTGCCTCTACTATCTGCTCAAAGTGTGCAAGTTTGTGGACCAATGGATGTCCAGCAAGAAAGAATCTCAGCCTTCAGTTTTTCTGTCACTCCATTTTTCCTCCTGATCATGACAGCTGTGCCATCTGAACTAAAACCAACGAGCTTCTCCTGCCAGTGTGGGTGGTCTGAACCAATGCATCATCACCCTCAGCAGAAAGAGCCCAACATAGTAAACTTCCCTCTTGAATATTTCACATTTCTCAGCTTCACCCCCTGAAACCATTAATAAAGCCACCAGGGTGTGATGAAGGCAGTCAGATGGCATGAACCTTGAGCCAGAAAAGGATGCTGTACCAAGCGGAACCCTCGAAGGTGTCCAGCAGGTCATGGCAATGGGTGTCTGCCTGGTACAGTTGGCAAGTGTGTCATCTTCCTCTGCACACACAGCAGGGGCAAAATAGGAACACTGAAATGAGAACTTTCAATCCCTTCACAAGGAGCTCTTGAAAATTTTCTTTGACCTCCATCAAAAGTGGTTTTTGGTGTGGAAGGAAACACCTCGTCTTCAGCTCCTCTTACAGCATTCCTTTGGCAACCTTTTGTTCCTCCTCCAAGTGATTGAGGTTCACAGGTGGATGCCACAGGGATGGACCTGGCTCTTTGTTAAGAGGTTTGATCAGATTGCTGCAGATGGAATTATGAAGCAAGTTAGTCACAGCAGGTATTAATCGTGCCTCAATGACCTGCCCTAAGACATCAAAGCCAATTAATGATTTCTCTGTGGTCAAACTGCAGATTAGATTGGAACACTGATGGAAAGACTGGGTTCTCATTTCCTTATAGATTGATCATTATGACTATTCAGCCATCTAATGAGACAAGTTCTCCATTAACTATATGTATGTGTGTGTGTGTGTGTGTGTGTGTGTGTGTGTGTGTAACTGCAAACAATACAACATAAAAAGCTACAAATGAAGATCTATCTATCTATCTATCTATCTATCTATCTATCTATCTACTCTGCAAAGCCCCACATTCAGTGTTGCCAATGATGAAGATATGCAGTTTTTATCCAGTAATGCTGATTAAATGGCAGAAGTCCTTTTTTCTGCGCTTCAATTTGAAAATGTTGAATATGAAGTCAAAGTGAAAACTCTCAGGCACCAGGCTTTGAGTGTCAACTGTCACTGCAGCACTGACTAATGTGGCTTTTTGCTTGGGGCCTAAAGTGAGTGATTTTTGTGCTTTTTAAACTGAGTGCTTTGTATGTTGCACTTGCATGACTCATCTGAAATTTGGACATTTGTCTGCGGAATGAGCAGTTTCAGAGAGAGCAATCCAGAGACACTCATAAACTCCGGTGACTGGCGATATTTTGGCTCACACAATCAAACATGAGTTACTATTACAAACCAAAACATGCTTCAACTAAACAGCCCCACCACTCTCCATCTGCAACAGTTTCAAATTTTTACCAGTGGAAGCTGGCAAGACTACACACACATTCAGCTGGGATCAACGACAGCCACAGTGTCAAAAAGTGACTGTCTGCCAAAAACTGTATCACCCACTTCATCTCCTCTCTACTTGTATATGCATCAAAATGTGATAACATGCAAATATACATAACTTAATGTTTGTGGTAATAAGTATGACTGTGAGACACTTAATTGTTTTCAATTAAGCGTTTACAGTTCATAACATAATCAGGCTTCTTTTTCTTCTTCTTCTTCCTTTTTCTTCTTCTTCTTCTTCTTTCTTTTTGCCCTCTCTTGAAAATATGAGTGATGAGGACAAGGAAGAAAAACCACTATTTAAGAAGTCATGCAATACATTACATACATTACTCTATCCTGCATGATTAAGAGACAGTTTCAACATGTTTTGAGTATCACAACCTCCAGATGACTCTTGCCAGGTTGCTGAAGAATTTTAGCAGTTTCCTTTTTAATGGAAACAATGGCTGTGATGTGATGAGTCTGTCAGTGAGATGATTGCATTTGTGAGTACATTTCACACTGAAAATGAAGTATCTCAGATACTTCTCCAGAGCATGGCTAATTACACACTTCCATATGTAACCTGGATTACAGTGCAGACTTGTCAATAAGAATTTGAATGTGGACCAGTGTTGAAGAACTAGGACGTCAGGAGCCCGATGTTTGAATACCTGTAAAGAGGCTTCAAGACCAGTATGAATTTGAATGAACAGGTGTATTGAAAAATTAAAAACAATTACAAAATTTCAGACACCGGCAACTTACTTGAATATAACTTAACCCAAAACCACTAAAATGAAATGCCACACACAAAAAAATAACACAGAATTACCTTGAATTCAGTCTGTAGATCAATTGTTCAAATATATCTCCCTGGTGTTGGACTTGTCTCTGAATCTTCCATTAAAAAAAAAAAAAAGAAAAGAAATGCTTTTATGTAAAGCACATAAAACTCAATTTGCTGTTACTTTGAAGAAAACCCACAACTGGCAGCCAGACAAAACAACAGAAATATAGCTAACCCATAAAGTGTTATGAAATTTACTTTGAACTGACATCACTTACACACATAAAACATAACATAACAGTAGTGTTAATTTCATCAATGAAAACTATAATAAAATATGCTCATCAACAACCTTTTTTTTTCCATGAGGAAGACTTGAATAATGTGTTTTTTTCATTTACTTTTTGTACATTGTTATTGTTTGTAGATTTAGTTAATCATCAAACCTGCAGATTCTTCTGAAAATCCCATATATCAGTGCCTCCACATTTCAACAACAAAATGACTCCATAAATTCACTAGAATGGAGGAAATTAGTCTCTGAAATCAACAATTAACTGCTGGGAGATCTCCAGATAATCTGGTTAGGTTTGGTCTCTCTATTTAGGCTCTGATGTCTGCTGGTAGTAGACACAGTAGATGATCAACCATACTTATTCATCATTGACCATGATCATTGCCTTGACTTTTCATCTATAAATGCCTTAAAACTCTTAAAACTGACTTTGGGTGCTAAACTTTTGAAACAAACTTCCTGGGAGTTGAGGAGTGATGACCCTGACCTGTGGTGGGTCACAGAGGTCCTACTCATAAAATGTCCCAACTTCACCGATAACAAATCTAACTCAAAAATAAACTAAACTGTTGGCAGCCCTGAGACTAAAAAAAAAAAAAAAAAGCGGGTAAAATTAGAACTGCTTAACAGCAACAACATTTAACAAAAGGTCAAATTTTGGTTCAATAGTAATACAAGATGCTAACGTTATGGTTTAAGCCGATGGCCTTTTGCATTGCATAAATTGGCCAAGCAGCAAGCATAGATTTCCGCATTTCATAGCTAAACAAATTACATTTATTATATGTCGTTTTTCAAACTTAATGTTGGTTATGTCACTGAATTTCAACCTGCATGCTCATTTTATTCAGCCTGACATTACTGCAACAGAGCAGCTAATGTTGCCGTAGGGAGAGCATCAAGTTGTGGACCTCCGAGTGAGAAGCTCTCCGTGAACTAGCCAAGAGTGCTGATTGGTTACTCAGCTCACTCGGTTGGTTCACTTCTGTAACAATCAGTGGAAGAGTATGGACCCTTTCTTTGCCACTAGTATTTATTGTACTAATAAAGTATTTTCATGTTGAGTTCAGTGACAGTTAATTCATGAGTGACAACATTTCAGCTCTGTGTTGATGGATGTATATTTCTGATTAGATTTCATTGCCTCTCTAGTGTGGGCTAGGATGACATATATCAATCCTGTGAGCATGCGTGTGCTGTACATGCTGACTTATATGACATTACAATGTTAGTTTTTCATCCTTGGATGACAAGACATACCTTCCATAGCTGTGCACTTGACAAAGGTTTGTTTTTTACTGTGCCTGCTAAAAGCAGTTTTTCAATTCAATTGACCCATTTCTTGACTTGTTATCAGTCCAAGTCATACAATGAAGTAGAGGACGTAGGCATAATAAATAAATGGGTGTAGATTGCCTGCCAAAGGAACACCTATAAAAAAAATAATTGCCACAACTGCCATGAGAAAAGGGAAAACCTGTTTTTACTGCACTTCATCCAGTAGTACACTATATTATGTTTTGGTACGACGTCACAATTCAGAAATATAATACACAAACTACCAGTTATACCATAATTACTTAATTGATACTGCAGGATGTCATTGTTGTCAAATGTCCAGCTCTGTTAGCCAGCACTATGCCCAACTAAGTACTGAGTATCTACAAAAATACAGTAGTAGTAGTAACTGGAGGCAAAAACCAGGAAATACTGTAGATATATTGGTCTAAACCAAAATATCCTGCAGTATCTGTAGAGAAGGTGGGAAAATCCATTTCCTGGGTGCTCCTCTATGTGTGAACCATTGGCAGGTTGAGGGCAAAGGTCCATCAGTCAGACACTGGCTGTAATAAGACAGAGAAACTAATTAAGATAGTTATGCCAATGCATACCATCATCACATACCATTCTTTTTTATTAATCAATTAATAAATTAATTTTTAGTACAGCAGAATTTTTTCTGAAAACTTATTACAGCACTGCAGCACATCTTGCAGACTGTACGAGGACGGTCAGCTAATGTTCTGGGTTCGAAAAGGTCTGTTCAATATGGAGTTTGTGCTTCCTCCTGATATCTATGTGCAGGTTGGATCAGCAAGACACTGCAAATTCCTTGAGTGTGAATGTGTTTGTCTGTTTATTTGTATTGGCCTCGTGATCGACTGGTGTGTGTCCAGGGATGCATGTGAATTATGTTGTGGCCGGCCCTGATCTTGAAAAAGACAAGCAGTATAGAAGATGGATGGATTGGTATATTCTGCACCTGATTTACAATAAATGCACAGACCTCTTCATTCAGCAGCATTGCATAAAGCTGACATATTGACAGCAGTGACGAGGGTCAGGTAGGTGCTGACTGCTCAAGGCTAGTAGCAAAAAAGCAATTATTCGGTTAATGTGTTAACTAACTGACACTAAATGTGTTTATTTTTCCCATTTCAGATACCTTACTATAGGTTTGATTGTGGCTGCATTTGGGGCTTTTCATAACCTAATAAAAAGGACTCAACACCGTTATCTTCTGGCCAGGCAGAAGCTGCATAAGTCATTAAGCTGTGTGTTGTATACCAGCCTTGCTGTGGGAGGTAGCCGCTGCCATCACTTATCAGGAGGAGGATGTGTGCACAGTCAGTCCCTATATAATTTAATATTTATGCAATAATACACATCGCTGCACTGCCTTTAAACATCACTGTACTATGCCCGGGCTGGACGTCTATGTTCAAGGTGTTTTTGTGAATTGACCCTTTGCTAAACCCCTCCTCCAAACAGCTGCCCAGTTATGGCTTTGTAATTGTAATGTGGTACCAGCAGGCCTGTCAGGCTTTGCATTTCTCAACATGTTGATGTGGTGTGCATGAGGCTCTAAGAAGAGACCAAGAAATGCAAGCCAGAGTGGAAAGACAGTTTGCTGAGGCGATTCCAACATGACCTATGAAATAGCTTTATCAGGGGCCTGGCAACATTGATCTATCACAAAGGAGAGAGAAAACAGATGGAAAGTATTTCTGTCAGGTACATTTGTGTTTAAATTGTGTACTCGTATGTTTCTCTGCTGTATTGATCCCAGGCTGTGAAGTTCCCCAGCTCAATATTCTATTTATGTGCACCCTGACCCTGGGAACACAGGACTCCTTGTCATGATCCCGTTTTATGCCATAAAACAGACAAAAACAAGTGTATGCTCTGCTGCTTGCTAAGGTGAGGTGGCTGAAGTTGATTTTTTGTTTACTGCTTGGTGGATTGAGCAGCATGCTGCTGGTGATAGCAACATGCTCCTTAACTTGACATGTTGTTCGCTGGTTGTTATTAGCTATCATGCTGTCACCCTGTCATCGCCCTGTAATCTTGTCTGTGCTCTTGGTTGGACAGCTCAAGGGTCATGGAAATGCATGGAAAAGTTTCTCTTACTATTCAGATGAAGATGTCTATCAGGCCAGTGGGGCCAGTCAGTGCAGTTTTAGCCTCAGCAGAATCACTGTAACCGTAAAGCCTGTTTAAGTGGTAAGTGGAGTATTTGCTCTTGGATGAGGGTAGGATTCAAATGGAGCTTAAAAGTACATCAGGTCAGGGATAAAGAATGGTGGCCCCTGTCCTGAGGGCTCAGTAGATTTATGATGCCCACTACAGGGCCTAATGATATGTCAAAACATCATTTAATATTAATACTGGGTTGCCGAGTGCTCACCAAACTTTTGGCACATTTCGCTGTGTATTGATAACTAACTCAAGATTATGCTATTCTTCAGACTTAATTTCCATGTTATGCAACCCTTGTGCTAGTGCATCTTAATTGATTTAAATAAGCTTGCAAATTTTTCTAAGGAAGCTCAACGGAATTCTCAGTGCTGACTAATGCTATGTTTTCAGAGAAGCTACACTGGAATGCTCTGGACAAGCTTAATGTCAGAGCTCAGAAAACAGCTTTCAGCATACACGGAGGTGTAAGTCGAGTGAAACTGCAGGTCTATGTCAAATATTCATTTAAAGTACCAATCAGACTACCAAAAAACCACAGAAATTTCTGTTTGCTTTGAAAAGTGGCATCATGCATGATGCACACAGCAGACATATCCCTCATGTTCATCTGAAGATTCGTTCTCGGTGTGCAAACACTTTGATAAAACTGGGCTGAGAGAGCACACTGAGTCCTGTGGTCTTCTCACTGGAGCTACAGTCATGATTATGTTCAGATATAGTAATAAGGCATATAGTACTAGTAAGACACTGGATTTGACTCATACATGAGTTAAATAGGTATATGCAAATGAAGCTAATACGGTGCCAGTTTGTTACTGCTTTAATTTTACCAGCAGAGAAAATGTATTCAGAATTACAGGGGAACGGGATTTGTCAGAAGAAAAGATCCAAAGCTTCTTGCTGCTCTGCTTGCACTTGGTTTCTGATGCAGACTGCCAGAATTCAATTAACAGTAAAAAGAAATTGCAGGGTGGCAGGATGTAAATTTGTCTTGCCTCATGCTACGAACAGTAAAAACCACAAATCTTGAAATGGATGGAGTGACCTTGCACTTGTAAATGAGATTAGATTAAGTCTTGGGATGGTGACACTCAAAATTCATGCTTTATATGTCTCCCCCCTGACAGTTATGCAAGATAATTACTTGAAAATGAACATTTGAAATTCATGACACAAACAGTGAGAAAATAATGCTCATGCTCTGAGGACCTGGCGTGTCCTACATGATTACCGCTGAAGCTATCAATTCAAATGTGGTTATGATGCAAAACACATGAATGACTGCCATGGCAGCAAAACAACATGCGTTTCTTCTTAATACCTCAGATGGAGTACTATTCATTTTTAATGCAAGACTGTGTCAGTGACATTCTTTCCTATGTGCCTGAAAATTTATTTTAACCTTTCTAAAAACCTACCAGTGACTAAATAATCGCAAAGACTATTAGTCCCAAAGGTATCCCATTTCTGTCACACGTGGCTTTAATTCAAAGAGAGCATCAACACAGCTGAATACCTTTTTTATCGAAGGGAAACCCTGGAGGCTGATGTGGCCTTTTGTAAAATGAAACTTTTATGAAGTTTCAAAGTGTTAAATGTTAAGTATTAAAAGTCTATAAAACAGTGGATGTTAACTTTTAGAGATTTTTCAAGGTCGTTGGCAGAGAACAATCGTTCACTATTCACAGTTTTAGATATGAGATGAAATAAGACCTACTAATAAAATAATTCCAAATAAGTCACTATAAAAATCAAGGAAGCTTAAAAGAAGGCAACCAGTATACTGTTCCTAAGCATAAGGACAATGGACTGTGACACTGTTTGAGCCTGTTATGACAATGAGTGTCATCACACTCCTAGTCATTGCTCATAGTTATTACTAAGGCTTCTCCACTTTTAGATGATGCTAAAAGTGCTAAGCAAAAGTACTTTTTGTCATTCAAAGTGAACGTGCTCATTATGTGGTTGTTATAGTAGAACTGTGAAATTGGATTGCTCCTTTACTTCTATTTGAGTGCATAATCTGTTGAAATTGCTCGATTTACACATAGGAGCATCAGTGAAAGTGGGACAGGTGGATGTAATCATCTTTGAACTGTGAGTGAACACTCCATGTCAATTTGCATGCAAAAAAATAAAGAAAATAATCTACGGTAGGTTTGAATGAAGGCAATACGCAATTTGCTCCTTTCCAAATGTCTCATGCAGCAGTTTGATTTATTGGGAATGTTAGACTGTATATATGACATAACCACAGTATTTCCAATGGCACTACTATCATCCTGCTTCTGGCTTTGGTTTTTGTTTACCTCACTGCCTGAAGCAGTTTGATTTTATTCTATTAACAGACTGACCCTAACTGTGTGATTTGGCCTATGGAGTTTTAGTCCAAGAGTACAAAGATCCCTGAACTCTTACAAATTGAGCAGCTGCTTGAGCCGCTGAGTCAGCTTTGTTCTGAGAAGAAGACATAATGTTCTCGCCAAGTTTTACAGCCAGATAATTGGAAAATGTAGCCAGCCAATGGGCTCCAGATTTGTAGCACATGCATCCATTTTGTTGCTTTTTTACCCAATGGTTAAATTTAAATTTGTATTCTACAATGTGTCAGGAAGCGCAGATTGGAAAATCGTAGCTGGCACTGATACTGATTGATAATTATGGGCCGTGTTACATGATATCTGATTTAGAAACTGTTTGTGAAAGCTCAAGTCAGAGCTCCTATTATTTCACCACTCCCTCAGCGGCATTTGCTATTATGAGAAGCCAAATGGAAATTCTTGTTTGCACATCTTTGGCACAGGTTTCTAACATCAGCTTGACATGCAATTGCATTGCACATGAGGTGGTGATATACTGTATATGGTGATCATTTTAAAATAAAGAAACGTCCATGTCTGTTACTGAAATCTAAAACAGGCATGAATCATGGGTAGTATCTGATAAAATAAACTTTAGACAATGCAATAAATAGTAATTATACATTACGAAGCTTGCTGCTTATACAAAAAACACTTAAGATAAACCTTTTAATTTTGTGTTGTTTTTTTTTTGATAGCCTTGAGTATTTTCCCATATTACATACTTTCCAGTGATCCTGAAAAAACCCCCCACAAAAACTCAAATTGATATTTCTTTATTTCAGTTTCATGAATGTTGTTTCACAATGCTCTGATAAGCCTACTGTACACTACCTGTCAGCACCAAACAGACAGACACAGTTAGCGACAGGAGCATTTAGCAGCACTGTAGATCAGTGGTTAGCACTGTCGTCACACAGCAAGAAGATCCTGGATCTGAACCAGTTTTCCCACCATCAAAACATGCATCAAGATCAGTTCTCCCCTGTTCACACTGACGTGGAGCTGGAGTTGGTGCCTTGGTGCCAGACTGGCTGCTCATTGCTCCTCACCGGGCTAAAAGTAGAAATCAACTTTCACTACATTATACTGAGTATGATTGCACAATAAATACAAAAAATAATCCTCTACATGTTCTAAAGAGACAGATCATTTTTTGTAAGAAAACTAAAACAGAACTAAAAGCAGGTGTATTGGTCAGTGGCCATAAACAAATAAAACTCGGAATGAAATCTAATATGGCATATCTGATGGTTGAGTAAAAAGCCAAGTGTTAGCTCACACGTTACCTGTAACACCCATCACGGTCCGGTTAGGATCGATCAGCCACCATAAAAGGACAGGAAGAGGCTACAGCGACAGTCGGGACTGCAGAAGACCCACCACACCCTGGACACAACCTGTTTTCTGGTAGGCAGAGCAAAACAGCCAGACACAAGAAGAGTTTCTTTTCCACAAGCTCTCACTCTGATGAAGAGTTAAGTCAGTCACACAGTCAGAAAACAGTCCCTGTGCAATAACCCTGTAACACTAAACATCCACTGTACTACAAATTATATGTCATATATTTTAGTTTAAACACAGTTGTAGCATACCCTCTACATAACCTCCTACCTGCCTCATGTATATACATGTTAAGTAACCAACTACCTTTGTAGGAGCCGAAGTGAGTATTAGACTGCACTTTAATTTGTGCGCACATTCTTGTGATAGTTGTCATTTCCGGTGATGGTGAGGGGTGTGGTTTTCATTCATGTATTCACCTGTTCACTTGCGTGGCGGGTTTTTTGAGACAAAGAGGGTGAGTGTGGCTCCGATATTTTCTGTTGACCGTCATGATTCATTTTGTTTATAGTTATTCAGAATGCTTTTGTTTATCATCATTTGTTTAAATTAATAGCCAATTAGAAAGCACATGTGGACCTCAGTGTGTATTTTTCGTACATTACAGTTAAGAGCCTGCTCAGCCTCTCAGCGGCCTTTGTTTTATTGATAGTAGCCGCTTTAACCTTAATCACTCAAAATTCACTTTAGCACTCGTTGCCCTCTGCACCACTACACTGTTGTACTCTTGGTCTCTAAAACCAGGGTTAAATTCCTTGTACTGTATAAAGTATGTACACAGTAAAACTGATTCTGATTCATCTGATTAAAAGCCAAGGTGAGAAATATGGAGTTGTACTAACAGTATTTTACATAAATCGAATGCCAGTGTACACTAACATTATTGTGACATAGGATGTTATGCATGCAATTGGTAAACAACTGTCAGTATCTGTTTTCTTTTGGGACCAGCTATTTGGATCATAAGTGATTTAAAGAAAGATGCCAGTAAACAGAAACCGGATTAGTGTCAGAAAATGTATGCAAGAGGTTTATCATTACAAAAAACAGCAAACTGGGGTTCGTCCTTCACATATCTGCCGCTCTGTTGGTTTGATATACAGTAAATCTGTCACTACAGTCATGCCAGCATTATTTCCTCATACTTTAACAGCTCTGTGCCTCTCCAGCTGGAGTCTGTTGCGGCTCGCTCACCTGTTCCTCTGGATAAACAAACACTCTGCTGTGCACACATGCATGCCATGATCACAGGAGGCTCTGTTCATTTGGAGAGATTCATCAAATGTCTGACTGCATCTGTAGCTTTCCCAAGTTTTGAAGGGAAAATGTCCAAAAGTAGCTGGCTAACGATCAGTCACTAGTTGGCCAAAGTTGGCAGCTGGGACTTATGGACGACACTGAACCATGGCCTCAGACCAACAAGTGCTGATCTCATCCTGTGTTACTCACAGGTACAAATGTCTCCAGGTACACTGGAGATGTGAGAGCGTGATGAGCTCAGCAATTATCGAGGACCTCAGTGTGAAGAGAAGAGAGGAAGGCTTAGATTTTCCAGATGTCTTGATCTGTCTGGAAAAGCTGGAAGAAGTTGCTGGAGCTGGGTGCTCTGCTACCTTGTTGCACTCCACGATCCAAATGTTGATACACAGACAGTGGGTTTGGGTTAGAGAGGGTGGAGTCTTACACTAGTCTCCACAACAGCTGACTTTCATGTTTGCATTTTGGGACACCTTGAACCCGCCCTCATCATTTGTTCATCCTGTAGACCATTGTTTCTCAACCAGGGATCGAAAACAACAAGAGTAATCTGTGGTGTAATTGTAAGTGGATCAGTGAAATAATGAGATACATATATTAAAAATATCGTATTTTATTTGTAAATGTTTCAGAATATGTTATAGTAAATATATACAACACCATTTAATGTCAAGCAAGTTAGAAATATGAGTAAATCAAGATCAAGCTCTTAATTCACAGTTCTTTGCTGACATACACAACAGTTGAAATTAACTGTTAACCTCATTCAACGTAGCATTAGCAATATGGAGAAATGGCTAAATAAAAAACACTAAAATAGAGAGCCACTGGTACAGATAAGATAAAATGCTGGTAAAGAAGTTCATCTGAGTGATGGCTGCTGGAACAAAACTGCTTTTATACTATTACACCTTGGAACTATAAACCTCTGTAAAGAGGGAAGAACCTGAACTTCAATATGCAAAGGGTGGTGTACAGGGACACTGGATTAAGCTCACCAATCAGGCTATTAGGCCATTTAACAATTTGATTTAGAGAGTTTCTGGTCATTAAAGATTTCTTTCCAAGCTATGACACCCATAAACGCACGATAGACAGTCATCATGGTTTTGTCATTGTGGAAATGGCTTCAGTTTTCAGTCAATAATTGGCAATATATTTACCCTCACTATTTATGTGCTATTGGTTAAAAAGTCAGGTGTCCAACAGACAAGATTGTCACTCAAGCCAAATTGTTCTACAAGCCTTCTGGTTAAAATATAGGGTTGAACTGTAAAAAAAACAACAACAACAAAAAAAAACAACAACAAATATATAGCATGAAAGCCATTTCCCTCCAAGTGTTTAAAAAGCAAGCTAAACAAAGTGACTGTGACATCCTCTACTTTCCCGTGTGGCCTATAAACAAACTGCATGAGATCACTTTGCGAGATTTCCAAACCTTTTCATTATGATTGCTGTCTATTGTGCATCAGCATTCAGCTCAGGGGATATTTTATTCTATTTTTAATACTGGCAAACATACACTGAAAAAGACCCAACATATTAAACCACTTAAAAGCTGGAAGACAATTCAGGCAAACAAGCTGCACAAAAATGACACTACTAATATGATTGTGGCCTGCTTACCACACTTCACTGGCTCAGGCTGGACTTAATAAAGCTACAGTCACTGTTTCCCAGATGAATGCAGTCTCCCAAGTAAACTCTCTCTCTACTCTTTCTTGCATTTCTTGGTCAGGTTCTTCTCAAAAGTCAGTTCTCCAAGATGAGAGTTTGGAGATGAGCTGCTAGCAGATCCATAATTGCCATCTGGTTCTGTTGTAGCTGCTGTTGGCGAAAATGGCTGCCCAAGTCCCAGTATTGGTCAGAGAGAGGGGAGAGGAGATGGCAGGAGAGATGACAGGGTGGTGGCTGCACTTGTCTGTTGTGCAGGTGCTACCTTGGTGGTAATGTCAACGCTAGTTCCTGCTTCAGTACTAGAACCTAAAAAACTGCTTGTGGTAGCTGATTCTTATATTGTGATGGTCACTCACTTGCTGTGTGATCATCCTCACTAGGTGAGCTTTTCTTGTTGGAAGCAAACCCATGATTGACATATCAATATTCAATCTGTTCTAAGTCTGTCTCTCTACCAACTCCAGAGGGAAACATCTGGCTCTTTAGCTGCCACCTGCTCCAATATGTTCACCTGCTCATCAATAACTGTGCCTGTCTGCTGTTGGCAGGGCTGGACTGGGACCAAAAAATGGCCCTGGCACTTCTGGCCATGGCGGCCGATCATGATTATTTATATGATATTCGGAGGCACAAGACATTCCAGAGGATTTGTGCGCACATTGTGTTGTTTCAAACATTAAAATAAAGCACAGTAGCCTACATGGAAGAGAGTAACCATGCTAAAAAAATTATATGTTCTTTCACTTTCGGGAATATCCCCACGTTGGGACTAATAAAGGAATATCTAACTACTCACAGAGACATTCATCTTGGGAGAGATGCCACAATTCCCATCTTGAAGTGAAAGTGGTTGTCAAAGAAACACTGCTAGAGATGTTTTTAGACTAATGTTTAATGAAATTTACTGTTTACAAATACAAATAAGACAATTAGGCCTACAGTAAGACCATACATCCATGTAAAATAAAGAGCTCCTCGAAGTGGCTCCTTTAAGTATGAAAAACAGAGAGAATGAGAGAGAGAGAGAGAGAGAGAGAGAGAGAGAGAGAGAGAGGCAGACAAAGGAAAGAAAGAGAGCAAGGATCAGTTAAGGTACAGTTTAAATAATACAAATACGAAAATATAAATGCGACACTTGTTTTTGCTCCCATTTTTCATGAGCTGAACTCAAAGATCTAAAACATGTTCTATATATACTAAAGACCATTCCTCTCAAATATTGTTCACAATTTGTGAACTGCGCAAAGAAATTTGATAGGGTTGTTTGTTGTACTGCGTCAAGATTGACAACAATTTCGACCAATTGTGAGTGACTTCAGATCTCAGAAAGTTGAGGGCGTTCTGATGCCGACTACTCGCTCATTTGATAACTTATTTAAAGTTGTCTCCTCTTCGCATCGACAATAATCGAAACGCGCAATATAAAATGTAGGTGGCTTGTATTTGCTACTGGTGCACCTTCCTCTGTTGCACATTAGAGCTGTGTGCCTCTCCGACAACCTTTGCACCAGGGACTGCTTCTGCACTTGAGACCTTTCATTGGACTAACCCATTGTCCTTCAAGAAAATACACCACTTGTAGGTAGTGTACAGTGGGTTTTTAGAGCTTATTCACTAAAATCAGTTGCCTGATGTGGCAAAAATTGACAATATGTGTAAAGCTGCAGTCGGACAGACAAACAATGATCTGAAACTCACTATAGAGCTCCATAAAGCTGAGGGAAGCTGCAGATTCAGGTGATAATTCTGTGTAGGTTCACCACTATGAGCAATATGTCTCACATTGTCACATTGTTTTCATATTGTCATTCCATAGATTGTTGTTATAAAAATACATAGGTAATAACTCTTTAAATGGACAATATGTGACATTTGTTGTAGTTGGGTCCATCATTCATGGTGCTGGGTTTCAAACAGATTGGAGGCTCACCACAGTTCTTCTCATTTCATTTCCAGCAGTGATTCAGTGATTTATACACTCCATGTTTTCAATGTATTGTTCAAATCTTGATTACATGTATGCAACTAGCTGTGCAATGCTTGAAATGCTACCACCTCTTTACCATATACATAAAAATGAACACTGCTTGAATGTGATGAAGTGGGACTCCAGGGAACAAGAGATAATGGCACCTTCCTGAATAAATATGGAAAGGAGCTGTTTTTTCATTCAGAAAACGAATAATAAGACAAATTAAAAACAAACAAACACACAAACAAAAAAACACCCATACTCTCTGGTGCATTCTTCAGGGATCTTGTCATAGTCTGTATTATTCTCTGGACTTGAGCGATGACAAGTGCTGGGTCTCATGCATCAGTGTGTGGTACTCCAGGTATGATGATAATTCCTGCAGAGAGGGAGAAACATTTTGAAAACAAACAAACACACAAACAAACAAACGAAATGAATCATGGCACAGAACTGAATACAGAATGTATGTTTGTGGTCATATTTCAGACCTGTGAATAAAATGTGAGAGTGAATTTTATAGTTAACCAACTTGCAGTTTCTGCATGGTTGCTCTCTTTGGTCCAGCAGACTCTCACCCTTCTATTTACATATACAATATGCAAATGTATATGTAAGGCATGGCAGCTGTCTTGAGTACAAATGAGTCTTTTTGTTTGCTCTTACAAATAAAACACATGGTACCTTGAGAGTTGATTATGTAGCCAACTCAATAAGAGACATGGTGCCGCACGAGTGAGAGTTATATATAGCAGCTTCAACTGTTTTCATTTGTTTGAGTGTTTTTGTGCATTTCTCGTGTTCCTTCCATTACTGGCCTCAATCAGTTGTGTGCACTTATGGATGTACAACTGGTGAGACTAGTGATTTACTTTTTAAACTTTCTAAAACATCACGAGAGACCTTTAGCCACGGCTCCATTTTTTACACTCGGGAACAGCTGTTAATGCTGTGCAACATGAATGTACCCCCAGTGGAAAGATTGGAGATCCCCATGGAAATAAGGTAAAGGAGGAGGAGATGCAGAGCTGGAGTGAAGTGCTGTGAAAAGAAAAGATGGGACAAACCACCCATACCATCTCTCCCTAATAAGATAGAAGAGCTAACAGTGCTAACCAGACTGCAGAGGGAGTACTGGGAGTGTAGCATCATGTGCTTCATGGAGACTTGACTAAATTAACTCATGGTGGACATTCCACCAATTCATTAACTGCTCCACTAGAGACAACACCACACTAGACCTACTGTATGCTACTGTACCGCAGCCCTTCCCCCATTCATTTATCATCTGCAACTTGCACATACTTTTTCTGGTATATAGTTTATAGCTCTGGCTCACTTGCTCTATTAAGAATTGCTGTTAATACTTGTTTTATATGGTCAAGAGGGCTGGATCATGACCGAAAGAATTAGATCGCGGGTACAAGCGGTCGAAATGGGTTTCCTCAGGAGGGTGGCTGGCGTCTCCCTTAGAGAGGGTGAGAAGCTCAGTCAGTGCTGCTCCTTTGTGTTGAAAGTAGCCAGTTGAGGTGGTTCGGGCATCTGGTAAGGATGCCCCCTGGGTGCCTCCCTGGGGAGGTGTTCCAGGCACGTCCAGCTGGGAGGAGACCAAGGGGAAGACCCAGGACCCAGGAGAGAGGGATTGTGATAACAGTGTACATCCCAGCATTGGTCAATGGTGCAGCAGCACCAGAGCCTCCGTCTCATTTTTCCCCTCTTTCACCTTGTATGTTAAACACCACACCAGGGACAATGGAACACTGTATGCAAATACAAAGGATGCTCTCAGTTCTTCACCCTTCCCCCTGCTAGGATGCTCCAATCACAACCTGCATACATAGCTTTGGTGAATAGATAACTGCCAACCATCAGGTATGTAAGAAGATGGTCAGAGGAATGCAGTATGGCACTGAGGGACTGCAGTCAACACAGGGAGAACACTGACAGTTTGACAACCTGCATTACGGACTACATCACTTCTGTATAGAAAACACTGTGCCTACCAGGAAGGTACGGTGTTTCCCAAACAACAAACCCTAGGTGTTCCCAGAACTGAAAGTCCTATTGAATGAAACTCTGTTAGAAATCTATGATAAGACTATTACAAGGATAGTCTGTTAAAGAGAAACTGGTATTTTTCAGCCTGGACCCTATTTTCCCATCATTTTGGGCCTAAGTGTCCCTGGTTATGCAAACACCTGTCTGTACTTATTTCTGTGCTATCTGTGCTAGATCGGACATTATCATAAGATGTCCGATCTAGAGCGTGCTGGAACTGAGCCATTCCATGCAGCAATTGCAAAGCTTGGTCCACAAAGGGGCTGCTGTGGTTTCTGCTCTGCCAATGGCTCTCTAAGACTGCCTACAGCCTTGAAATTGTAAACTTACAGTCACAGGGTTCATACAAACAATACAAAATGAAATTCAATGACTTTGAAATACTTTTTTCAAGTGTTCATTTTCATTTTCAAGGACATATTACATACAGGTGTATTTAATGTGTCTTCATATTGTGAACCAAATATTAGCTAATCTTGGATTTGAATCAGGAGAGACAAGTGAATGAAGTTAAGATAGCTGTTTATTATGACAGATGATACGTGATAATTAAGTCTTATCAGAACGTCTTTGGAGCTTAGACTCTACAGGGAAATTTTATAATTGAGGGGCATCTGGCTGAGCAGCAGAAAGATAAATCATCCCATGGAGTCCAGACACTGGTGGTGGTGGCTGATGACTCTGTTGAGATTGATAGGCTGAGATGAGGAGGTGGAGGGGTGCACATAACAGCAGCATGCTTTTCCTCTGGATGGACAGAGCGAATTGCGTTGCGGTAGATGCAGAAAGCTAACAGGAACAGGAACTTGCTGGTTCTAACTCACTATAGCCATCGATCGATGGATCACCACTCTGGATGAACCTGAAGTGGTGATCTTTATGTCACAACTGGGGGGATGATCAGGCTTTTTTTTTTTTTTTTTTTTTGTTAATCTTTGCCATGGAAGACTGTTTGACCTGATTAGAGAATATTTGCTGCAAGGGTTCTGCTTGGGCTAAGGGCTAAGGCACGAGATTGATGAGTGGCTTGGATGAAAAACGCTGTTGAACTCGAGGCTGGCTGCACACAAATGGTCAGCGACAGTCAATCATAAGCTGGAAAAATCCAGGCAATAGGCTGTGTTTTTCTGCAATCCCCTGCAGTTGTCTACTTTTTTCAGGTGAGGCAAATTAATGAGTAACGAGCCCATTTAAATGTCAGTAATTGTAATTACATTATTTGATCTTGAAAAAGTACTTAGTTAATTAGTACATTTTCAGTTACTGCCAAAAGCAATGGAATTACAGTAATTTATAATGCTTTATAATGCTTCCAACACTGGTGATAAATAATGTGACTGTACCTCATCTATAAGAAGATGCTGTACGTCTGTACGTCAACACGTCCCACTCCACATTGCCTTTCCACTGTGGTGTCAAGTTGCTACAGGATGTGTCCTGTTCCTAATCAAATGTTTGTCCTTTAACTGGTCTAGGCAATAGTCCGCCAACTCGCTGGACAAGTGACAGACTGTGTTGTGTTTACTGAATATGTTTAGGTCGCTGTGCAACTGGTCTCACCTTTACATGTTTTCTTCAAGAAAGAGAAGCATAATTTCTATACCCGTCTCTCTTTCATTTTTGTTGTCTCCTCTGTTGCCATAGGAGGGCCAGTCTGCTTTACAACCCACAGACAAAGCAGTACAGTGGTCACATCATTGTCTGAACTTAAAGAAACTACCTACCAGAGGGACTAAAACACATGTTAAAGGACACAAGTTAGTAATAGTGTGTTACTGTAAGCTTTACTGTTGTGTAAGGTTTTCAGTATGGTTACGAAATTATCAGACAGCGTCCTGTTATTGCTGTTTGAAATACCTCAATTATTGTGCTTGCTTCTCTGAGTATAACACGTTACATTGATTGTGTTGTCCCATACTGTTGGGCTTTGCTTGTGTTAGTTTCTAACACAATAAAGGGACAGCTATTGTGTCTTTCTGCAGTGGTTTGGATCTGCTTTGCTCATGTTCATTGATTGTATTATTGAAGTATTATTGATTGTTGATTGGTGTTGCTCAAGTTAAATCAACTCTTTTGTCCATCTAAGGAGCAGTTTTGATCATTTGTGCATATGTATTGTGATAATAGCTGGTTGTGATCACCAGTGCTTGGATTCAGCCCTTTACACTTAACCTTATAAATTTAAAGATGTCCTCAAATATTTTCACTTTTTAAGTTAACCTTTTTGTGAGACAGAATACATGTAATTATTCATTCTTATGAATAATTTTGCTGACATCATTAACAACACCAAATGTCTCTGATATTTGCTTATAACCAAACCTGTTCCAACCATTTCCTCACAAACGAGTACAATATGCAGGAAATAATAAAAGCATGTCTACTGGTGAGGGACTGTGTGTTTACTTCTTATTTTACAAAAAACATAGTGTAACGTTAGAGAAAGAAGAGAACAGGCATAGCCTCCTGACTACCAGGAAAAAAAAATATTGTCCAATTAATTCCCCAATCAAGGTAATCAGAACACTGAAAACTTTTTTTTTTTTTTTTTTTAAAAAAACACTTAAATACTATGCTAAAATACAGTTAAAATAATTCTGACAATGTTTTAATGTGTTGTTAAGAGACTTATCTACAATATGCCAACAACATTTCAAGTCAAAATTTGCTCAATAAAAAGTATTATGCACTTACTTTTCCTCTTCCCATAACATGCGCTTGCACTGATTTTCCTTAATGAGAAAGAGAAAGGTACCAAAGCCCCACCCCTTCACATTTGGTATCATTGAAAAGCCCTAAATGTTCTCTGTAGATAGCAAAAGGAGTTAATTCAGTAGTATGCAGTGGGTGGGAGATAATGAGGTTTAGAAATGTCCTCCACAGAGGACAAATCTGAACTACTGGTAGTCAGAAGGATATAACGAACTGAGCAAACTGACTGAATAATATGTTATCCAGCTATATGTCTTTAAAGTTTTCTAACATAACATATTGCAACCTACTGGTAAAAGCAGCAACCACCAAACTCCTGTCTGTAATTAAGTGCTAAGTGATTATGATGATTATTTAATTGTTTATGTTCAACATATGGTTTACTTTGTCCTACATTAACTTCCAAATTACCCAATATGTTTAAACTTGGGTGCAGCAGGTAGTGCGCGTGCCTCACAGCAAGAAGGTCGCCGGTTTGATCCCCGGGTCGGGCAGGGCCTGTCTGTGTGAAGTTGGCATGTTCTTCCCGTGCATGCGTGGGTTCTCTCCGGGCACCCCGGCTTCCTCCCACAGACCAAAAACATCCTCATTAGGTTAATTGGTGACTCTAAAAATTGTCCTTAGGTGTGAGTGTGAGCGTGAATGGTTGTCTGTCTCTATGTGTTGCCCTGCAATCGACTGGCGACCGGTTCAGGGTGTACCCCACCTCTCGCCCGTTGACAGCTGGGATAGGCTCCAGCCCCACCGCAACCCCGAAAGGGATAGTCGGCATAGAAAATGGATGGATGGATGTTTACATTCAGAGTTTGAAAACCTAACTGACAACTCATATTGCTTGTCCTAATTAAGTTGACTGTAAATGGAGCCAGTAATCCTGGCAACTAAAATGGCTAATAAAATGGGATCCTGATCAAAATGATGAGGGGATGATATCGTTCAACTGGGACACAATTTTTACAAGATAGCGTGGCCTTTTTCACCACCACAACAATTTATAAATAAGGTAAGTTGAATAAACTACAACACAGCAAAATCATGCTACCAATGACTTGCATGAATTTGTGCCCATATGTAACCCACTCTTCTTCCTCTGTTGGGATTTTCAGGAAAGCACTATATTCTGACTTCTGCTGTATATTACTTTCTAACCATATTCTCTCCAGGAAAAGCTTTTCCACAAGGTGACAAATGACAAAGAGAATAAGAAAAGATGAAGGAAAGGCTCAGAAGAGTTAAATAAATGCCAAAATAAGTAACATGTTCAAAGGCACCAAATGTTAACAATTAGGCAGTTAGACAGAATTAGTCCCACCTAATTTGAGCAGCCCACTCTCTGAAGCCTCTTTGCTCATTCTTGATGAAAAGGTCATATTGCCTGTTGGGTAATATGAGTCCCTGTCGGTGTCTACAAAAGGCATGCATAATGTATGATCTTTTAAAAGGACTATTGCGTAAGTATACTGGGACACAAAATATGGGACACAAAATAATCCAATATGATATTTTTCTGACAGGTTATGAATAAAGAAGCAGCTTGAATATATTGAAGGGTATTTAAGTTGGACTGCAAAAATATTTAGCCAAGCAATAACATGAATTATCATATATGAGTGTCATTTTTTTGTTGCCTAAGGTCTCACTGGGGTGAGCATGCTAATACACTGGAAACACTTTCTATCATTTATTCTACTTCCAACATCCACCAGTCTTTCCTCTTCCAGTGCTTGTTAGTGTTGCATCACGTATTACAGGAAATTAATCACTGAAACTGTGAAGGGCAGTTTTATTACACATAAGCTTCTAAGGCAGAGATGAAGATAAAGAGCAAGCAAGAGCCAAAACAGTGGAAGGAGAGCAGCTGCTGGACACTACACCTCCAATGACCTGATCAATCATTTTTAATAACAAGGGATATTTCTTAATGGTTGAGAAAATACAATAGCTATGAGAACACGGCATAGATCAGGAAGGGACTGACTGTATCTTTGCGAGTATTAATTCTGCCAGTGGTTTTCTTTGCTGTTAGTTGTGTGGTGAGTCAAAAGACAACAACACCAACAAAAAATTAAATATTGCTGCTTTGGGGATATAGCATTCAACATGACTACATCTTGAGCCTCATCAACACAGTCGCGTGTAATCAAGTCAAAATTGCTGGGAAACCTGTTGCCTCACATGCAAACTTTAAACTCAGCCAGGAATCCATTACAAGTAATAGAACAATTTTGCTAATTAGTACACATTGCAGGATTACTACATTACTTAAACTTAAAGGCTCATTCATTTATTTTTTGACCACTTGGAGGCAGTGTAAAAAGCTAAAATGACAACATCTTAAGGGGCTAAGCTAGTGAAGCCAGGTATAAACACAGACAGGGGAGGAGACTGGATTTTGAATAAAGAGAATAATTTATTGCAAGGGCATGAGGAATGGGACATGAACCAGGGCCAAGCCAACCAGTGAAACCAGAGAAGATCCGGGTAGAAGCCAAATGAAGGTCCGAGACAGGGGAGCAGGGCTGATGAGACGAAGGACTGTACATGAGGGCCCGAGCAGAGCAGGCAGCATTGTAGGCAGAGCAGAACAGGATTAGACAGGATAAACCAGGCAACAAGCAAAGAAGTGGCCAGAGTAGCAGAAACACAGACTGACTGGGCAAGTACTACGATCTGGCAGGGTAGAAGTGACAGAACTGAGTCTGTAGGAGTCTTGATTACATGATAGGATGCAGCAGGTGATCTCTGTTCAGGCTGTGGCACACCTGTCTCCTCTCAGGCAGTCATTCACCACACAAAGATGTTATGGCTACATTTTTACACTTTTTACACTTCCAGCAGAGAAGCAGCTTGATAAGCATTAATTTGGAGTCATTTTGGACCACCTGATGCTTGTTTGTTCTATACTCATTCTCCTATGTTCCACCGTGTTCCTTAGTGAGCTGTGAACTTTGGCTGACTGGACAGGTAGCATATAATTTTACAGGTAATATCAAAGCTTTTTTTTTCTGACAGCAGCTATGGGGCTGATGATACTGAAATTTGTAGACTAAAAAAAACAGCTCTGTAGAGCTGAGGGCGACTGCAGTTTGATGAAAATTCCTTGCAGGCTTGTCACTGTAGCCACCCTTTTCACACTGCACACAGTCATCATGTATATAAAAATATCATTTTATCTATCCATTGGTGCAACTTTAAACATATTATTCAAAGTAATTCATCTCTTAAATGCTGTTTATTTCAAAATATATTCATCCATTTATCTATCCATAATCCATTTTGTAAATAGAAGTTGACAGTGTTCTTCTTTGAGCCCACACTGTACGTGTCTCTCTTTTGTTGTGGCTCATGAGTTGAACTGATTATTGAGGCTCAAGGGCCAAGATCAAGGTCCAAAGGGCCAGGAAGTAACATTCACCACTTCCTCCACCAAGACAATTTAACTTAATATTTGAAGGTAAGGTTGATTTATTATCTTTAGCTAACGTTGTTAATGTTTTGTCAGATTTTGGGGCTGTGACGTTGGATATTGTTATCACTGTGCTGACTGACACTGGTGTGTTTTACAGTAGGTGTGATATTGGAAATGTTCAGTTGACATGGTGCTGCAGTGGCTGTGATGCACATGGATGACTGTTATCTGTGTGGTCGGCGTTGTGTGCTTCATGCTGAATGTTTTGTATGTCGACTCTGTAGTAGCCCAGGCCATGCACTTTTGATGCATGCACCATTACCAATCCCCCACCATATTGCCTATAATCGTATATGTTGAAGACTGTTTAAAATGTTTTTTTTTTTTCATTTGCACCCTTATGTCCCCACTACTATTCAGTAGAAAGTGACGCCCTATCAAGAATTTGTACTTGTTCTTGTGAGGTCTTCTGTCAATCTACAGCTATGCACACACACACATGCACACAAACTTCTGAAATCAATCTGGAGCTCTTGTTGAGGTTGTTTCTATTCTGTCTGTTGTAAATTATGGACATTAAGAGGTAACAGACAGTAGTGCTAAGGGACTGAAGCCATGCAGTCCTGGAATTTTCAGCTGGTGATCACAAGGTGATGGCATTGTGCCGATGCAAACAAGAGAATGCTGACTGAAGCCACTGTCTGTTCCAAGGCAATGCACTCTTGCACAGACTTCATGCCTAGACTATGGCAACATGCATGACTCATCTATTCTGATCATAACAGACCCATCCACACACAGCAGGGTCTGTGCAGACAGATGGAAAGACCAAACTGAGGTTCAATTGGGAGGCTTAATGAGGGGTTTTATTGCAAATTTCCAGGATTTATTTGGCAGGTTTGAGCACTGGAGCTGTCACCCAACATTACACAGACTTGACAAGACACAGATGGAAGCAACACAAAAGACAACCAGGCAAGATTTCTGAGCCAGATGTTAGGAGGGCAGTGATATGTTGCCACCAACTGATTCATTGACTTACAGCAGATTTGGTATATTTGTGATAGGTTATACTCATAATACATATAATGTAACAGTATGTGAACAATCAGCATGCCAAAATGTCAAACATATCATACAAGTCCACAGACAGCTTGTCTAGATGAAATACAAAATCGACATACAAAAGGATAAAATAACTTTCAGTTTTTTCTGGGATGCTTTTTCTGTTATTTTCCTCAGTCAGACCCCTTCTCATGGTCCTTCGAGGATCAAATTATTAGCAAGAGTGATTCTCCAAGTAATCAACTTTAGCATTTCTGTTGTTAAAGCTTGACCTAAGGCTGACTGTTTTGATGTCATTGCTAAGCTCTTTACACTGAACTGACAAGTGATTTTCAACTCATGCACATGCTTCTGGGTGTATTGTAGCCTTGATTTCACATAGCTCCTTTAAGACTCCATCTAGTCTTTTGACCGCAAGTACTTAGAACTAGAGCTTGGCCACCACTCTGGGAAACCACCTCGATAGTACTTGCTGTACTGAAGAAAGTGAAGTACCTCAAAGGTACAAACATCTTTGTCAATGTGGACTACTCAGAAATCTGTTCAACACAAATGCAAGGAATTGATCGCAACAATGATTGAGGGCACAAAAAGAGGGAGCATTGCCTCTCTGAGATATGATAAACTGATGATTCACCATCCCTCTAAAAAACACCTAAGGAGTAGGCAAATGATTCCCCTGCAGATTAGACTGAGTGCAACTAAGAAACATTTTGCATACGTTTTCTTTGAAACCTGTAAGTCAGTCACCTGTAAATCTTATATATTCATATTCATTCATATTCATATATTCATGCCAACCACTAGATGGTGGTTGGCATGCGTCCAGTTTGGAGAGGCAGACAGGAGTTCTAGTGTGGGAAGCTCAGCAATGCACTGCTGTGGACCGGTCAGCAGCAACACGCATATTAGCAACCTGAAAAAAGCCCATCTGAAATAATCAATATTAATTTAAACTCTATTTAAGATGTGTTCAACAGAGACCACTCTGGGGAGTGATGAAGGGTTTCTATGCAGTAAAATGTATAAAAACGCAGAAAACACACTTCAGATATTACTCAAATGTTCACTCTGTCAACATAAAATACAGTCTCAGACATATTTCCTCCAAATAGAGTAATACATATCAGCCAAAACTGTGTAAGTGACACTTTATTTATACAGCACTCTTTAAAATACACAGTTACAAAGTGCTTCACACGTGAAAAGATGAAAATGAATGAAAAAATAAGGTAAAAATGCATTACAATATAACATACAACCCAATGAGAGACAGACCAGAACAAAACAAAGACAAAATAAAGCCCTATAAAAGCCTTAGAAAGATGCATAAGATGCAGTCAAATCTAAATCAGAATAGAATATTCACCTTTGTTTGCATCCAGAAGAATACGACTGATAACGCTCAGTAAAGCAGTCTCAGTGCAATGCTTGTGATGAAAGCCGGAACTTGTCAAAGGAGAAGAAGCTCCTCCTTGGACCGAGTTGGGACGTAAGACAGGAATTTTGTAGGAACTCTATCACAAGGACTAGAGGAAGGACACACAAGATAGGAGCATTTAGACAGTAAAGTAGGATGGCTGAAAGGAGTGGATAGAGAGACAGAGGAAAATTGGACCTCAGGCCATAGATCTTTCCTACAAAAAAAGATATGAAAATTTCACAGCCATTAGAATATGAGGCAGGAGTGACAGTAGGATCATGCTAAACCAGAACCTTGGGTTTTGTTTATTACTATTAATCAGTCCAGAAAAGTAGGCAGTTTGCACATCTTTAATAGTGTGGCCCAGTTTAAACAATAGCTCCTTCATATGAAGTGTCTACTCTCAGGATCCCAGTATTTATTGTTGTCTGATTTCATTGTCGATTGAAAAGGTTGTATTAATAACTGGGGCAGCCCTGGAAGAGTGTGGAGTGGAAATGTTAAGGGCTGTACTAACTAACTTGGTCATTAATATTGGTCAAGTGAGTTGGGCAATTTCCCCGACTAGAAAAGTAGCTGGAAAATGTGGCTGCAGATTGTTCATTAAAGATGCAGGAGTGGATTGTACATTTCTGGGTAATTGGCGTAGGAAGTTAGGGTGTATCAAATTTAAGACATCTGTGATCAGAGACAAAGTCAGTCTTATTCAGGGAATTCAGAGACATGGTAGAACCTCAGACAAAGGTGTAGCTGTGGTCAAGTGTGGGCACAAGTTAAAAGATTTAGAATTTTTTAAAAAATATGTGCAAATGAGTTATAGAAGGGCCACTGGAAGCAGAAGACAGCGGTTTCTTGAGGTTCTTCTTTGGGTTGATCCAGGATCTTGCCCGAAAGGATCTGCTTCCCTTCGGTGGAAGAATGACATTGTTGAGTGTAAGAGTGACTGATGACTTGATGAATGGGCTGGTGCTTCTGTTAACACTGTTGGAGGAGCCCAATACAGAAAGGTGTTTGACTTGGGTGGTAGCAATGGATGAAAACCTCAGGATTAGATCATTCATGTCCTTGAGAACCTGCTTCAGCCACCTGATGTTGTCTTGTAACTGTGAGTATGCCCGCAGCCAGTATCCACATACAACCATAATGAGGTTTAGCTATCTGAGATGCCGGCTAACAATAGCAACTAGGCTAAAAACAAACTTAAGCTAGCCAGGCGAAGAAGCAGTCACTTGTGAGAACAACCTCCACAGTCAAGGCTTCAGAAATGACTCAGGCTATACTAGTGTCAGCACCAGGTACTACAGGAGTAAAGGTAAAGGTACCAAAAGTAGCAATAAAAGATAAACCCACAATAAAAGCCAAATGGCAGGCGAGAGAGACAAATGAGGCGATTTTGAGCAGTGGTTTGGATGTGATGTAAAAAAGAACATGAAAACATACTTCACACATTATTCATACGTATGTCCGTTCTGTTCATGGTTGCTCTGCAACATACAGTAAAATCCAGTGTGCCTGTGACACATTGCCTCTAACTACAACAATAGAGATCAGTCACAAAATGAAAACATACTTTAAATCTTACTCAAATGTCTACTCTGTGTACGGTTGCCCTCCAGCATATAACACACATTTGTGTTTCACAGACACATTTCCTCCAAATAGAGCAATACAGATCAGTCAGTCATCGGTCAGAACATGTAAACATGAAATAAACTGGTTTGATCCACAGAAGATCTATACATTTCGTTCCCTCTTACAAGATAGTGCACTGGACAATTGAGGATGGTTCCAGTGGGTCAAATGGAGAGACATCTTTCAAGGCCATCCTTCTAACTCAATGCAGTTTGCTCATCAGAGAGTGGACCCTGGCAGTGCATCAGACAACCCATTCCCCACGAACAGGCACTTTTAAAGTCAAGGTTCAGCATGTACAGCAGTCCCACAAGTTTTACAGAAGCATTAAGGACATCACGCAGATGATGTATGACAATCTTTTCCTCAACCACTGTGGCAACATCCTTGTAGAATAATAGAATAATAAAGATCTCAGTCACCATTCCCTTCATGATGTCCTCTTCAGGAACTGGTCGCTTCATGCAAAAATAAACAAAAAACCACAACAAAGTTGCCTGTGTTTTAGAGATGCTTTCCTATATGGTGAATACATACAGAGGATGCATGAAGCAAGTTCTCTAGTGACAAAGCATTCAAACACGGAATATGCTGTCAACAAACAATTAAAATCCACACATGGGGATTGTCTGACCTTCGTCTTAATCAGCGTCATTGTCAGCACTTAGCTTACATACCTATAATGTGTTACACTAATGAGTTGAGTGGGAAGATGGTTCTCCATCAATGTGCAAGCCTATTGGTCAAAAACAAAGAAGTGATACATCATCAGTAGAGAGGAGAGAAGGAAGAACGAGGGACTTGACTTAGCCACATTATTCAATATCTATCTCCTTTTGAACATTTTCGTTCACACCATCTCTCCCCACCCCCACCCCTTCTCTTCCTTCATTCTTTCTCCCTTCCTTTGCTGATGTAAAACTTCCTTATTTTTGACCAATATATCTGTCCAGCAGTAGACAGATAATGTCCAGACCTGATTCTCCAGACATTATCTGGAGTTCATACGAGAAAACGTTAGAAACGGAGTGTGAGAGGCACCAACGTCTGAAGAGGAGCAGACATCAGCAAAATTCCTAACCCATGGGTAGCTAGCTAGCCTAAACTAGCAAAAGGTAGGGGGATTCTGGATGTTCTTACTCTTACATTAGGAAGCCATTATGTTCTTTAATAGCAATTGGACTAGTTTCTCAGAGTACTGCTTTATGCATACTTACATAATACAAGCAGACTAAAAGGCAAACTGAATTCAATTTCAGTGAGGCAAAAATCTAATTTGAGAACTGTTGATCACGAAGGAGATTTGTGTCAGACTTTTGCCTGACACACCCAGGACAACATATCAGAATCACTGTAACGGTTAAAGTTATACAGAGCAGTCAGTCAAGCACCCAAAGCAAGTATTTTCAGATTGTTGTGTGCCTTGGAAATAAATTCTCTAAGTCTCTAATGTGATTTCATTAAAAATTGATGTGCAATGAAAAGAAAGTCCATGCTTTTGCTAGAGTAACAGCATATAAATAATGCATTAAACCCAATTTGTCAGTGACCATGCACACAGTTTACAATACGAGGATACATAACTCAGCAGTGAGCTCAATATTCGTGTAGCAGGTTATGTTACATCAATAGACTGGTAAATGACAATATGACTCTTATCTGCAAGTCTTATAGAGGAGGTGCTACTATGACATGTAACTGTAGAGCATGACAAATACAGCAGTGGAAGCCTAACGATCAGGGCTAATTTACAAGAAATACACGGTCTGGAATAAATCTGAAGAACGCATAAGAGTACGTTAATATATGGCCTCATTTATACATTTTCTTCATGTTAGTTACAGTTATGATCAATATTTGTAACTACACATTAACACTGAAGGAAATACAGGAAAAACAGTGTTAACTTTGTGGATATTGTTGGTTGGCTTGTGATCCACCTTTGGTTGTGTTGTAATTGAAAGACAAAATAAATTCCATGCTGACATTGCAAAGTCTGTTTGCTGACTCCTGTAGTTGTGCTATATTAGAACTTTTGTCATTATCCTGTAATAGGTTTAACTGTTTAACAAAAGTTACATAGTCAAGCTTTAAGACTAGTATAATGCTGAATGTGCAGAAAATGTTTCATTTTTCAGTTCTTTTAGAATCAAGGGTTTCCAACCTGGTTTAGAGGTAGATGAGGTGGTCCTTCAAATAGACTGGAGGAGTACATCAGACACCATTTCCATACTTCTTATCTCAAATTCATCTCAGCTCTCTATTTAATGTCCACTAATGTTTGCTGTTTACAGTAAAAACTAGTGATGCATGTTTCCTAATTTGTATTATATTTTGTATTTACAAAGTTTTTCAGCGCTAAAGCTAATCCTCCCATCTGATTCCACAAATCTCTCAGTGTCTGCCAGATTATAAACCACTGTCACATATTCACGTAGTTCACGTAGCAAGACATGAAATACATATGACTATTTTTGCCATCGTCTTTGAGCCTATAAAAACCTTCCTGTCATACCTTTTGTAAGAGTAATTTTGCTACCTAGCCTAGTCTGAGTGCTCCTTCACCAGATGCTGTGAGAAAGAAAGGAGATGTGACAGCTGCAAGGCTGTGCATTTGGATTTCAGAGAAGTCAAGATCCAGTGCAGCTATCTCACAGCTTGGTTTTAAATGTCAGCTGCTGGTGTTTATATGCTACAGAGACATCTGCTCCTCTGTCTAACTTGATTGAAATAATTTCAATGCTGAAAAAAGCAATGACTATACATTTAAAAGGCTAATTTGTATGTCATAATTTACAGGCCTTGAAATGTGAGTATATGTGGCCTTCATGGGAGAAGGGCCCATAAAGACACTAGAAAGAATAGCTGTAGATGTGGGGAGGGGCCCATAGAGAATTCTTATGTGTGGGTCCAGGATTTTGTGCTACTCCCGTGCTTGCCCTTAATGATGACACCACAGGCTTAAAGAGACTCAGGATATGTGCAAAAAGATAAGATTATAGCAATTTAAAAGCTAGATGTCTGCTTGTCAGTGTGTAGCTAATGGGGTGAGAGTTTCCTATTCATCGCACCTTTCCACCCAGGGTCACAAGAGTGCTTTTCAAGAGTATTAGCTCTGTTATCTGCACTGCTCCGTACAGCATCTCCAGTACTGTTAATAAAATTGACGGGATCAGGTTACATTAATTTCCTGTGTCAAGGGACAAGAATATTATTTCCACTCTCCTGATCTTGCTAATCTTTCAAACAAACCTTGGATTTCTGCATCATCACATAGACACTCCTCAGTGTCCAGAAGCTTATTTTCATCAGGTCTGCCTAAATCATTCTCAATGCATGGCTTCTATCAGTAACAGTTAAAGGAATTCCAGTCCTGCTTCTGTATATTTCATCCCTTGAAACTGCTCCAGTTAAGATTACTGATTAAATAGCTGTACCTCTCCTTCATCTGAGCTCAAATTTGACATGGTGATAGCAATATCTTAAATCTTCAGTGCATCAGCCCTGGATGTGTTTAGTGTGGTGTATTTTTGATAAAACATTTATGCTTATTTTTATAAAAATCACTTAAACTCAGATCAGAATAAGTATACTGTAGGTCCTGGACAGACAGGCCTCAGTAAAGTTCCTAACGTGCCCTTAGCTGGGGAGAGCTGAGATATGCTTCTGTGACAAGCAGGTGCAAATAGGCCCCTGTGATACTAAAGCTCTTATATTTTATTTTTAGAAGTTGAGCCAGGACATTACATTATTCCATTATTAGGTATATTATTAGAGACATTTAACATTTTCAGTGCTGTTTGCTATCCTGCACTAGCTTTGCCAGTCAACCTGCCCTGTTAATGTCTATGAGCAATAGAGGAGGAAATATTCAGATCCTTGACTAAAGTACAACATGTCAGATAAATTGCTAAAAATAAAATAAAATAAAATAAAATGAAATGGGAAACTGTGAAATGCTCCAAAAACACCTGTTTGGAAAATTCCGCAGGTAAACAGGTTCACTGGTAACAGGTGATAGTATCATGATTGGGTATGAAAGGGGCATCCTGGAAAGGCTCAGTCGTTCACAAGCAAGGATGGAGAGAGGTTCACCACTTTGTGAACACATGACTGTATAAAGGAGATCAATACGTAAGCTCAGGAACACTACACCCTGTCGTCTCACATTCCACCCTGTTGTATTCTTGTTTTATGATGATGATGATAAAATATTTTCCTAAAAATTATTTTCACAAGTTAGCAAAAGCAGCTTTCTATAAAAACAAATAATATTGTTTGAAGATTTGACCGTAAGTTTTTGTTAGTTAGAAATGCTGATTGCTGATTTCATAGGGAAGCAAATATTTTGCACTAGTTTCATTATTATAAAAAGACTTTCCATTAACTAAAATATATTGAGAAAGGGACTGCATGAAAAATGTACATTTTATATCAGTATGTATTGAACATGTGCTGACTTTGTCTGTGACAGGGTGGACATG
The DNA here is from genome assembly GCF_051107435.1 of Chaetodon auriga. Lineage (NCBI taxonomy): Eukaryota > Metazoa > Chordata > Actinopteri > Chaetodontiformes > Chaetodontidae > Chaetodon > Chaetodon auriga. The sequence goes on along the minus strand of NC_135090.1, from coordinate 5,049,913 downwards.
TTTTGCAGTTTGCTTGCACATTGTCTGCTTGCAGTTAATTATCAGAAAGTGCTTAAGCTTGACCAACATGCTATTCTTACAGCCTAATGTCTACTTGCTACAATGACTACGAAGTTAAACAGAAAACCTCAGCCTTTTCCTTTTGGAAAGTGTGTAGTCTCAAAGGGTCATTTGTATTTTTGACCCAACACGGTCTGGCCTTCTTTGCCAGCCGCTCTGGGGAGCTTGGCTTTGCATTTTGATTAACCAGAACATGGTGTTGGTGGTGAGAACTATTTTCATTAAGGATTTATACACCCTATTCAGGATAATTTTATGACATCAAATCCTTTTGTTTTCTATAGCAGTGTTTCTTCAATACTGAGGTCATGAGTCTTAGTTGACCGATGAGTGAGTAACCATCTGTTAAAAAAGTAGGTTTAGATATTCGGGGTGTAATGCAAAGCTGCTTTATGTATCTGTTTATATCGCAATTATACCTATGTTTGGCTTATACTAGAAGTTGATAAAAGTTGTCTAGTCTGCTTCATTTTCTGCATTAAATTGCTTTCTCTTGACATTTCAAGTCATACATTTTTAAGTTCAGCTGCTAATAATGTGAACTATTTACTAATCAAGTAATAAAACATGCTTTCTATTTGAATCTTACTTTAAAAAACGTTTTAAATTAAAGCTGTCGTTTATGCAAAACCCACATGCTACACTACACTGTGATATCCCTCAGTATACATACTGAGCATCTAAAATTGGCTCCCTTGGTTTCTACTTCTTACGCGCTAAGATGATTGGTCACTGTACTCCATAATCTGTTTCAACATTGTTCGCTTTCTGCATATCTTTGGTAATAACTGAAAATATGTTTGAACTTGAATTAAGATTAGTGTAAATAATCTAGCCTCAATTATGAATTAATGTGTCTATTCAATAGATTTGCTCTCTCAAATTAAAGGGCTAAATAACCTTCACAGTGTATTTCACTATAAGCAGTTTAGTTTTAAGAGGCTTAAAGAAGAAATACCTTTTTTTATATCCTTGCTCATAATTACACTGACATAGCAAAAATTAAAGACCTTGAGAGGAAAAATTAGGTGTTTCCTCCAGAGCACAAATGGTAAAATGCTAATTCTCTTAACAATCCATCGAAAGTTTTTCACCATTTTGCTGCTGTATGAAAGGCCATATTGGATGGCATTACTTCCCTCAATAATTATTAGGTTCTGGCATCCATTAAGGAGCTATTTACCAAGTCAACAGGTTAACTGCTGGCCCACAGCAGTGTTTCAAATTCCATTCCCAGAGATGCCTTGCCTGGCATGTTTTTCTTCTACCCCAGCTTTAACAATCTTTATTTGCTTTACCAATCAAACCACTCAACCTTTCCTCAGGGATGATTTCTTTATTTTGTCTCTCTGCCATTTGGTGTTGGGTACATAGTCTCGACTTGTCTGAGCACCTTTGCTAGAAATGGCTGTGGACTGTTTTATACAGCCTGTCCTCACCAGAAATACATTTAAGTTGTTTTTTTTCCCCAACTTATTACAACTCTTATTTATGTTTATTGTTAGGCTCTAGTGGCTGTATTAATTATGACAACAACAAAATCAGGTAACAATGAAGGAAAATGTCCGCATTTGGAGGCTGGTGGAGTGGACAGATGGGTCTAACAAACCCAGGAGACCACGGTTGGTGTCCCGTGTGGAACCGTAAGTCAATTCTGACTTTTTTAACTTCTGTGATGGACTTAAGACATGTTGGATGTGATGATATTAATTTGGTTTTAGGAGCATTCTATGGACATGTATACAACACCTTCAGACTATGAATCCCAGTTGGGTTTTTTAACCACAGACTGCGACACATAGCTTCTTGCCTGTTTAGGGTCAGCTCTATGCAAGGCTCGGGCAGAGACATGCACAAAAGAAAAGGCCACATTTGTGGTCAGGAGAAGAAACATACGTCGTTTTAAAAATTATGAAACTTGGATATTAAAAGGTTTTTTACATGTGCAAATATCACAACACCAACCTTTTCAAGAAAATGGCTAAAAATTAAAAGAGGGAGACATTTATATCATTTATATCCTTGGCTGCATTAATACAGGAATATTAGTGGAATATTCATTCTCATGAGCCATGTAAACAGCTTAGTGGGAATACAAACATTTGAATATTTTGTGTATGTAAACATTGTCATTGTTCCAAAATTAGGAATTTTATAACAACAGTAACAGGTACAACTACAGAAACATGGTGTAAACCTTTTAATGATAGGTAAGTCGACCAACAGGCGAAGCTCCCAGCGCTTTCATTGATTTGCCTTCCTTTTAAAAGCTAATTGATAACTGTCACAGTAGCCTATATGGAATTAAGTCATGACCTTTTTTTTTTCTTGAAGAACTTCAGTGGTAGGTTTGAGTGTGTATACAGTAACAGTGATCAACAACTTAGTTTACTCAAGTATTGAGTTGTGGAGCTTGTGGTTTTAGATAAGTCAATATATCTGGATTTGTAGTATTGCTGAACATACAGGAGGCCCAGTGGAGTTAAAAGTCCCGGAGTCAGGTGCTGAGAGAGCATCTTCACTGTCGTAGTGATGATGTGGCTGAAATGAAGTGTTGAGGGATCAATTGAAAACCCTCCAGTAGACAGTTCACACTGTTTGGTGAATTTGAGCGGAAAACTGCGAGGATCGATAGAGGAGTGATGATTTGGTAGCAGCGACAGCGTGGAGGTGGAATGGCAAAATACCTCCCTGTTCTGTATACTTTAGACTAGAGAGATTGTGTTGCGATTGAGTTTTCACTTACCTAAATATCTAAATTTCCTTCACTGGCTCAGATTCAGGTATAAGGTTTTAACTCTTCCTCACTTAAAAAATGAATCCTGTCTGGGACTCATGTCCACTGTTTTCCATGACACTGGTCTACCCTCCCCTCTGGCTTTTCCTTCTCTCTCTACTGTGCAGTCTTTACATTTTACTGGAAAGACAAGAAACCAAAAATCTAATTTACCACTTATTTCCTATACAGTCAGAGTGTATGAGACAATGATTAAACAACAATCATCATCAGAGAGAGAGAGAGAGAGAGAGGGAGAGAGAGAGAGGAATTAACTCATGACCCTCTGCAGGACTAAATAACACATTTGCTAAATCCTAGTTCCAGTATTTGCATGCTGAACAGGCAACAACCCAGCAGGAAGAAAAGACAAGCAATCACCAAAGTCATTACAGTTTATCTTCTGGGGACCTTGAACATCTGTAGCAAATTGATAATCAATCCATTATCAAGATATATAACTATAAATGACAAATGCCAACAATGACATGAAAAGTGTGGGGATCAGCAAATTCAGGAGGATTCACCCACTGGTGACTATGGATATTGGAACAAAATTTCAGTATAATAATTGAGATATTTCAGTCTGGAACAAAACAGAGGACCAAGCGACGACGCTGACCAACATTGCCATCTATAACGGCATGATGGCAGCATGGCTGAAAGAGTAGCATCTCATATGTCTGAAATACGCACTGATCATAACATGGCTCTCTTTTCAACCAAGTCATTTCTTTCTTGATAACTGTGTAACAGAAGAAACATGAAAATAAAACAGCTAAGACAGACATTTATGTCAGGATTCATGAGGACTCAAGACCAAGTACCACCTGTAACTACTGCCCCCTACGTGTCAAATGTCCCCAGCTCTTCCTCCTGCGATCACGTAATAACAACTGCATTAAAGAATGATAAGAAATCACCACAAGATCATGAACAGAGAAGACATGGGAGGGAGACGCAGAGTGACAGCTCATTCACACCAGAGTGTCCCACAACACGAATTTATTGATCTGTGAAGAGGTGGAGCCCTGCTTTACGATGTTGACCTGCCATAATAACTCTCTTCGTTCCTTTTTTCTTTCTTTAAATCACTTTCCAGCAGCTCGTGCTACCTCCCATATATATTCACCTTAATTCATCCTGAATCAGGTTTCTTTGGCAATTTTCTCTTTTCTGCTGTAGGCTTTTTATCCACCTTTTCTTCTTTGTCTTTGTTTTTTATTCTTGTGTAAAGCAGCCATTCTACCTTTGTTCTCCTCAGCCATTGTCCTCCATGTGCTTTTCCCCAACTACCATTTTCATCCTCCATAACAACCCACCCTTTGCATCTTAGAATAAATTCCCAGATGAGTTACTGTACTCAGGTGTTGTTCTTTGTGGTCTCTATAGTGGTAACTTATCTCAGGCAGAAAACTGCTCAGGCACAAAGAAACAGGAGGTATGCTTCAGGTCCTGTTGGCCTGCCGTGAAAGCCGTGAATGAGTGTGAAGATGCAGTCCCATTATCAAGCAGCCTGCTGCCTGTAGCCTTGCTGGAGCAAAACAGAGTGAAAACACAAGTCTGACCTGAGATTGAAATAAAGATGGCCCCCTGATCTCAGATGTGCACATAAAAACATTGCCAGTATTATAGGTGAGCATCAAACATGATCAATAACGTTAACGAAGTAATGCAGAGGTTAAATTATATTTGATTACAGACATCAGATACTGCATTCTATCACTGTTTATTTCTCTTGTACAGTCCTGCAGAGAGTGCATTATGGGTTGTTTGTAGCCTTATTGTGACTTGCCCAGCGACTGCCTTCCAGTATTTAAGAAGCCCATTTCAACCTATGAGAGTTTCTGAATGCTCCAGTAATGTGTTTTACTGCCACGGATGACAGAAATTCACGGCAAGTGAAAACAGGCTGACAGCGTCTCCAAAGATTGACTGGAGAAACACATCAGAGACTGAATCGTCTGTCAACAACCAAGAACTACCACTGTCAGATGGTCAGATGATGAGGGACTACTGCCAACTGTCATTTCGCCCGCGCCCAAGAGGTTGACACAAAAGTGTGTGTGTGTATGTGACTGATAGACAAAGAAACTTCTTTTTGTGATAACTGCGTCTGATTGTGCTGATGAACCCTCTTACTCCATGTTTTGAGGGAAAATGCAGTTTGTGACAGGGTAGTTAGTATTGTTTTTATAATACTATGTATGTTCAAACCTGATGCCACTATCTGCTTCCTCTGCAGTTCTGCTGTTAACTTTTTCAAACCTGACTCATCCAGTGTCAGAATGTATTCACTGTTACAAAATAATAAATTCATGTCTAGGAATGATAACATTTGACTCTAATGATGGATTCTGCAGCACGTACTGCCTTAATTGAGCTTTCTCGGCTGTTTATGGACTATACGGAGTGTAAAGCTTTGTTTGGATAGCCAGTAAATGATAAATGACCCTGCCAGGGTAAAAGCATCATATTTTCAGGGTGGCTGACTTTGATCCAACATTAAAATTGCTCATCCGTACTCTGATGATAGCTGTTTTAGATTTAATTAGAAGTATTTCAGCTTCCTGCATGTCCTCCCGTGACTTACTTGGTAACTTTCATGTACAAACCCTTGCAGTTAGCGTTTCAAAAAAAGTATGAGACGTTTTTTCCATTTACAAATTGGCAGCTTGTTGGCAGTTATAGAGAATTACTACTGTGGTGTATACCAAATATACAGTAATCATCCCTAGAAACAATTGCTTGTGTTTGTCCAGAGGGGTGAAGACATGAACCATTCACTTTTCTTCCCACATTTCCTCTGTTTATTGCAACACAGCATACAATCAACAATGAATATTAAAACTTTCCCTAGTGCAATAATGTCTCTTTCTTTCAATGTCCATTGTTTGGTTAACTGTCCCTGCTTCACTTCAATACGGCACATTGGTATGATTTTCCTTCTCTTTTAACTCCAAATGAACATCTCTATTTGTTTAAGTGCATTTTTTTTTCCAGCATCTGTGCTAGTTTTATTGCTACTATCACATAGTGCAATTAAATCAGAATACACCTCACAGGCATTATTAAATCAGTGAGCAACATAAATCAACATACTCCATTTACTCTAAAACATTAAACACATCACATAGGGAATATTCATTATCTCAAAATTCAGTATACATTTGGTTCAGACTCACACAATGGAGGTTTCACAACTAAAACTTTAGTTTAATACATTTCTACTTATCCAAAACTAGTATTAACATCCCATCACTAGAAATAATGCTTTACAAAATATCTGTCAGGTATTCAGGGCCGCCAGCAAAGGAAACCAGGGCGCAACACCACCTGAGCTACTTGGCTCCACTCGTCTGTTCCCTGAGACCTATTTATCTCACAGTAAATGTGAAATTACTTACTTCGGGTTTAAACCCGCAATAATGAAATGTTTGCTCTCCTTTTACATGTTACAGGTAACAAAAATAAAGTGGTCAACAATATATAAAACTAGACAATTTCCCTGCGGGAAATTTTGAAAGGGCCACGGGGTCTACTGCCCGACCGCGTACATATACATTACATTATATGCCCATATGTCTGTTTATTTGTGGAAGGGAGCATGAGAGAGAAGTGCTCACAGAGGTACTGAGCCTCAGAGGTTGCCACAGCAACTCCAGAGCCCCTCCCAATCATGCTCTATGAGACACAGCTGCGCACGCACACACACACGCCCCCTCTCAGCACTCAGGCACACATGCACTCAGAGAGAGAAAAAGAGACAGTGGCCGGGCTTAGAGGCGTCTAATTCAAATTCTGTAAGTCTCACACATTTTTCCAGCACATTGTGAGAGAGAGGACAAGTTTGTCTGCAACTGTGGAAAAAATCATGCCTGTAGTGTGTAAACTGTGGCCGGGAGGAGCCTGGAAAGACAGAAAATCTGGAGTTTTTTTTAGGCTCTCTGCCACTGAGGCCCAGTGGTTGTCATGGCAATTTGGCTTGGTTGCCCATGACGATAGGGGCAGACAGAGAGGGGCGACAGAAAAGCGGAGAAAACGAGCGATTTTCTGCCTCTGCACTCCTCTCACATTTGGGCTTCTCCTGAGAGAACGGAAGCTCCTATCAGAAAAACAAAGACACCGTGGGCGCCTTGAGGACTTCCTGAACGATTTGGTGTAATTTTGTGTTTCTACAGCAAATATTGTGGACACAGTCGCGAGTTGAAAAAGGGGCTCCTTTCTGCTTCTCTCAGAAAATCTTTGTATTGGAGTGCATGGGGAGCAGAGACACACGTGGCCGCGCTTAGAGGCTGCTAACTCAAATTCTGTAAGTCTCACAGATTTTTCGAGCACATTGTGAGAGAGAGGACAAGTTTGTCTACAACTGTGGAAAAAATCACGCCTGTAGAGCGTAAACTGTGGCCAGGAGGAGCGTGGAAAGAGCAAAAATCTAGGCGTTTTTTTCGGCTCTCTCCCACTCTAGCGATGATGTCACCCACTCTAGCCTCTAACTGTCCGCGCAATACACAACCATTGAAATCTGAGAATTTCTCCAAAAACGCTCATGGTCATTGATGAGGGATTATTCAAAAACTACACGAGTTATCAAAACGTGGCTTAATACAGCAATAGACAAGACTTGTGTCTACAATTTAAAGTTTAAATGGAGTCTCTAGGTGAAAGTATGCCGGAGCAGTAGCCAGTAGAAGAAGTGCGACAATTTTTACCGCCTCCCATTCATTTCTTATGGGAAATTTATCGCAGTTTTTCGCGACTTACGTCGCGAAAAACTGCGATAAATTCAAGAAAAATAATAGCACACCGATCCCGATCGAGACGCACGTTTTGATATAACATTTGCGTGGGTGCTCCCAAAACTGTAGGAGGAGTAGCGAATCGAAATTTGACACGGAAGAGGAAGAATAATAATAATAACTAGACAATTTCCCTGCGGGAAATTTTGAAAGGGCCACGGGGTCTACTGCCCGACCGCGTACATATACATTACATTATATGCCCATTATGTCTCCCTGTATGTGAGGGAGCATGAGAGAGAAGTGCTCACAGAGGTACTGAGCCTCAGAGGTTGCCACAGCAACTTCAGAGCCCCTCCCAATCATGCTCTATGAGACCCAGCTGCGCACGCACACACACGCCCCCTCTCAGCACTCAGGCACACATGCACTCAGAGAGAGAAAAAGAGACAGAGACAGACATGGCCGGGCTTAGAGGCCTCTAATTCAAATTCTGTAAGTCTCACACATTTTTCCAGCACATTGTGTGAGAGAGGACAAGTTTCTCTACAACTGTGGAAAAAATCATGCGTCTAGAGCTTAAATTGTGGCTGGGAGGAGTGTGGAAAGACAACAAATCTGGAGTTAAAAAACGGCTCTCTGCCACTCTGAGCACTGAGGCTCAGTGGTTGTCACGGCAATTTGGCTTGGTTGCCCATGACGATAGGGGCAGACAGAGAGGGGCGACAGAAAAGCGGAGAAAACGAGCGATTTTCTGCCTCTGCACTCCTCTCACATTTGGGCTTCTCCTGAGAGAACGGAAGCTCCTATCAGAAAAACAAAGACACCGTGAGCGCCTTGAGGACTTCCTGAACGTTTTGGTGTAATTTTGTGTTTCTACAGAATATTTTGTGGACACAGTCGCGAGTTGAAAACAGGGCTCCTTTCTGCTCTCTCCGAAAATCTTTGTATTGGAGTGCATGGAGAGCAGAGACAGACGTGGCCGCGCTTAGAGGCTGCTAATTCAAATTCTGTTCGTCTCACAGATTTTTCGAGCACATTGTGAGAGAGAGGACAAGTTTGTCTACAACTGTGGAAAAAATCATGCCTGTAGAGTGTAAACTGTGGCCGGGAGGAGCGTGGAAAGAGCAAAAACCTAGTCGTTTTTAATCGGCTCTCTCCCACTCTAGCGATGATGTCACCCACTCTAGCCTCTAACTGTCCGCGCAATACACACCCATTGAAATCTGAGAATTTCCCCAAAAACGCTCATGGTCATTGATGAGGGATTACTCAAAAACTACATGAGTTATCAAAACGTGGCTTAATACAGCAATAGACAAGACTTGTGTCTACAATTTAAAGTTTAAATGGAGTCTCTAGGTGAAAGTATGCCGGAGCAGTAGCCAGTAGAAAAAGTGCGACAATTTTTACCGCCTCCCATTCATTTCTTATGGGAAATTTATCGCAGTTTTTCGCGACTTACGTCGCGAAAAACTGCGATAAATTTGAGAAAAATAATAGCACGCCGATCCCGATCAAGACGCACGTTTTGATATAACATTTGCGTGGGTGCTCCCAAAACTGTAGGAGGAGTAGCGGTCCGAAATTTGACACGGAAGAGGAAGAATAATAACTAGACAATTTCCCTGCGGGAAATTTTGAAAGGGCCACGGGGTCTACTGCCCGACCGCGTACATATACATTACATTATATGCCCATATGTCTGTTTATTTGTGTGTGGGAGCATGAGAGAGAAGTGCTCACAGAGGTACTGAGCCTCAGAGGTTGCCACAGCAACTTCAGAGCCCCTCCCAATCATGCTCTATGAGACACAGCTGCGCACGCACACACACGCCCCCTCTCAGCACTCAGGCACACATGCACTCAGAGAGAGAAAAAGAGACCGTGGCCGGGCTTAGAGGCTGCGAATTCAAATTCTGTAAGTCTCACACATTTTTCCAGCACATTGTGAGAGAGAGGACAAGTTTGTCTACAACTGTGGAAAAAATCATGCCTGTAGTGTGTAAACTGTGGCCGGGAGGAGCCTGGAAAGACAGAAAATCTGGAGTTTTTTTTAGGCTCTCTGCCACTGAGGCTCAGTGGTTGTCACGGCAATTTGACTTGGTTGCCCATGACGATAGGGGCAGACAGAGAGGGGCGACAGAAAAGCGGAGAAAACGAGCGATTTTCTGCCTCTGCACTGCTCTCACATTTGGGCTTCTCCTGAGAGAACGGTAGCTCCTATCAGAAAAACAAAGACACCGTGAGCGCCTTGAGGACTTCCTGAACGATTTGGTGTAATTTTGTGTTTCTACAGCAAATATTGTGGACACAGTCGCGAGTTGAAAACAGGGCTCCTTTCTGCTTCTCTCCGAAAATCTTTGTATTGGAGTGCATGGAGAGCAGAGACAGACATGGCCGCGCTTAGAGGCTGCTAATTCAAATTCTGTTTGTCTCACAGATTTTTCGAGCACATTGTGAGAGAGAGGACAAGTTTGTCTACAACTGTGGAAAAAATCATGCCTGTAGAGTGTAAACTGTGGCCGGGAGGAGCGTGGAAAGAGCAAAAATCCAGACGTTTTTGATCAGCTCTCTCCCACTCTAGCGATGATGTCACCCACTCTAGCCTCTAACTGTCCGCGCAATACACACCCATTGAAATCAGAGAATTTCTCCAAAAACGCTCATGGTCATTGATGAGGGATTACTCAAAAACTACACGAGTTATCAAAACGTGGCTTAATACACCAACAGACAAGACTTGTGTCTACAATTTAAAGTTTAAATGGAGTCTCTAGGTGAAAGTATGCCGGAGCAGTAGCCAGTAGAAGAAGTGCGACAATTTTTACCGCCTCCCATTCATTTCTTATGGGAAATTTATCGCAGTTTTTCGCGACTTACGTCGCGAAAAACTGCGATAAATTCAAGAAAAATAATAGCACGCCGATCCCGATCGAGACGCACGTTTTGATATAACATTTGCGTGGGTGCTCCCAAAACTGTAGGAGGAGTAGCGGTCCGAAATTTGACACGGAAGAGGAAGAATAATAATAATAAGAAGAAGAAGAAAAAACACGCAGGATAACAATAGTGCTCGGGGCTTCGCCCCGAGCACTACTGTCTACAGCTTTGCTGTAGGCAGTAGTGCTCGTGGCTTGCCCCGTGGCCCTAATAATAAGAAGAAGAAGAAAAAACACGCAGGATAACAATAGTGCTCGGGGCTTCGCCCCGAGCACTACTGTCTACAGCTTTGCTGTAGGCAGTAGTGCTCGTGGCTTGCCCCGTGGCCCTAATAATAATAATAACTAGACAATTTCCCTGCGGGAAATTTTGAAAGGGCCACGGGGTCTACTGCCCGACCGCGTACATATACATTACATTATATGCCCATTATGTCTCTCTGTGTGTGAGGGAGCATGAGAGAGAAGTGCTCACAGAGGTACTGAGCCTCAGAGGTTGCCACAGCAACTTCAGAGCCCCTCCCAATCATGCTCTATGAGACCCAGCTGCGCACGCACACACACGCCCCCTCTCAGCACTCAGGCACACATGCACTCAGAGAGAGAAAAAGAGACCGTGGCCGGGCTTAGAGGCTGCTAATTCAAATTCTGTAAGTCTCACACATTTTTCCAGCACATTGTGAGAGAGAGGACAAGTTTGTCTACAACTGTGGAAAAAATCATGCCTGTAGTGTGTAAACTGTGGCCGGGAGGAGCCTGGAAAGACAGAAAATCTGGAGTTTCTTTTAGGCTCTCTGCCACTGAGGCTCAGTGGTTGTCACGGCAATTTGACTTGGTTGCCCATGACGATAGGGGCAGACAGAGAGGGGCGACAGAAAAGCGGAGAAAACGAGCGATTTTCTGCCTCTGCACTCCTCTCACATTTGGGCTTCTCCTGAGAGAACGGAAGCTCCTATCAGAAAAACAAAGACACCGTGAGCGCCTTGAGGACTTCCTGAACGTTTTGGTGTAATTTTGTGTTTCTACAGAATATTTTGTGGACACAGTCGCGAGTTGAAAACAGGGCTCCTTTCTGCTCTCTCCGAAAATCTTTGTATTGGAGTGCATGGAGAGCAGAGACAGACGTGGCCGCGCTTAGAGGCTGCTAATTCAAATTCTGTTCGTCTCACAGATTTTTCGAGCACATTGTGAGAGAGAGGACAAGTTTGTCTACAACTGTGGAAAAAATCATGCCTGTAGAGTGTAAACTGTGGCCGGGAGGAGCGTGGAAAGAGCAAAAACCTAGTCGTTTTTAATCGGCTCTCTCCCACTCTAGCGATGATGTCACCCACTCTAGCCTCTAACTGTCCGCGCAATACACACCCATTGAAATCTGAGAATTTCCCCAAAAACGCTCATGGTCATTGATGAGGGATTACTCAAAAACTACACGAGTTATTAAAACGTGGCTTAATACAGCAATAGACAAGACTTGTGTCTACAATTTAAAGTTTAAATGGAGTCTCTAGGTGAAAGTATGCCGGAGCAGTAGCCAGTAGAAAAAGTGCGACAATTTTTACCGCCTCCCATTCATTTCTTATGGGAAATTTATCGCAGTTTTTCGCGACTTACGTCGCGAAAAACTGCGATAAATTTCCCAAAAGTAATAGCACGCCGATCCCGATCGAGACGCACGTTTTGATATAACATTTGCGTGGGTGCTCCCAAAACTGTAGGAGGAGTAGCGGTCCGAAATTTGACACGGAAGAGGAAGAATAATAATAAGAAGAAGAAGAAAAAACACGCAGGATAACAATAGTGCTCGGGGCTTCGCCCCGAGCACTACTGTCTACAGCTTTGCTGTAGGCAGTAGTGCTCGTGGCTTGCCCCGTGGCCCTAATAACTAGACAATTTCCCTGCGGGAAATTTTGAAAGGGCCACGGGGTCTACTGCCCGACCGCGTACATATACATTACATTATATGCCCATATGTCTGTTTATTTGTGTGAGGGAGCATGAGAGAGAAGTGCTCACACAGGTACTGAGCCTCAGAGGTTGCCACAGCAACTTGAGAGCCCCTCCCAATCATGCTCTATGAGACCCAGCTGCGCACGCACACATACGCCCCCTCTCAGCACTCAGGCACACATGCACTCAGAGAGAGAAAAAGAGACACAGACAGACGTGGCCGGGCTTAGAGGCCTCTAATTCAAATTCTGTAAGTCTCACACATTTTTCCAGCACATTGTGAGAGAGAGGACAAGTTTGTCTGCAACTGTGGAAAAAATCATGCCTGTAGTGTGTAAACTGTGGCCGGGAGGAGCCTGGAAAGACAGAAAATCTGGAGTTTTTTTTAGGCTCTCTGCCACTGAGGCCCAGTGGTTGTCATGGCAATTTGGCTTGGTTGCCCATGACGATAGGGGCAGACAGAGAGGGGCGACAGAAAAGCGGAGAAAACGAGCGATTTTCTGCCTCTGCACTCCTCTCACATTTGGGCTTCTCCTGAGAGAACGGAAGCTCCTATCAGAAAAACAAAGACACCGTGAGCGCCTTGAGGACTTCCTGAACGTTTTGGTGTAATTTTATGCTTCTACAGCATATATTGTGGACACAGTCGCGAGTTGAAAACGGGGCTCCTTTCTGCTTCTCTCCGAAAATCTTTGTATTGGAGTGCATGGGGAGCAGAGACAGACATGGCCGCGCTTAGAGGCTGCTAATTCAAATTCTGTAACTCTCACAGATTTTTCGATCACATTGTGAGAGAGAGGACAAGTTTGTCTACAACTGTGGAAAAAATCATGCCTGTAGAGTGTAAACTGTGGCCGGGAGGAGCGTGGAAAGAGCAAAAATCCAGGCGTTTTTTTCGGCTCTCTCCCACTCTAGCGATGATGTCACCCACTCTAGCCTCTAACTGTCCGCGCAATACACACCCATTGAAATCAGAGAATTTCTCCAAAAACGCTCATGGTCATTGATGAGGGATTACTCAAAAACTACATGAGTTATCAAAACGTGGCTTAATACACCAATAGACAAGACTTGTGTCTACAATTTAAAGTTTAAACGGAGTCTCTAGGTGAAAGTATGCCGGAGCAGTAGCCAGTAGAAAAAGTGCGACAATTTTTACCGCCTCCCATTCATTTCTTATGGAAAATTTATCGCAGTTTTTCGCGACTTACGTCGCGAAAAACTGCGATAAATTTAAGAAAAATAATAGCATAGCGATCCCGATCGAGACGCACGTTTTGATATAACATTTGCGTGGGTGCTCCCAAAACTGTAGGAGGAGTAGCGAATCGAAAAACGTCCGGAAGAGGAAGAATAATAACTAGACAATTTCCCTGCGGGAAATTTTGAAAGGGCCACGGGGTCTACTGCCCGACCGCGTACATATACATTACATTATATGCCCATATGTCTGTTTATTTGTGTAAGGGAGCATGAGAGAGAGGTGCTCACAGAGGTACTGAGCCTCAGAGGTTGCCACAGCAACTTCAGAGCCCCTCCCAATCATGCTCTATGAGACCCAGCTGCGCACGCACACACACGCCCCCTCTCAGCACTCAGGCACACATGCACTCAGAGAGAGAAAAAGAGACAGAGACAGACATGGCCGGGCTTAGAGGCCTCTAATTCAAATTCTGTAAGTCTCACACATTTTTCCAGCACATTGTGAGAGAGAGGACAAGTTTGTCTGCAACTGTGGAAAAAATCATGCCTGTAGTGTGTAAACTGTGGCCGGGAGGAGCGTGGAAAGACAGAAAATCTGGAGGTTTTTTCAGGCTCTCTGCCACTGAGGCTCAGTGGTTGTCACGGCAATTTGGCTTGGTTGCCCATGACGATAGGGGCAGACAGAGAGGGGCGACAGAAAAGCGGAGAAAACGAGCGATTTTCTGCCTCTGCACTCCTCTCGCATTTGGGCTTCTCCTGAGAGAACGGAAGCTCCTATGAGAAAAACAAAGACACCGTGAGCGCCTTGAGGACTTCCTGAACGTTTTGGTGTAATTTTGTGTTTCTACAGAATATTTTGTGGACACAGTCGCGAGTTGAAAACAGGGCTCCTTTCTGCTTCTCTCCGAAAATCTTTGTATTGGAGTGCATGGAGAGCAGAGACAGACGTGGCCGCGCTTAGAGGCTGCTAATTCAAATTCTGTTTGTCTCACAGATTTTTCGAGCACATTGTGAGAGAGAGGACAAGTTTGTCTACAACTGTGGAAAAAATCATGCCTGTAGAGTGTAAACTGTGGCCGGGAGGAGCGTGGAAAGAGCAAAAACCTAGTCGTTTTTAATCGGCTCTCTCCCACTCTAGCGATGATGTCACCCACTCTAGCCTCTAACTGTCCGCGCAATACACACCCATTGAAATCTGAGAATTTCTCCAAAAACGCTCATGGTCATTGATGAGGGATTATTCAAAAACTACATGAGTTATCAAAACGTGGCTTAATACAGCAATAGACAAGACTTGTGTCTACAATTTAAAGTTTAAATGGAGTCTCTAGGTGAAAGTATGCCGGAGCAGTAGCCAGTAGAAAAAGTGCGACAATTTTTACGGCCTCCCATTCATTTCTTATGGGAAATTTATCGCAGTTTTTCGCGACTTACGTCGCGAAAAACTGCGATAAATTTCCCAAAAATAATAGCACGCCGATCCCGATCGAGACGCACGTTTTGATATAACATTTGCGTGGGTGCTCCCAAAACTGTAGGAGGAGTAGCGAATCGAAATTTGACACGGAAGAGGAAGAATAATAATAATAATAATAATAATAAGAAGAAAAAACACGCAGGATAACAATAGTGCTCGGGGCTTCGCCCCGAGCACTACTGTCTACAGCTTTGCTGTAGGCAGTAGTGCTCGTGGCTGCCCCGTGGCCCTAATAACTAGAAAGATTGCATTTCCTGAAGAAAATGCGTGGGCAAGCTGAAGAAAGCAGAAAATTTCAGCCAGAAGCCGCAGCAACACAGAGTCCTCAGTTGGCACACACACAGTGAACTCACTCAACTCCCGTCTCACAAGGGGAAGCTCCACCTTGTGGCGAAAACAGAGAACAGATGTCACAAGGATTAGACCGTTGGACATATGAAGTCAATGCAACACTGCGCCTCGTCGCCTCAAAAGACATACCGGCTCTGCACCGTAATAAATGATTGGCTTCACGCAAGTCGATCATCATTGTCTGGATTTCAGACAAGCGGATTTCATATGTACAACGGTTCCATAGTGCAGAACGGACGACGGCCTGACAAACATCTCTGATTGTGCTGTAATAGCGATCCAGAATATTCTCCTCTCTGGACGGGCGTTTAATAAACGGTGTGTATTTAGGGAGTGCGTGGGTGAGATTACCTTTGTTAAAGTCCCCAAAGACAATAACTCAAGAGTCCGGGTTGGTCCGCTCCACACACAGTATCTGCTCTTTCTGGAATGTCAAACAACTAGTACTAGTGACATTATGACATTATACACAAGGAGCCAGTGTTGGGAAAGTTCATTGTCTACATGAACTACTGCACAGTTCAGTGCACACATTTCAAAATGAAGTAGTTCAGTTCATAATTCATAATTCAACATTTTCAACTGAGTTCACCGTTGTAAAAATGAATTAATTCATAGTTAATTTTTTTCCATATGTTGTTGTGAGCTATTATTTTTCAAAATGATTGACACAGCCTATAGAACCACAGACAGCAATTATTTGATCAGTTTTACCACTGTAACTATGCGTCAGATTTCATCTTCATCTTCACGTTTGAATTCTTATCCAATCATGATTTACAATAACATTTAAGGGACAACATGTCCTCATTGCTGCTTTAAATGCTTCTGTCCATTCAGTCTACATTACTAACAGCTGCAGCTTTCACCCCATGTGACGCACGCGGCTGGTGCTGAGAGATAAAGTATTTTTTTCGCTTCACATTAAGGCCAGTTTACGCTGTGCTTTTGCCGGCTTGTCGCCTGGAAAGCGCTATAGAAATCTGGCACGCTATAGATCGAAATTAAACTGAAACAGCGCGCAGTTCACAGACACCGCAATGAACGAGTTCATAGGAACGTGCATCAGCGCGGCCAATTCACGTTCATCTAAAATATGAACGCCTTCACGAACTATCGTTCTATCAACGCGTTCAGGCACAACACTGACCTTGTCATAAAACTCGCTGAAATGATGATACGCCGCCTCCTTGTTGCTCTGTCGGCTCCGTGCTGCTGTCGTATTACGTTTTCATGACGCATGCGGCGGTGCCACGCTGATTGCTGGTGTTGAGAAATAGGGTGTGTTTATCGCTACACATTAAGCCCCGTTTACGCTGTGGTTTTGCCAGCTTCTCGCCTGACAGGCGCTATAGAAATCTGGCACGCTATTGAACGAAGTTAAACTGAAACAGCGCGCAGTTCACAGACACCAGGATGAACGAGTTCAAAATAACGTGCATCAGCGCGTTCAATTCACGTTCGTCTAAAATATGAACGACTTCACGAAGTATCGTACAGTGAACGACCATACACACACACACACACACACACACACACACACACACACTGAAACAGGTGCACAGGCAGCTCAGCGGAGCAGACACACAGGCATTCAGACGGAGAAACACAGCGATTTGCTGCCCCTGCGCTGGTCTCACATTTAAACTGATTCTGACAAAACGGTAGCTCCTATCAGAAAAATACGCCGACCATCATCGCTCTAAGGACTTCCTGAACAATTCGGCGTTAGTTCGGCGTTTCTACACCAAATATTTCGTCGACACTTGCGAGTTAAACAGGAGTCCGGTTCCAGTTCACAGACACCAGGATGAACGAGTTCAAAATAACGTGCATCAGCGCGTTCAATTCACGTTCGTCTAAAATATGAACGACTTCACGAAGTATTGTACAGTGAACGACCATACACACACACACACACACACACACACACACACTGAAACGGGTGCACAGGCAGCTCAGCGGAGCAGACACACAGGCATTCAGACGGAGAAACACAGCGATTTGCTGCCCCTGCGCTGGTCTCACATATGAACTGATTCTGACAAAACGGTAGCTCTTATCAGAAAAATACACCGACCATCATCGCTCTAAGGACTTCCTGAACAATTCGGCGTTAGTTCGGCGTTTCTACACCAAATATTTCGTCGACACTTGCGAGTTAAAAACAGGAGTCCGGTCCGCTTGTCTCAGAAAATCTTTGTATTGGAGTTAATGGGGAGAAGAGACAGACGTGGCCGCACTTCGACGCTGCTAATTCAACTTCGGTAAATCTCTCACATTTTTCAAGCACATTGTGAGAGACAGAACACATGTGTCTACAACTGTGGAAAAAATCATGCGCGTAGAGTGTAAACTGCGGCTGGGAGGAGTGTGGAAAGAGCGAAAATCTGAAAGCTTTTTCGTCTCTCTCCCACTCTAACAGATGACGTCATCCGCTCAAGCTGAAACGATCGATGCCATACACACTCATTGGACGGTCGAAAAACACCATAAAACTTAAAAAATGATATCTCGGAAACTATGACAAATACCTACACGATGTTTACAACCTTTAAAGTAGCACTTGTTGTGAGCCATTTAAAGGTTGAATGAAATTTGTAGCTCAAATTATGAAGGAGTAGTTAGAGTTCAAAGAGAGCTGGGTTGGAGCTTTTCCAAACGGCTCTCTCATTGACTGCCATTCAAAAAATATTGTGGATAAAAATTAATTATTGGAAAAGTACAAACGATATCACAAAGTTGAATTGTGGAAATATTTTGCGAGGTAAGGGGAACATGAAAAAAATTACTTGAGCTTTCTGGCAAGAATTATGAACGAGTTAAAAATGTTAAACCATTACTGATTTTTCAAACTTCATCCAATTCATTTTCCATAGAGAAAAAGTCGGAATAAACTTGAATAATTCCAAACCTATTCCAGATACCACCACCAACAGTAATAGCAACTTACCGGAAAGAAAGTTCCATTTTTTAACGTTTGAATTAAATTTTTAGGTTAAGAACTGTAGGAGGAGATAGCCGGCAAAAAAAGGATCGGAATAATAATAATAACTAGAAAGATTGCATTTCCTGAAGAAAATGCGTGGGCAAGCTGAAGAAAGCAGAAAATTTCAGCCAAAAGCCGCAGCAACACAAGAGTCCTCAGTTGGCACAGACACAGTGAACTCACTCAACTCCCGTCTCACAAGGAGAAGCTCCACCTTGTGGCGAAAACAGAGAACAGATGTCACAAGGATTAGACCGTTGGACATATGAAATCAATGCAACACTGCGCCTCGTCGCCTCAAAAGACATACCGGCTCTGCACCGTCATAAGTGATTGTCTTCACGCAAGTCGATCAGCATTTTCTGGATGTCAGACAAGCCAATTTCATATGTACAACGGTTTCATAGTGCAGAACGGGCGACGGCCTGACAAACATCTCTGATTGTGCTGTAATAGCGATCCAGAATATTCTCTTCTCTGGGCGGGCGTTTAATAAGCGGTGTGTATTTAGGGAGTGCGTGGGTGAGATTACCTTTGTTAAAGTCCCCAAAGACAACTCAAGAGTTCGGGTTTGTGTGCTCCACACACAGTATCTGCTCTTTCTGGAATGTCAAACAATTAATAGTAGTGACATTATGACATTATACACAAGGAGCCAGTGTTGGGAAAGTTCACTGTCTACATGAACTACTGCACAGTTCAGTTCACACATTTCAAAATGAAGTAGTTCAGTTCATAATTCATAATTCAACATTTTCAACTAAGTTCACCGTTGTAAAAATGAATTAATTCATAGTTATTTTTTCCCATATGTTGTTGTGAGCTATTATTTTTCAAAATGATTGACACAGCCTATAGAACCATAGACAGCAATTATTTGATCAGTTTGACCACTGTAACTATGCGTCAGATTTCATCTTCATCTTCACGTTTGAATTCTTATCCAATCATGATTTACAATAACATTTAGGGGACAACATGTCCTCATTGCTGCTTTAAATGCTGCTGTCCATTCAGTCCACATTACTAACAGCTGCAGCTTTCACTTCATGTGACGCACGCGGCTGGTGCTGAGAGATAAAGTATTTTTTTTCGCTTCATATTAAGGCCAGTTTACGCTGTGCTTTTGCCGGCTTCTCGCCTGGAAAGCGCTATAGAAATCTGGCACGCTATAGAACGAAATTAAATTGAAACAGCGCGCAGTTCACAGACACCGCAATGAACGAGTTCATAGGAACGTGCATCAGCGCGGCCAATTCACGTTCATTTAAAATATGAACGCCTTCACGAACTATCGTTCTATCAACGCGTTCAGGCACAACACTGACCTTGTCATAAAACACGCTGAAATGATCATACGCCGCCTCCTTGTTGCTCTGTCGGCTCCGTGCTGCTGTCGTATTCTGTTTTCATGACGCACGATTGCTGGTGTTGAGAAATAGGGTGCGTTTATCGCTACACATTAAGGCCCGTTTACGCTGTGGTTTTACCGGCTTCTCGGCTGACAAGCGCTATAGAAATCTGGCACGCTATTGAACGAAATTAAACTGAAACAGCGCGCAATTCACAGACACCGGGATGAACGAGTTCATAATAACGTGCATCAGCGCGTTCATTTCACGTTCGTCTAAAACATAAACGTGTTCGCGCACTATCGTACTATGTACGCGTTTAGGCACAACACTGACCTTGTCATGAAACTCGTTGAAATGATCATACGACGCCTCCTTGTTGCTTTGTCATCCGCATGCTGCTGTCTGCTTCTGTTTTTAAGACGCACTCCGCCATGGGACGTTGTCCGCTGTGTTTTTATCGCTACATCGGTGCACAGGCACGCGCGCGCGAGCTTAGCGGAGCAGACACACAGGCATTCAGACGGAGAAACACAGCGATTTGCTGCCCCTGCGCTGGTCTCACATTTAAACTGATTCTGACAAAACGGTTGCTCCTATCAGAAAAATACACCGACCATCATCGCTCTAAGGACTTCCTGAACAATTCGGCGTTAGTTCGGCGTTTCTACACCAAATATATCGTCGACACTTGCGAGTTAAAAACAGGAGTCCGGTCCGCTTGTCTCAGAAAATCTTTGTATTGGAGTTAATGGGGAGAAGAGACAGACGTGGCCGCACTTCGACGCTGCTAATTCAACTTCGGTAAATCTCTCACATTTTTCAAGCACATTGTGAGAGACAGAACACATGTGTCTACAACTGTGGAAAAAATCATGCGCGTAGAGTGTAAACTGCGGCTGGGAGGAGTGTGGAAAGAGCGAAAATCTGAAAGCTTTTTCGTCTCTCTCCCACTCTAACAGATGACGTCATCCGCTCAAGCTGAAACGATCGATGCCATACACACTCATTGGACGGTCGAAAAACACCACAAAACTTAAAAAATGATATCTCGGAAACTATGACAAATACCTACACGATGTTTACAACCTTTACAGTAGCACTTGTTGTGAGCCATTTAAAGGTTGAATGAAATTTGTAGCTCAAATTATGAAGGAGTAGTTAGAGTTCAAAGAGGGCTGGGTTGGAGCTTTTCCAAACGGCTCTCTCATTGACTGCCATTCAAAAAATATTGTAGATAAAAATTAATTATTGAAAAAGTACAAACGATATGACAAAGTTGAATTGTGGAAATATTTTGCGAGGTAAGGGGAACATTAAAAAAATTATTTGAGGTTTCTGGCAAGAATTATGAACGAGTTATAAATGTTGGACCATTACTGATTTTTCAAACTTCATCCAATTCATTTTCCATAGAGAAAAAGTCGGAATAAACTTGAATAATTCCAAAACTATTCCAGATACCACCACCAAAAGTAATAGCAACTTACCGGAAAGAAAGTTCCATTTTTTAACGTTTGAATTAAATTTTTAGGTTAAGAACTGTGGGAGGAGATAGGCGGCAAAAAACGGATCGGAATAATAATAATAATAATAATAATAATAATAATAATAATAATAATAAGAATAATAAATAGTGGGAAGAACATAAGTGTGCAAGCTTCAGCTTGCCCACTAATAATAATAATAATAATAATAATAATAATAAGAATAATAAATAGTGGGAAGAACATAAGTGTGCAAGCTTCAGCTTGCCCACTAATAATAATAATAATAATAAGAAAAAACCCGCAGGATAACAATAGTGCTCGGGGCTTCGCCCCGAGCACTACTGTCTACAGCTTTGCTGTAGGCAGTAGTGCTCGTGGCTTGCCCCGTGGCCCTAATAAGAAGAAAAAACACGCAGGATAACAATAGTGCTCGGGGCTTCGCCCCGAGCACTACTGTCTACAGCTTTGCTGTAGGCAGTAGTGCTCGTGGCTGCCCCGTGGCCCTAATAATAATATGTAAACAATAATTTCAAAATTTACACAAAAGTTATTACACATTTTGAGTGTACCACACTTTTCTTATTTATGTTTGTATTTATCACAGCTGATTGAAATGATTGGATTGTCTTTCAGTAAAAACTCTGAAATTAACTTTAATTGTTTGTGCAAGAAAAACAGTATCTTCATTCCAATCTATGCTGTCACACAGCTAATACTACTTGCCTGCTTGCGTTAAGTATATTGGCCTGCCTGTTTTAGAAGTGTGTGTACGATCATTAGCAAAATAAAACATACAACAATAAGTGTTGAGGTGAGTTCTAATTGAGCTGTTTTGGTGTGGTACAGATACCCAAATACTACAAGATATTGGAAGAATGCAACATAGCAACTGGCTGAAACTGTGTAGAAGAAAGTGAATAGCATTACTTACTTGTTAAATATCTAATGTGATCTATATTTATGTGTTATTGACGAGGACCTCTGGTAGCGCATACGTAAATACGGTTTGAATGCATTTTTGGAATTTGTGAAGACACTAAAACAAGGCGTTAAAATACTCTTTAACCAAGTTGCTCTTGTGTCTAATCCTAACCAAACCTTAACAATAGCAGTGGCATATCAGGAAATGGCATTCATCATTGAATCAGTTTCACATGTATCGTCACATGTCACATCATTTGTAACGGTGTTGGAAGGCACTGACAAATATTATCCGAGTTCAATGACAAAAGTCAGCAACAATCTGAGCAATGTATCATTTAGTTTGGAGGGCTTGTTGGGTTGGAAGGAGAATGTTTTGTGTCTGACAAGAAATGTTATAGTGTGAATTTGACTAATCAAAGTCAAGGACTACAGTGACTGTGGAATATACTTTTGCACTGAGGAAATGATTTTGAAATGATGCACTTTGTGAGAATGTGGTGTCCTTTTTTTTTTTTTTTATTCTTTTTTACATAACTCTGGAAAGTACACTTAGAAAGTCCATTATAAATATGAAAAGTGGTACACAAAGCTTAAATAATGCAGTCTCACTTGTGCTGTCCTCCTCAGCTCTCTTCCAGAGAGAATTTTGTGAACTAAAAACAGCACCAGCAGCAAACACTGATGGTGACAGTTTTTTTTTTTTTTTTTTCAATATGCCCCCCCAAAAATGTAAGGCAGCCACAGTATATCAGCTGAGAGTACAGAGAGTACTTTTACTCGTACTTGGATGTGGAACACGTCTTTTGTGGATGTTTAGGTGGATGGAATCTGGACCATCACAGCAGACTATGCTCCACTTTCTACTTTGTGATGATTGAGGCCTTTTGCTGAGGGCTGGCTTTGGCAATAAGTCAGAGGACAACATGGCCCATTTTAACCTAGAGAGTGGCCAGGGCATTGACCATGGGTATTAGAGCTCAATGTAAAACTTGGGTTTGTTGGATTAGAATAAAAATAGCCTTCTAGCAACCAGTTTTTGAGCTATGATGTCTCTATATCAGTGTGTGGAAACACTTTGGTGTAAAGGGTAAATAACACATTGTTCTGACTTGAGTTCCAACACTGTCCTGAGCTTTAAGGAGGATCACTATATCAATCAGCATGTCTCTGTCACAGTCAGCCAATAAAGCTGTGCTTGTGTCATGTTCTGGAAATGAGTTCGCTGTCAATCTTTGAAGGCTAGGTAGCATTACAGCTCAGTAATTCTAATCAGCCAAAGCACAAATGAAACACATGGACAGAACCAGCCTAATAATGCAGCCGGAGAGGTGGTCAAATGAAACAGCGTTGGTTATATAGATCTCATGATGGACTGGAAAAGAGTTCAGTGAGGTGAGTGTCTGTATGGAAATAACCACCCGACTGATTTCATCCATATATTTACCACTGAAATGCAATGTTTTAACTCTGATGCTTTCTGATCTTTAACAGGAAAATAGTATAGCACCACAAAATGAGCAGCACAAATGTAGACTAAGAGTGGAAATGACAAATGAAGGAGGTTGTTCCGGGTAAACAGAAGCATATGTTTAGCTGTATGAACACACAAATTATTCTGATGCTTTCAAAAGCCAGAGACGGTGGTTTATCTTGTTAAATGGCCTGCAGTGGAATTATTTAAATGTAGCTGCAGTGTTTGTGACCTCCATCATGTTAATTAATGCATATATTTAAAAAGACATCAAGACATAAAATAAAATGTATGACTGACGTGTGTCAGATATATAATTGAATCTGCAATTTGTGAAATAGTCGAAGAAATTATTAAAAAGGAACTTATTATTAATGAAAGGTCATGACAGTGGTGTTGCCACCACCCTCCTACCTTTTAGCCAATCACATGCCACCTGCCTCTGTTAAGCAAGCAAGCTCAGCAAGTGCTGCTATATTTAGCAAGTTAGTTCCTTTCAAAGTAATTCTGTGCCAATCTATTTTATTATCTGGTATTTATCTTAACCAGCCTTCACATGCTACCTACCTAGCTGGCCCCTAACCCTAGCTAGGTGGGTTTGTGAACTTGGTTTATTTCTCAGTATCAAACAACAGCAGCTAACATTAGATTAAGTATAACATTGTCTTGTTTATTTATTCAACATTGAAGAATTTCCATTCATTTGTGGACGTCTTCATTAAAATTCATCTTTAGAGAAGATGTAATGGTCAACTCAGACCAGCTAACCCTGCTTTTGTTTCTAGATAGCAGTTGCAACCCATACAGGTCAATGCAACAATGCTTTTCAGCCATCATTTCCTAGATTTAGTGTGAAATTGCACAGAAGGTACTGTGTTTTCCATCAGCTGGCAAAGCCCGTTCGTCAATACATCATTAAAGCAATGGTTAGGCATTGTCCGAAACACAAGTTTACTTTTGTTGTGAAGTAGTCGCAGGAAATGCAGTGTGTTTGTCAGGGACATTAGTACTAACCACTTTCAACCATCAAAAATGCATCTACCAAACAAGAAAACTGCCATTTCTGCCTTCTTTAATACCAGATCAGTTTGAAACATTGCAGTAAGTAATGGAACGAGAAGGAGCAGCCACAGTGAGAATTAGATGAAAAACAACAGGCTGCATACATCCAACTTCTCAGCGAGGTAACAAACAACTCCTGTCCATGTGCCCTGCTCTTTGCAAAACTCTTTAAGACTGGTTAGTCAAGATGCATTATTAGAATTATTTGAGTAAAAAAAACAACACACTACCAGGCAGTCTTGGGTATTTGAATTCCAGAGTCTGATTCTCTATTTATGGAAACCGATTTAATGCTTCCTGGCAGATAAAGAGTTGGCATTACAGCATAAATGGAAAGTGAGCAAAATTGATTCACTGTGTGCAAAGGTAATTACACCCAAATAAAAACTTTTTATTCATTTAAGTTGGAAAACTGAATTAAGTGGGAACCAGAGAAAAGTTTTCACATATCATCAGCAAAATATGATGAATGTGCATTTCACTGTGAATGCAGAGTAGCTTCCAGCTGAATAGGTGGATGATGAAATATCCAAGCTTTCTGAAAAGGGAGGCTTAATTCAAGTTCGGACTGTTTATATTCACTGTCAGATACATGCTACAGATGAAAAATCACTAAGATCTAACCATGGAGTAACCATTTATGGAAAACAGGAAAGTTTAACGTGAAAACATTTACTGGAAATAGTATCAATAGAGATTTGTTTTGTGGTCATACACTTGAACACTGTTTGTACATTCCACATTTTTATGACTGCAGAGGAGTATAAAGTCTGCCATAATCTACTGTGTAAAATCTGCAAGAAGAGCAGACTCAAAGGGGCTGTCTGAGATTGTAGCCAGATTAAAATAACAGCCCTCTTCAGGGTCCAAAGGACAGAAAACAGGGTGTTTACACCCAATCAAGTTATGTCTTACACATCTTCTCTCCAATGCAGTGTTAGCCCCAAGCTTAACAAAATGCCAGACAGGTTACACATGCAGGGTGACAGACAAGGACATGGAGAAAAGTGACAGCTCCATCCCACAGAACCAGAGGAATCTGGTTATGTCATTGTTTTTCACAGAGAGCAGACAAAATATTGTAAACAGCCAATGGGGACAGCATAGCCCTGAAGGTGGTGTCTCAGGTAGTCTTTCCTCTGAGGCTTCATTTACGCTAACAGTCAATGAGTTAAAGCTGATTCAGCATGGGTCAGTAAGGCACTTACACAAAAGGGTAGAAAACTGGCTATGGATGTTCTGACCCAGTGTAAGTGTTATTTCTTACATTCTTGCTGATCAATTACCCACATTAAAATATGATTAGTAACTACTAGAGCTTTTTTTAAATGTACTTGTTACTCTTATGTATTATTACGTACACTATGTACACTATTACATGAACATCAGTGGAGGGAAATTCACATTAATTTGCATTTTCTTGCTAATTTTCTGGAAACTCTGCAAAACTTTGCACTACATTTGGATGGAAACCTGACTATTAAAGTTGTGGCAGTTTTCAAGTCAAACATGAGCTTATTGTGTAAAAGAATAAAAGTTTAGTTTGGGTAAATAACCCAACAGTAATATGAAAAACACTAACTCAACCCACCAGTAATGCGTAAAGTTTACCCAGTATTGCGTTGGTGCTATATTGTCTCAAACTGGGTCAATTTTTAACCTAGTGATTTTTAATTAGTACAAATAAGTTTAATATTAGCAAGAAGCATTCACTAGTTCAAAACTTTCTTTGGGGACAGTACAGTGGTGGGTTGCTTTTGCCTGGACTACTCTCAGTATTTCTTTTGAGGGTGTGCAAGATTACTGTGCCACCAAGTGATCTGTTGTCTTGAAGGACGTGTCTTGTCATTGCTCTGTGTAACCCCAGTCCCATGTAGCTATATACTATTATGTGAATCTGCTAGGTGGATTACTATGGGAGGGGGCCTGGGTACAATTTCAAATTAAGTGGCACTTTACCTGTATTTATGAATTGATACTTTTACAGCTAACTAACCCTAACCCTTCCCTTATTCCAAACTACAAATAACTAGCGGTGCCTCCAATAAATTTTAGGAAGTTTAATAATGATATTTATGCCTCCAACTGAGTTTTTAGATGGGGTCTAACCCTTTTAAACAAATATTACTCAAAACATGAATTACCTATGATGAATTCTAACCACAAGTATACTTAAAATGCAATAAAACCAACGTGGGTATTTCTTACAGTTTTTCTCAGTTGCTTTGGTACATTTCTCGAATCATCCTCGACATTTGCAAAACAGTAAGTGCATTTCTCAAAACAATTCGTAGAAATAGCAAAACACCATGGATTACCTGCAAAAGGCAGTTACTTGCTCAAAATCCTTAGTTCATCTCTCAAAAGTAAATATCTGTGTCAATAAACACATCATTGCCATCAGAATGACAAGTCCTTGTGTCAATGTGTATGGATAAGACAGTCAAATTGCTTAGTCATGTTGTCAATATAACAGTGTACTCTGAAGTGATGTTCTGAGAGACTGGACAAGATTCACATTTACACTTTTACTGTTTGTACTGTAATTTGTTGACAGACCACATCATTGCGCTACAGAAAGGAAAAGACAGCACTGCATAGCACAAAGAAAAAAACAAATAAACAAAAGCAGAAATGTGAACATAGGACAAAGGGAAAACTGTACATGCAGTGCTGTAGGAATTACATTGCAGTCTTCCTATACCTCCTGACGCTCCTGTCTGTTGGGCCACAAATGCTCATCCACATCACAGCGAATATCTTCTCTTGTGATGCAACGTGGAAAGTGTCTTATCCAGCATCTGCTTTGATGTCATCACACGCTGCATCCATGGCAGCCAGAAGGGTCATCAGTGTACTGCATGTGGCTGGCGATCACATACTTTCCATCTCCATGCTGAGAAAAATTCCTTAATGGGTTTAGGGAATGGGGAGTAGGGTGAGAGGAACTCCATCAGCATCCCGTTGTGGGTCGCAAACCATTGCCTAATGAAGTTGGAGGGATGGAAACTGACATTGTCCCAAACTATCACATACTTTGGCAAGTCATCTCCAATCTGACCCCTCTCTTGTTCAGGGATGAAATCCCTGTATTGTACGGCCCAATAATGGGAATAAGTGTTAGCACACCATTCTCTGAGATAGCAACACCCATGGTTATGTTCCCACCCCGTTGGCCTAGCCCATCAGCTGTAGCTCTGTGGCCGATGATATTTCGACCACGCCATCTGCGTTTTGTTAGGTTGAAGCCAGCTTCTTCCATGTAGATGAAGTTGTGGGGTGGTTCTCTTGCTTCCAGTTCCATTATACACTACATCCAGAAGACACAAAATGAGTTTTATGAAGTAGATAGATAGATAGATAGATAGATAGATAGATAGATAGATAGATAGATAGATACACCAATAAAATTACCAATAAAATAATAAATAAGATAATACGTTAATGAATTAATGATGTGCACAGTTTAACAGTTTAACAAGAGCTGTTATACAGTCTTATGGCAGCAGGAATGAATGATCTCCTGAACCTCTCAGTTCATCAGCGCAGGGAGAGGAGCCTGTTACTGCGGCTGCTACTCTGAGCTTCCAGAGTCTCATGAAGAGAATGACTTCTGTTGTTGAAGATGGCGTGCACCATACTCCTCATCCTCCTTTTCTCCATGGACCCGACTGATTCCGCCCTCCCACCCATCACAGAGGCACACCTACTGATCAGCTTATCCAGCCTGTTACTGTCTCTAACAGTCAAACTGTTCCCCCAACAGACAGCACCACAGTGGAGAACACTAGCAACCATTCAACAGGCGAGAGGCGGGGTACACCCTGAACCAGTCGCCAGCTGATTGCAGGGCAACATATAGAGACAGACAACCATTCATGCTCACACTCACACCTAAGGACAATTTTTAGAGTCACCAATTAACCTAATGAGCATGTTTTTTTGGTCTGTGGGAGGAAGCCGGAGTGCCCGGAGAGAACCCACGCATGCACGGGGAGAACATGCAAACTTCACACAGAAAGGCCCTGCCTGATCCGGGGATTGAACCGGCGACCTACACTAGCAACCACAGACTGATAAAAAATGTGCAGCATTTCATTACATACATTTAAGGACTTTAGTTTCCTTGGAAAGAAAAGTCTGTTGTACAGCGTACTCGAGTGTACGGACCAGTCCAGTTTGCTGTCAAGGTGCACTCCTAGATATCTATAAGACTGAACAACTTCAATGACCTCTCCATCAATTCTGACAGGCAGACGGGGGAGTTTCTTCCTGCCAAAGTCCACAATCATCTCCTTGGTCTTCGATGTATTCAAAATTAGACCATTCCTCTTACTCCGGTCAGTGAATGCAGTGATGAGTCCCCTGTATTCCCCTTCATCCTCCCCTTTCACACATGCCACAACTGCTGTATCATCAGAATATTTCTGAATGTGACACGATGCAGACCTGTAGGCAAAGTCAGCAGTGTACAGGGTAAAGAGGAACGGAGATAACACAGTTCCCTGTGGGGTCCCAGTGTTGCTCATCCAAGTCCTGGAGACACTATCAAATTGCATGCATTTTCATATTGGACAAGATACAGTTACATCAAATGTATACAGCACATATTGCATCTTCTTTTCTACAGCCATAGCAAAATTTGCTATGCGTATGTATGTGTATGTGTACACATGTGTATGTGTAAAGGTCACACTTACTGTACTGTATATCACTATATGATGTTGTACTGTTTACTGTGAGGTACAGTTACTGCATGCTCATACATGTTTTACCTGTACATACTGAGAACACAGCTTCTTTCACCATTTCTTTCAAATGGAACAGTGCACAGCTGCTTCATATTCATTTAGTGTCTTTTCAGCACCCTGTCAATGGTTGAGATCCTGACTGTTTGGATGTTTTCAAAGGTGTTGTTGTCCTCTATAATGGCACTCTTTATCTTCCTTAGTCTTATGCCATTGTTTTCTACAACCATGGTGCAAATAGCCTCCTCCTGTTCAGGTGTGAAAAGGGGCCCTCTGCCACCCCTGTGAAGTTGTCTTGCAGTCCTATGTGGAAAAAAATACAGTAATGCAAAACACAAAATCGAGTAAGATAAAATGTTGTAAGGAGGGAAGCTGTTCTCCATAGTGGCCCATAGGAGATTTCCAGGTCCTCTCTTACAGTCACAAAGTTCTGTCTCCTTGCGTAGATCTCTCTATTACAACATGTGATGTTCTCTCGACAGTGGTAGTTTGCGTCTGCGTTTCTCCAAAACCCGAAACTTATTCAGTTTACGACTAAGCCCCACCCCTTTACCTAGGCACGCATCTGAATTGGCTGTTAGCTTTAGGATGTTCCAATTAAAGTAAAGAAAGACAAAGGTTGACATTATGCTGCAATCCAAGTTAGGTTGTCAGGCTGACTACACGTGCTGACCATACATATCAAACAAACTATGGTCATTTACATGAACTCCAACCTTTTGACCTTTCAACTGTAAAGATTATGACTCTCACATTTTTAAAATTTTTTAACCATATTTATTCATTTTTAACATTCATTTTTCTTTCCTGATGTGTTAATGAATTTTAGCCAGGGCTACACCCTCCACCTTCTGACTGTCTGCATGTCCTCATCTGACACCTTTTGTTTCTTTTCAACTTTAAAGGGTGCTTCATTTTCTCATCACCAGACAACATCCTGGATGATTTGTACCTTTTCACTGGTTCTCTGACCTCTTTGTCTGGTGGATGGAGATTTAGCTGAATGACAATCCCATGATGCATGATGTTAACAGGCTCACTGGATGGGTTTCCAGGTTGATCATACTGTCAGTCAATTGAATTACTGGTTTCGGTTTTCTCTGGGACTTCCGGATAGAAGCTTCTTCGCTCCTTGTAACGCTTGTAGGAGCTGAACTCTTCTCCCTGTCTAAATCCTGTTCTTCAGCAACGTCATCACTTGTCTCTCCTCTTCATCGTCTCATACTCTTCATCATTTGTTTCCATGGCTGGTTGATCTTCCAAGACTTCAGAGCTCTCCTCATCCTGGCTCTCATTATCTCCAGGGTTTTGATAGGGTGTTGAGAGGTGTCTCCTTACCTCATCCAAATCAAAAGCATGAGGATTATGGACAGTTTCAAAATCTGGGTCTGATGAGACTGTGTCACTTTCCACTGTTGCATCAGCAGACGTAGTTGGTCTTTGACTTGGTCCATTATGCTGTGATCTTGTGACATGTTTTCTCTTAACAGGTCCTGTATCATCAGGAGGATTGGACATCCTAACCAGATAACCTATGGACAAAAGATGGTCTCTGTGCAGAGTTCTGACCACACCAGAGCCATGTCCTGGTTTGACCTTGTAAACTGACTGCCTTCCACAACTTCTCCACCACAACATAAGGTGTTGATTTCCATCGGTCTTGCAGTTTATGCTTTCCTGTTTTTCCAACATTCCGAATAAGGATTCTGTCACCTTCTTCCAAGGGCAGATCTCTTACATCTTGGTCATAGTGTGGCTTATTCTTCAGGTGACTTTTTGTAGCTGCCTCAGGTAAGAAGACTCACTCTCTCCATCCAGTGATGTGTTAACAGATGTTAACTGGTAACCTTGCTTCCCTTCCGAACATCAAGCAACATGGCGAGCATCCAGTAGTATCATTTTTAGTATAGTTGTACGCATACTAGTTGCCTAATATGCTGACTTTAGCATTGTTTGTTTTACAGTGTCCATGCTACCAAGCATTGCCAGGAGAGTGCGACTGAATCTTTCTGGTTGGGCATCCCCCTGCGGATGGTGTGGAGATGTGCGTGACTTACGGATCCCAAGCATGGACAGGAGCTCCTTGATCAGCCGACTCTCAAAATCTCTGCCCTGATTAGAGTGTATCTATTATAACACATAGTTCCTTTTCTACCTTTAGGCAAAAGTGGTGCCAACCAAATAACACTGTTTGGTATGAATGGCAACAACAGCTAATTCCAAGAAAGATGATTACAGTATGACACAGAATGGCAAATTGTGCAAACTGGAAAAGGTCACAATGTTTTTACTCTGATACCAAAGCTTTGATCAACTCATTATTGTGTTATTTATATGCACTGAAGGTTATTGCACTGACACTTCATTTCTATGATTAATGCCCAAATGAAAGCAGTAATGTTTTATGGCACAGAAACGTCTTTCCTTACTGCATCAAACAGTCCTATAATTGACTTATATAGGACCTACAGCTCTCACAACTCATGGCAGCAGCTTGTATCCCCTGCTGCAGCCCCAGTGTCTCTCAAAGCGCTGGAGGGATAATAAACATCTGCTGCCCCTGGGGCATCATGGCTGCACTGCCGGCCTCAGTTCACCAGGATAAATGAAGATAACACGATCAAAGACATGACTCTCACCTTTCTCTACTTTGTAGCTGCTCAAGTGGAAGTTACCTGGAAACTGCCACAGGGTTTGTCGTTTTAGACAAGTTTTAGTGAGTGGAATCAAGATGTTCGTTTCACATTGTAACTACGTGTTTATTATTGTTACGAATGTCACCTGTGTCACATGATGACGATGAAGGTCACCTGACTATTGCTACCATGACTATGAGGGTCACCAAGGCACCTTGACTTTGTCCTTTCCTACACATCAAAATACAGCCAGACATTGAGAGAAAGCTCCAGGCAGAGTGGGTATGTTCGGAACAGCAGGCCTTCAGAGCAGTGGGCTTTTGTTTTCTGGATAAAGGGCAGTTCCCCTGTACACTACCTGTAAAAGCTTTTTCACTGAAAAGAGCTGCCTGCTGCTGCTGTTACACATGACGCTGATGAGAGTGATGACAGTGAACCTAAACAGTAAAGCTGTGACACATAAATCAAAACAAAGCTGAAAGATGCTGCTAAAACCACGGTAACTGCAGAGTCTGGTGATGATTATCTTTATGTTCATTACAACAAACTGCCCATTTCACATTTGACCCACTGTTAATATAGGAATATGAATCAATTTTACGTGTTTAACTTTATTCGCTTTCATGGAACTCTCTGATATATCACACGCTGAAGAACCTTGGTTTGAAAATGTTACGATGTCAAGACTGTTGCCATCCATCTAGAGAAAGGGCAAATGTGTCCCAGAAGGTCAAAGTGTTGCAGCTTAGATAACATATGACATCCAACATTGTCAGAAAACCTTGACTAACCTTTCTCTAACTGGTAGTCTGTGTGGATGGGAATATGTGTTGGCAGATAGGCTTGGTTGGGTGTCTCATCATGCACAGTATGACCCTGCTGATGTGAGCTCAGTCAAAGAAAGGAGAATCTACACAGCTTGCACTATAACAATAGTTTGACACAGGAGCACAGCTTGGAGTGTTAAACCTAAAGGAGGACACAAACACAAACAACTCTTTCCCTGTAGATTAAAGTTTTCGAGTCAAAAGCAAACCTGGTTAATGGTTGCCACAGTTCCATTTGTGCAACACGCACAAGAGAGAAACCATTTTATGATAGTACACAGATGGGAGGACAGTAATATGTAAACAAGCGAACAAATTAATTTAGTCTCTAAAGATGAAGACAAACAGCTTTCATAGCATGCACAATAACAACAGTAGATGTAACTCTGGGACAATTAATAAAACAACCATCTTGCATGGCTACCTCCAGGTTTATGCTGCATTTTGCTCAAGAAACATTTTTCACAGAGCTCCCCAGGCTCCAGCTGTAGTCTGAATACCTGTTGGAGTCTGAGGAGTTTCTATTCAGGAAGCAGCTTGTTCCACTCTGCTGCCACTGTGTAGAGAAATTAGTTTTTTTCTTTCTTTGTCTCTCTTACTTCTGTCATGCCTGCTTAAAACGGTTCACAAAATGGGACATGATGATTGTTGACATGATGTGACGTGACGTGGGAACACTATTATGCTCCTCTGTATTGTTATTTGTTCGATACATATAGACCACAGGTTCTCAAACATATTGCTCAAAGGTCCACATCTGATTTTTATTCAAGGTCGGAGGTCCAGAATAACTGGTGATAACAATACAATATTTAATCATCCCTTGTGATTGGTGAGTTGTCAGCTCAGCAGCAACAACACACAACGCTCTCTCCAGCAGTCAATGTTGCCATGGCAATGATGTCAACAATAGGGAAACAAGTCACATCAAAACCACATTCATCTGGGACTGGGTGCAGATTGACTTGATCCAAATGTGGACGAAGGTCTCTTTGAGAATCCCTGATATAGATATTTAAAGATTAACTTTACGCCACATGAAAGCACTATTTTTGCTCAACTCCAGTGATTTAACCTCTCTCCTTGCTGCAGTGAAGTACAGGTGTACCTCAGGATCTGGTCATATCAGTGTTGGGTATGGTTGCAGGGTTATATTAGGCTTTTGTTCAAGCCATACAAAAACAAAATGTCAATATCACAATTTGTAGTTTTATGGGGAGATACTACATATGAAACTGTATTATCTAAATAACTATGATAATTAGTTCCCTGCGCATTGATACTGAATAATTTACACAAAGAGAACATAAAAGCTGGCCAAGCACAGAACCTTGGGGCACTCCATTAAGCGCAGTAAGCCAGCTTGATCTGAGCCCATTCAAACAGAAGCTCCAGCCTGAGAGATAATTAGTGAACCATCTTGCTGCTTGGTAAGGCGTTCCTATTTTAAACAAGCTTTGCTGTCAATGATCAACAATATCAAAGACTTTAGAGACATGAATAAATAAAGCTGCGCAGCTCTGCTTCTTGTCTGAAGCTACAGAAACATCATTCACAACCTGTATTTCAGCTTAAAAGGATTTAGCTGCCAGAAGAAAAGAAACACAACTTGAATTGTGGGTCGTCAATCCTACTCATGTCATTCTTATGTCATTCCTAACCTACACTACTGACACTTTGCATTCATCTATACACATATATAAAGGTGTTTTAGCTGGTCCAGAGTGAGAGTTGCTGATAGCAAGATACTGTTAGAAATTAAATTAACTACACATACAGTATAGATGAAAAGGATATTCCACTTGAAAGTCTGCGGATATGTGGTTTTGCTTTTAGCAAGCAGTGTAGAGCATTGTCCAGTACATCAC
Organism: Chaetodon auriga; assembly: GCF_051107435.1. Lineage (NCBI taxonomy): Eukaryota > Metazoa > Chordata > Actinopteri > Chaetodontiformes > Chaetodontidae > Chaetodon > Chaetodon auriga. The sequence goes on along the minus strand of NC_135090.1, from coordinate 5,015,051 downwards.
ATGTGAAAATATGATAGCTGTGCAGAATCCTAAATATGCAGGCATTAAGGGTGTTTGAATGAGCGAAACAAAGCTTTCTGCTGTTAAAGTGACATGTGATGAGTGTTAGCTGATATTCACTGTCAGCAAGCAGTGGATATCAAACAGTAATAGAATGTAAGACTTTTGGGGTGCAGAGTGAGGTTGTGGTAATGCCCGAAATAAAAAATCCAAATTGCTGCTGAGGGCTCTAATATCACACTAGCTTTGTGTTAACATAATTACATTTAGCCGCAGTTTGCTAATACATTCACACACATCTACATTCAATAATGCCAAGACATAAATGAAAAACAAACAGGGCTTTAGAGATTTTGTAATATAATGATGAAATACAGTATTTTGATGGATGCTACCAAGCACACACACAGACACACATATCTATGCTGCTAAAGTCTCTCATCAATGTGGTCAACATTGTGTAGTGTTTTGAGAATAATAAATTCATTCCGATGATATATTAAAGTAAACCATTTATGGTCTTTGACTCTTTAGAATAGACAGAATGGAGGAATGACAAGACTGCTGGGGACAGTACTAAATGTTTACAGCTGTGTAATATTTTATGCATGTGTAAAATTACATTTGACACAGCAAACCTAACACAACTACAGAGGTAGAATGTATCCTGAGGCTGTGGCCAAATGGGGGCCCAGGGCAAAACTGACATGGTGGCGCCTGACACACTACCACTACTGGATGTATTCAAGCAGGGTTCTGTTTTCTTTAGCAATCTGCATCTGTCAAGCTCATGTCTGCCTGTCCAATCCATGCAATATCTTGGCCAGGTATTATGACTTCGTGGAGGTTACCAGGCACCCAGGAAAGATTTTAGGAAGTTACTGTGGCCGGCCTAGAAATAGTCTGGCACGTAAACATAAACTACTAGTGGTTTTATGGCATTTTGGTATTTGTACAATAAAAAATAAACAACATATCGTGTGTTCAGCTGCATTGACATGAATTCAGGTAGAAGGCAGACAGACATCTCCTTCTGGATGACACAGGAAACACAATGTCTGACAGAGTGGCAGGATGGCAAAACAAAACATGAATGACCATATGTTGCTATTGTGATGTCATATTGTTTCCATAAATGTATGCAATACAATTATTTTGTGTCCATTATTTTATGGCATTAATTGCACAGTATGTGGCTATAAAATTCAGCTTTCACTTAATATTCTTTTGTGAACTTAAAATGAATGTTAAATACCATCATTCTTTCATTCACTTCAAACAAAAATAAACCATTACCATTACCATTGCATATGTTCTCTGCTGGTCTCAGTGCTGCTCATCTGGTTTTATCACCCTGCTCTCGTCCACTAAAATAATATCTAGTTTGCTGTCTAATGTTTGCCAGAATCCATGTGACTGCAGCATTAATTTTGAGCTCTGGAGGTGCAGGTAGGTGGATTTTGTGACCTTTACACACAAGCAGGCTAGCTGTTTCCCCAGTTCACAACTTCATGGTAAGCTAAGCTAACCATCCAACTTCATATTTCATACACAGATGAGAGTGGTGCAGTCAAACTTTCTGTCTTTAACACAGGGCCTTTTTACTGCACAGAGCCTCAAGATTAACTACTAATGCAAGTTAGTTGGTCCATTTCACAATATAATGTGCAATTAAGCAGTTACCCCCCCCCCCCCCCCCCCCCCCCAAAAAAAAAAAAAAAAAAAAAAAAAAAGAATACAAGACTTCTGAGGCATGCAAGTTTCTGGGCCCTTGAAGGCAGTTACTCTCATTGTCTGAATTTGAGGTTCATTAAACCTTCTCTACAGTGCTTTAACACTGAACTGGCCAACTTCTTTTGGCCATGGATCCTGCCATCTGAATCCATCTTGTTATGAACTTGGGTTTTGGAAGTTGTTTCTGCATCTTATCATTTATGTCATATAATGCTCATATTGAATTGGACATAAAATGAATTAAATATGCATTCAATAGTGCACCACCCCTGTGGGAGAATGCTCTTATTGAGTGGAAGGCCAGCCACTTGTAGCATTCATGAACTTGCAAGAATCATCTGGCTTGAAGGCTACATGCAGGCGTGGTTGTGGTGTAAATGATCGTTAACCAGGAGTACACAAGGAGTAGGGCCAGTTGCCGGATAAGAGTGTGTCTGCTTCCTACATCGATCAATCAATCAGTCGCATTTATTTGTCAAATGTAATGCTTTCTGTTACTTGTATTTGTGCATTAAAAGTTTAGAAGTGTTTAAATAGAATAGGAATAGTTGACGGTGACCTCATTTAAGATCCTAGTGGCCTGAGGGTAGAAGGTAGGTCGCTCCATGCTGGCCTGGTATATCCGGTATTTTCTTTCTGACAACAGCAGGGAGAAAAGGCTGTTACACCAGTGGTTGGGATCTGAAATGATTCTCTTGGCCTTATTCTTGCAGCACTTGGTGTAAATATCCTTTAGGCATAGTAGAGCACCGGCTATATTCAGCCAAAGGAACCAATTTTGAAGGGCCTGGCATTCCTGTTAATTGCTGTTTCTGTGCCAGGAAGTAATGTTCCCCCTCAGGTCACTCTTGATGGTGAAGGAGTAGAAATTTGTCAAGTATTTCAGGGGATACCCACAATTTCCTCAAGCATCTGAGGTGAAACAGGCCAGGTCCTTTACTTTCTTCAGGTAAGATTTTTCATTGTTTTCTGTGATGATAGTGTTGGAGTTGAAAGTGGCTACATTGTTGTGTGTGTACAAAGTACAGAAGGGGATTCAATACTTAGTCCTAGCTTATGATTTAAAAGGAGTTTTGAACTGAATCCATTGATGTCATCTGTGATGTCAACAGTGGTGACCGGGAACGTGCACCAGACTGCCATGTACTCCAGACAGTAGGGCGGTGTCTGATTGGCCTAATCATTTCCTGACCTTTTGAATCACTTATGCATTGTAGTTTGTTTGACCTCAGAAAGAGGAGGATTGCCCTTCCTGAATGTATAAAGTGATGCCACTCTGTAGCTGTTTTAGGATGGCTTGTAGCAGTGACCCAGAGTATTTATTTTCCTTGTGGATGGAAAACCCTCTAAAACCTTACTAACCCATAATCTTCCAAAAGTTGACCTGATTGAGGTCTCAAGCAGCAGTGATAACCCTATCAAGATTACGGGTCTGTGGGCTTTTCAAGTCTTATAAGAATAAAATATATCATATGCTCATAGTCTGGTATTATTCACAAAAGGTATGACTAATATTTGTCAAAATAAACATAAAGAGCAGAAATTTGCAGAACTTTAGCAGAGCTAAGAGAGGCGACTGGATAGGCTTGTGCATTCTGGAATCATTCATCAGTGTCTCTGCTGCATCTGGTGAAGCATCCCTAAGCTAAGATGTCAGTTCAAATGGGTCTGAATCACCACATATTTCTATGGAGACGAAGGCAACTTTGCACACACACAACTTTTTACAAACAACAGAAAGCAGAATTGCTGCTGTGTGGTCCCATAAGGTTCAGTATATCTATACCTGCTAGATTCTCCACATCCCACACATGGATAATGTCAGGAGCTTTCCCCTTGTACTTTGGATGGCTTTCTCCATCACTGAACTACCAGGTTGCCAAACATTAGCTATCAGCGACTTCAACACAAAAACATGGAGTATACTGTACTGGGGACTATAGTCATTGTGATCCATTTGGAAAATGATGGTGCCTCTAATGGTAACTGTAAACACCCAATTCATGAATCATGTCCTGTTCATCAGTGGGTGTAAGAGCCTGTAATTCCTGCAACCAGTACCACTATTTCCACTACCAGTTTGTGAGGACATGATTATTTTAAATGCCACCAGACTATACAGGTTTTGCTCAGAGTTATGTTCTGGAAACTACATCCAGGGGGTATTTTTACAAGTTATGGTTCCCAATGTGCTGATGTGTGGTCCTGCAAGGGTCAGTGCATCTGTATGTGCTTGTTCAATTCTCCACAATCCTGACAGGGAATGGGAAGGGATAATCTCAGGTGGTTTCGCCTTGTACAACGCATGTGCCGATTGGTAACTGGTGAACACCTTGATGATTACCCTGGGGACACATTTTCGAGAGAGGGGGCATTTGTCATATGATTAAATTCATGAAGGACCAGTAGAGGTCTCCCCCACATAACAGAATCTGTTTTAATAAGGCTTGTTATGGTAGCCCCAGGGAGATTTACACTTGTGCAGTCTCTCCATATGGATGTTGTTTTGCAAGGGCGCATCAACTTTTACTGCATAGGGCTCCAAGCTGAGGGTCACAGATGTCACAGTGTTCTTTCTCCCTGCCTCTTCAATTTCATTCTCAGCCTGTTTATTCTTTATCAGCCTCCCAAGTTCAACTCCATCACCCAAAAGGTAGGGCAGAAGACGGGGTCAGGGTGGAGATTTATCACTGTCAGCTAGGAATATGCTACAGGACACACACAAATCTTGTTCATCTTCTAATAATACAAGGCGCCGTTTCCTAATAACAATTGATTTGAAATGTTCAAGAGTGTCTTTTCTGAATTTGACAATTTTTTCATGTGTTTACAAAACACCAGTGAACAGCTAATGCACACCTTTAATGTTGGCTCATGATTTTACGTTTAATATGCCAATAAATGATGCCGATTATAGCACTATGGAAAGTCATATGATCACCATAGTTAGTATAGTTTATCTTGAGGGTCACATGAATGTGTTTACCAAATTTCATCCATCCAGTAGTTGTTAAGACATTTCACTCTAAACCACAAATGTCAACCTCATGGTGATGCTACAGAAAAAGTCAGGGATCACCAAAATCAGTTGTCTCATCCTCTGAGGGCCATGAATGTCTGTACTAAATTTTATCTTGATCTATCTTGTAGATGTAGAGATATTTCAGTCTGGAGCAAAGTGGTGGACAGATAAACTAACCATGATATTCCATCCCAAGAGCCATGCTATTAGCATAGCTCCAAATAAATACAAAAATAAATAAAATGAAATAAAAAATGTAGCCTAATTCACAATTACCAATCTGAGGTTCAAACTTATTACATTCAATTTAGGCTTTTTTTTTCTTTATAATTTTCTTCTTAGCACTGTTAGACCATCTCAAAACTCAGTATTTCTTCCAGATTGTTAACAATGAGACCATGAAAAAAGGTGGGATTATGCCTATTGAGCTGCAGGAAGACTTTTAATATGAAATGTATGTCAAAACAAATGTTTAGAGTTTAGACATCACTTTAAACATGATCCAAAAAGTTAAATGGAAATGACTGGTACATATTTGGGATATACCAAATCCATATACTATTTCTATACAAAATGTCATGGTGTATTGTTTTAGCAGTTAGTATAAGCACAACATTTCATACTAACAGGACTTTTGGCAGTCACTGCCAATTAAACTTCACAAAAAAGACAGTGAAATGTGTTTCTGAAGATTTAATACTTGTTTTCCAGTATCTTTCTGGAGCTGTCACCACCACCACCACCCACACACACTCTGCATTGCATTGTGGGTGAAAAGAGTCCATCAACAGCACATTCAAATCAATCAGCTGTATGCATACAGTTGAAGACATGTCACTGGTATAAGAAAGCTCTACAATACGGCCAGCTTTCTCTGCAGCCGTGGTAAATAGACAACTCTGAGAATTTACAGTATTCCTTTTCTGAATAAGTCTATCATCAACAATTCATGCAGGCGATATCATTCTGCAATTACATTAATATTAAAATTTATACATGGCCAAGGAATGTTTGTACCAGAATGAGCGTCAAACTATCTAGTAGTTGAGATGTTTTACTGAAAACTAAAGTACAGACCAGCATTACAATCCATGGGGTCCTGCTTCTGTGGCCAAAAAACAGCATCTCTGGTGTTGTATCAGTGTATCTAACAGAAGCTCACCAATGCCTTTTCATAAAGCTTAGCCATGACAGCCAAAGTCAGTAGAGGTGTTGGGCCAGTTGACATTGCCAGCTCTTCACTCCAATGGACACAGCATGGAAACTGTCTTGTCTTACTGGCAAGTTAAAATACTTCTATATGTTAAAAGAAGCAACTTGACAGGTTTTGAATCAGAGTGTAGGTCTAATAGTTTTTTAGACATTTTTTCATTTCTCTTGCTGTCAAAGCTCATTTTGAGTCTTAATTAGGCACATCAGACTACAGTAAATTTTGTCTTTGCTGCAGGATGATATAAATAACATATTGCCATAGGCTTGCTATGAGACTCTTCAATGGAGTGATTGATGAGTTTGTATCAGAGAACTTAAATGAGACTGCATGGACTAACTGGATTAGCAGACTGCTGAGTGAGGATGAAGCAGGAAATATATGTTTCTTGTTCTTATCCTAACTGCAGATTTTATTTTGTCTGGTCAATTGATTGATCAAATCCCCAGCTTGGATATGTTGGAACTGGGAGATTTACTCAACTTCCAAACATAAGTATCCGTCATCAGCAGTATCTCTACCACAGCCTTCCGCTTGACACTAGTAAATGAGGTAGTTCAGGAAAATCAATAACATGCTTCCCTTAGAGTTGCCCACTGCGCCACATGTACATGCATCAAGTCAGAATCAGCAGCTGAGCATGAAAGCAGCAATATACTACGACAAAGGATCACCATCAAACTGCTTGTGCGACCACAAGCAGTTGGCTATAACGAGTAAGTCTTCCTACCTAAACAACAGAAGAGCCATTGAATCCCAAAGTAACCAATACAATGACTGCAGACCAAAGTAAATGCTGAGATACTCGGAATGCAGCAACATTACTATAAATGGGTCCAATGGAGCAACTAACACAAGCAGTTATGATCGTACAGGATGCAAACAAACTTCAAAAGAAGTTGAAACAAGGGTGAATACTGGAATGAATCCCTAAACTGTCCATTGTAAACATCCATCATAGTTTACACAGTGACCTCCAGTGTTATCTTTGACCCATCCTACACTCTGGTTTTGTGTGCCAAGAAAGGATTAATAGTCACATTTTGGGTATGCATTTTTTTTTTTGTTTTATAAATGGTAGTTAATCTGACTACACTGTCACTTTCCCTTTTTCTTATTTTTCTGTCACTTTTTGCTCATTTTACTTCTTACTCCATTGGACTTGTTTTGAGCAATGTTGCCTGATCTCTGGTGAGCACAACACAACATAACTGATAGAAACGATTACCAAAGGTAATGCAAATGCAAATGTGGGTAGTGGGGTGTTTTGCTGTTTATGTGCCCCAAACCACTGAAGTACAGACTGTACAAATCTTTGATGTAGCTAGTTGGCAAATTATGCACCAGTTATGTGTCTGCATTTCTGTAATCTTTGTCTTGTTGCCTCTGGATAAGTGCAACACTTAAAATATTTTCAGCTGCCATGGATACTTCTTTGCATTCATCAGTCCTGCCAGTGAGAGAATATACATCTTTGCATTGAATTTATATGGAATTCTTATGTTTGGCACTTTCCCATGACACATACCTTTATACCATCTAAGTTCTGAGAGAAGATATTATTCACATAATCACAATAGATTACTTGCTTACAAATGTTTTAAACATTTTTCACAAATTTTACTGAGGCCCTCAATGCCTTGTCCCTCTCCCTATGAAAACATAACACAAGCAAAGTGTGAATGTGAGAATATGAGCTGTACTCATAATGTCTAATATTTGATATGTTTTGCTCAGTCAAAATGGTATTTTCCAACACAGACACAGCTACTCTCACAAACATGCACACAAACATTATCATAATTACTGATAGTATTTTGAGAGAAATGTTTGAAAAGCTCTGTTTACCTTGCAGTGCCCGGCCCAGTGTGCTGGGGGCGTGCCAAACCCACTTTGGATAATTTTGTGGCCAGGCTCACCTGGTGCACCTGAGGCACGCCTGACAGAATGCATTATTAGACATTATAGGTGATCATGATGGAGGCTGTGACAATCACAGGCAATCCCATTAATTAATGTCATCCTCTTTAAAGTGTGTGTGTGTGTGTGTGTGTGTGTGTGTGGGGGGGGGGGTCCTCTGAAGAAACCCAACCCAATACCAGAGCAATGCTGTGAATAAAACTGAAATGAAAAGTTTGGAATATTGTCTTTTACTTCTGAAATAACTTGTCTTAATTCAGTTTTCTTGGACTATGTCAGATGTAAATAAAATAGCTGATCTGGAATGAAATTGATGCCTCTTTAATCTTCATATTGCAACATAAATATGATCCTGGTAATGATCAAAATGCTGATCTTTTGTGTCTGGGACCTTCACTATTAAATGTAACCCAAACAATCTTCATCACTTCATGTTGTTCAGCACAGTCACACATCGACCTGTATTATAATTCAAACTATGGAGCTCAAGGATAATAAACGTTTCTTAATGTTTTCTTTTTTCATCTGTGATCACATCAGCTAGTTGAAAAATGTAGAGCTGAACTGAACTGAAATGAACAGACCATAAATGACGGCATTTGTGTGATTTCAGAGAAGTTTGTATGGGTTCGCCGTCACCCAATTTAGGAACCAAGACATTATGGAAAGTGTTGTTGACCTGTTCTGAGAAGGAGGACAGACCCCGAAAGACACTCTTTCTTGGCTCCAAAATTGCAGTGTGCTGCTGGATTGGCATCACCACACTCTCTACAGCTCCTCTCCCCCCACTGCAATGCACAGCAATTCACCAGGTTTCAGCCTATGGCCTTTATCTGTCTGTGCTCTTTTTATGTTTTCAGAAACTCAATTTGAACTCTGTTAGGCTTTCATCATCTTTTCGAGTTCAAACTTGTGAATTGCATCCTCCAGACATGGCTGTTAGCCTTTTTAAGCAGGTAGCTTTTATGACCTTTGTTCATTTGAGTCTGACAATACAAACAGAAAGAAAAAAATTAATTCACATTCAAAGGGGAAAGTGTCATAAATATAGACACAAAGAAAGCTTTTCCAAATGCCAGACCAAATAAAGTGAGACACAAGACAAGGTTAGAAACACAATTATTCTGATCTGCTTCTTCTGGTGGGAAACAGAACAGCCACAGAGTTAAGGGATAGAGAAAAGTATATAAAATATCTGTGGACAAATACACAGAGACTCATGAGGCACAGCTGAACTTTTTATTCCTGTAAGAAACAAAATGATTGCTGTTGCTGCTGTGACTATTCCTAAAGTATCATACCTTACAAACCTATAGTGGTATGGATGGAAGAAGTTGGCAGATGGGGCCTCTTTTGTAGAAAGTCTTGTTTTCAAGTGTTGAGGGTCATGTTAGCAGCAGTCCATGTTCATGGTCCAGTTTCTAAAATGCCAAGTTTAATTTAATATGGACACAGCGTTACATTTAAATAGCTTTCACATATTTCTGTCAATCTAACCTAGCAAAAACCATAATTATTTCACATAAGAATTAATCCTCTCATCTGATGAAAAACACAGGTCAGATGATTAAGAATGCTTTGCACAAAATTGTGGACTCGATGACTGATGGTATCAATTTAAGGAAGACATCCAGATTCATTGTGGTGGTAATGTGAAGGACACATAAACACAGCATTTTTATGTAACCGGATACATTCATAAATAAATCTGTAAGTTAGCTGCTTGGATGTGCACTAGACTGCTCACTAGTTTTAAACTGAAGCTCCTACTGCTGCTTTAAATAAACTTGCAATCTGGCTGAAACGTCAGCATTTCCATTACAGTTTTCCCAGCTACAGTTATTACAGTAGCTGTTAGCTGTCTAAGCCAAGTGAAACCTTAACTAATGGTTCATGGGAAAAAATGTTTTTAATAACCAACCATATTCCACCTAAAACTGACCTCTGCAGTGGAGAAATTGTCAAATGCCTCACCATGGCAACAACAGTGTAGAGGTCTAAGTGGTACTACAATATTCTGTTCGAGCAGCAGGTTCTTCTATTTGACTCAAGTTGCAATCAGGGATATTTTACTGAATCAAATTAAACATAATCATCACAATCACAATCAGCACATATGTTCAAAAAGGTGATGACCATAGAAGAAAATTGAATTTCAGAACTAGAGACTGCATTATAGTCCATGTCTTTTTCTGTAATCCTAACAATTGCATATGAATAGTGGATGGAAACAAGCCTTCTTTCACATTTTCTTTCACCGATTTTCTTGAAATTCAGTTAAAATTTGTGATATATTTGGATGGAATACATTTGGATGGAAACTACTTCAAGATAAGGTTTACATAGGACTGGTTGTCCTGGCTCTTTTTCAATTCCAAAAGATATATTTAGATTACAGGTTACAGTGTGTAATGTGTCTTAGGTCTTGTATTGGAATCATAGACTAAAATGACAGAGAAAAGCAAAGAATGAATTAGTTCAATGCTCGTCATTGCATCCCGGTCATGCACAATTGGCAGGCAGCATTCCTTCATTCCTGGGACATCAGCAACAACCTGTGGCTGGACTTGTGCTTGATTTCCATATGGTTGGGATACCTTCATCTTACCATTGTCATCATTTAAGGAGTTATAGTGAACAGATTGCACATTAGACTCACTGTTTGCCACACAGATCACACTCTCAAATGAAAGTCTATTTTTCATTTTGATGAAAAGCTTTTGTTGTAGAGGTGTTCAGTACAGATGATAAATAACAGTTTTTGTGTTTGCACACTTCTGGAAGCACAATACAGTACAATACACCTCAGAAAAAGTGTGTGAAAGTCACAGAGATAATCATAGCGTGAGACCTTGTGCTTACACAATTTTATACTGATCTGGTACAAACAGTACCAATATGCCAAACTCCCTACAGAAATGATATTGTAATATTATGAACCTGGACAAACTACATCATCAGTGACTCTTTGAACTGAACTGAATGAAACATTTTGAAAACGATTCACAATTTATGCCTCTAATTTGTACGTTGCAGCCCTTTTCATTGATGCAGAATGAGTTAGGTTTTGTTTTACACGCTCTGCATTTTCTCTCTCAAATTACTTATGACAGGCTTTTACGCTGTGCAGAATTTATGTTTAACCTTTGCTGATTAATGACAAGCACATCCAGAATTCACAGTGTAATACATCACCCTTTACAAAGTTCTTTTCACTGAAAGAGCTACATGTACGGCTTGGCCTATACTATCCATCACGGCTGCGAAGACTTGTGGAAATAACCTTTTGATCTTCTTTCTCATGCTCTTCATCAGTAATCACTTGTCTGTGTAAGGCTGGGTTGAGATATTCCTTAGGTTTCTGTACAATGCAGTAGAGTAATGCCCACTTCATGTGGGACACATGGACAGAGGACAAAGTCTTTTGAAATTGATGGTCGTTGTGAAATGCACTTACTGTATGTCCAGCATTTAGTGTAGAGGTCTGATTTAACCAGCTGATGGGGCAAATCATTTTACAGTCCATTAAGCTCACAGGATGACCACTGCTGAAGCAAAGGGTCTTTCAAGAGGAAAAAAAATGGGTCACTTTCTCATTACCAGACACTAAGTAACATGTAAAAAGGCTGGGATCTTAAAGTAGACCATTAGCTCACTGTGGACACAGTCCTGCTGGACTAGGCATTCAGTTACAACACAAAGCATAGTTTTGCTTTGCTTCATTCACACAATTGTGTTTTTTCCATCTGTCGACAATAAACCATCTATATTATCTGCAACCAGCTAGCTAGCTCTCTGATCTCCAACCTCTCTTGCTTCTTTTCTTAATCGAATCAAACAGCTTCAGGAAAGGCAACATTTTTTTTCACTATTTGATATATATTTGCATTTGATATATATTCAACTCATTAGGATGCCTGTTCGGTTCATGCCATCTGAACCAAACTTCCGTTACACTGACTGTATGTAGTGGTGCCCATTTAAAGCCAAGAGGCAGTTTGCTTAGTGTAGCACTTGTATCCACCAGTACAACTCTGTTTATACTACTGGACCAGTTCTAGGTTTGACTGCAACGGGGATAATAATACCCAATTGAACCAAAGAAAGCCTGAAGTTCAACAAAGACAACAAAGTGGAATTCAAACAAAATAGTCTTGCAGTTTTATTTGGCTCTTTCACTGAGGTTAAAATTAGTTTAATTTTGTTGATCCATCCACGCTGGCATTAGTTAGGTAGTTTATGTTGTAGTTTAAGTTGCACATATTTTGCTTTTGTTATTTCGAGTCAACTTTCTTTCTCCGTCCTGTCACAGGTAAGAAAGCAAAGTCACGTTTCATGTGTTTGTGTTGTCTTCCCACACACCACAGAAAATAATAAGCTAAGTAAACAAATGTATAGATTTTAATGATATTCATATGTATATCATATTTTACTATGTGTTCCATTGAACTGTGTCCAAACTCAATCCCTGGTTCTGTTTATGTGTCTAGTGTTGCACAATAGTAGTTTTCACAGCTATAAAATGCAACACATGGCATTATGGTGTTGTTAGCAGAGAGTAATGTAAATGCCATGAGCACTGAACTCCACTGTGTGAATTTTTGTGAGTACTATACTGTGCAAAAATTTCAGGTGATGTATTTGAACATATAAAGTCCACTACATAGTGAATGTGTTGTGATTCCAGATACAGCCAAAATCAGTGGCCTGGGCAACAACATGCTATATACTGAGCTGAGTTGCAGGTAGGTGTATTTTATGCTACCATCAGACAGAGGCAGACTAGCTGTTAACTCCAGCGTCTATGCTAAGTAAATTAATGGGCTGCTGCCTCTGCCTTCATATTAATAATTATATTCCACCAAAATATTGAACCATCCTGTTAATACCATGACCCACTTGTTAAACAGGAGATTAGTCTGACCAGACATAAGCAGAAATGAATCACTTGAAAGTTGAAAACACACAACTGGTGAAAAACTGTATTTTGTAGAGTCGTACATTTCACAAGACTTTGGTTTATCATTGCTTGCTCACTTGATGCTGACATCAGCCAACAAAATTATCATCATCATCATCTTTTTTAAAACATGACATCCAAGGCATTATGGTACAAGTGAGCAAAATGACAACCAGGAAATGACTTATGTTATTGTTTCACCTTACGCTCTTCAAATTAATTCCTACTGACCAGATCAGAAAAGTCAGAGAGAAAATCTGCACTCTGACTCTGTGGTTGAATGAGTGTTTTGACAAGTATACACCCAAGACAGAGAGCAGAATATTCCAGATTCGTCACTGGTAAGAAAGGCCTTGAAAGCAAATTCATGACCAATTTGTGTAACAGTTTCTGTCGATGCGCAGACTTTAAACAAGAGAGGAAAGCAGATAAACTCATCAAGGCGGTGGTGGAAGGAGCAGCAGTGCAGCCACATGGGTGGCTCATTAGCAGAGTCTGTATGAGACACTATCAACCGAAATCTGACTGTGCACTGACCTAGAATCAAAGACAGAGGTGTGCTCTCCTTACAGGAAGAAGGTCACACACATCGTGAAGTACATGATACATTAAGACTCCCTGAAACCTTGCAGGACAAGCGGCAAAATGAGCAGTCACCATGTAGCTCACAAAAAGTAAAACAATGAGATACACAGCAAACAATGCATTCAATATGCAAAGGTGATCTCATTTTTAAAGTAATCTCAGTGTGGTTAGGGTTAGGACTAATGGAAAAAGTGTGTAACAGTCAAAGCAACATGAGCTGCTGTTGCTTTATTTCATCTCAGAAGAAAAACTTGAAACTCAAATAACCTTTCACTGTAAAATAAAATCCTGTTGTTCTTACAGAAAATAATTGGCAGCTATGGTTACCAGAATAATTCTGTAAAAAATACAGTAAAAATTTCAACAAATTCACAGAACAAACTGTCAATTTTACAGTTTAAAACTGTTGTAAATTACAAAAATGTTTAAACCAATAAATCCAGGAACCCTGCTGAATTAACATGACAGCACTGCTCTTAAACTGATTCTTTCAGTAACAAACATGCGCTTATCACTTACTGTACACTGAATCCCATTCAATCTCAGTGGACCATCAAACTGTGTTCTGTAAAAGTCACATGATGGGATTTAACTGAATTTTTACAGAAAGGCTGAAAAAATCCAATAATAACTTGCCTTTGCAAAATTTTTTGATCTCAAAACAGTGAACAAAGACAGCAAATCAGCCTCCTGATTGACATGAAAATCATCATATGCTTCCATCCCGAGGGAGTGTGTGAATCTTCTGTCATCTCTGGAAGGTCAGGTAAGACTTCAGTGATGACACTGTGTAGAAATGTTCATTCTGGAACTGAAGAAGAATGACACCAGTGTTCAAGACGACAAAAGTAATTTTTCAAATAGTATTTCAGCATTCTTATAAGCATACATGCATTTTTATTGTGGTTTCTCCACCACTGTGGCCAAGATCATGCTGATTTCAATAAGACACGGTTTTTCAGTGAAATGACTTGGTGCCCGTAAACAATGATTGATGGCAACGGACAAAAATCTACCAAGTTGTTAATGTTTAGACATGGCAACGTTGTACTCTGTTTTGATGATAGTCAGCTTTATGTTTATGCACCACAAAATACATAGCTGCATTATTTTTAATTAAAACGATAAGTTCACCAAACTCCATGGATTGAAAGTACTGTGTTCTGAAAAGCCAAACTCTCCACCTGCATGTATAACTAAAAAGTACAACTGTCTTTGCAGAATCTGACAGCATCCTGACCCAGCTAAAAGACATGCCTGAAACATCTGATGTCTTTTGGATAAAGTTAGGCAGATGTTTCGAAGGTTTTTCAAACGCCTGATTCATCTCTTGAAGTAGCCGTGTTCACTTTTAAAAGGCATCGTCCATATTCTGATTAAAAGTTCAAATTTCAGATTTCGTCATGGACAGTGCCGCAAGAGATGCTGTTTTGATTTTAGTGGACTTTCAAGAAATTAACACTTTCCTGATTCCAAATACTCTTGCATTCAACATCAACAATAAGGTGAAGAGTTAGCTGCCACACATCATCTTCTGGATTTTGCACTTTGCCACCAACCGATACAGACAGGAACCTTAAGAAATTCCAGTTCTGAATGGCTTGACCTGAAGATTTGGATGCTTCAGCATTGACTGCACATGGTTTTGTGAGAACATCAGATTGTTTGTACTGTGCTTGATGTGCCGCTTCAAGAGTGAATATGTCAGCCACTTCAAACATACCATGGTCTGAACAAGGTGGGCAGCCAAGCTGGCAAACATGAAACGATTTCAGAGCATTGAAAACAGAGTTTACCTTAATGCCTTTGTTTTCTCGACTGTCTTCAACTTGTCTTCACAAAAAGCAGAATCAGGACTTTCAGGGTTGTGCTGTGGACCACATGTATTTGGATCATCACTCTCAAACTCATTTTGTGGATTTTCGCAGTAGCTTAAAAATGACTGAGAATGACTTAAGTTTTCAGTAAATCCAACAATGCTGTGTGAACCTAAATTATCACCAGTAAGACAGTGCAGACTCCCTTGACAGTTTCACCACCTACAGTTCTTCCAGTTCTTCCAAATCTTTTAAATCCACTAACTGATCTGAGAAATCCTTAGCGCTTCCAAATTGCTGTAGGTCATTCCCCCCACACAGTAAGATAAGGAACACGTGATGAGTGCTGGACCACACATGAGCCGGTAGATTTGCCACGGAGATAGACAATAACAACTTTTTGTCTTTTCTTAGAAGAGCTGAGGGGACTGACAACATCAAAAGCATCCTGGTACATAATTAGCTTCAGGCATCCTGGATTTTCAGTGAAGAACTGGTTTGACTTAAAGTTGTGTCCATCACTGACTCAAACATCTGAGTCTGTTTCACAAGACTGTTGTGACGTTGAATTCTTCCATAACTCTCATAACGAACTGCCGAGGCCAGGAATCGAACCTTGGGCAAGATACTGAATTCCAAAACTGCCCTTGATGCTGTGCCATTGGTGTGTGAATGTATAACGCTCATAATAAGCAGGTGGCGTAGCTACTGTATTAATATGTGCACGAACGGGTGAATGCAGACTTGCAGTTTTAAAAGCACTTTAAGTGGAAGTAAACGTTTATTTAATCCCTAAACTCATGCACATTTATCATCTCTTCGGCAATCGGCTGTATTGTTGAAGCTGGAAGACAGCGATGCCTTGATTATGAGGTAGAATAAATCTACATTCCTAAGAACTGTCTCATTGAAATTCTGTGGCAGTTCAATGCTTTCATTTGTTGTTGCATCATGTGAGCTTTGGGGAGCATCTTCACATGCAATGACATGAGAAGACTGAGAAACATTTTCCTTCTATATGTCATGCATATGCTGTTCATCAAACGTGCTTTCTGTTTCCTGGATGTATGAGCAATAAATGATGATTTCACAGTATTCTTACAACCAGTCACTGGGCATGCCACAGGTCCCCCTTCACTCTGTGCTCTTTTAAGTGGGATATAAGTTCTTTCACCGTGAAACAGCGAAATGGTACATTTTAAATCTGTCACAATGGCTCAAGCACTAACAGAGCGTGTTCTACACATTAAAACATGATAGTATAATCAGTGTCCTATATCTATGGACTTTGCTGTAAATCTGTCATTCAACTGTAATCTGTAAAATCTACAAAGAAATGTTACTGTGACTCATTCTCGACTATGGAGATGTTCTGTAATGCCATGCTGCCCCATCAATGCTCATGGTGCATTACCCTTTATCACAAATGAAAGATTTCATACTCATCATTGTTCTCTGTCCCAGACGGTTGGATGGACTTCCTTCCAGTTGACAAGAAATAGCCTTCTCATGTTATCCATCTATAAAGCTCTGCTGCTGAAGCTTCCAAACTACCTCACATCTCTGGTTTCAGGCAATATGTTCCTTTTAAATGGAATGAACTGCAAACTGCACTCAAACTGGAGTCCTACATTCCCCTTGGAGACTTTAAAACTTTATTGTTTGATGTTTTTTTCTGATTCTAGTTTACTGTGTTGTTTGTGTTTGCTGATTGTGTTCTTGTGAATGATTGTTGTTCTCAAGTGTCTCTTGAGACTGCCTGATGAAGTAATGATTCAATAAAAATAATAAAGGGTCTTATGGATACTCTTGACTAGTTGTAAACTAGAGGTGGACTGATGGGGCTTTCAATACATTATGACAAGCTATTTACTCATAGCTCATTGCATGCTAATAATCCATGCAGTATCACAAGTTATCATTATATGTGTTAAATAAGGTGAAGTACATATTGATGCACCTGGAATAATGCATGCTTCATCATTCATCATCATTTATTGTTGGTGGTAAGTAAAATATGGTGTATTTTCATGCATTTTTCAGGCAAATAACATGTCAGTTCTTCACCTGCAGAGTGGAAATAGTGCGAATGGTCCAAATGGTACAGCATGCTGATGCTGAATTCTCTAGTTTCTATAATAAGTAAAGCGCTTGAAAACAAACTGCCTCCCTGAGCTTTTGGTGTTGGCGGAGCAGAGCAGGGGGTTTTTTTACCTGCTGCACACATTCAGTCTTTGTAGCATATAGATGCGTGCCAACCTCACTTTGTGCATGTTAAGTTTTGCCAAGTGATAATACAGGGTTATACAGGGTTTGGAAGCACAGGCTATAACTGGAACTGAAATAATTAGCTGGATTGTTACAAGATCATGGATACACTTTTATTTCATTGATCTATCTTAATGTGAAATCGACAGTCACAATGCTGCTCCTCTGTGTCGCATTGGGACAGTTAGATATTTATTTGAATCATTTTTAAGCAGACTGTACTTGTTGTACAGTTGTATGTAGTTTTTACCTGTTGGAGGGCCATGTAGCTTTGCATAGATAAAAAAAGAAGTAGACCTGGCATGTAAAAGTAGAGACGAGCAGCGTGATGCTTCCGTTGTCAGTGTAGCAGCTTCAGTTATAACGGATGTGTTGCACCATGTGCCCCATGTATTTTTGGCTGTAACAGTGGCAGTGTCTTGTTTTGCCTTCCATTGCCTTCTATTAGGACATACACTGCATGTTTTATTAATAATGCATGTGTTATCTTACAATATATGTTTAAATCAACCTGAAAAAGTATGGAGGTGAAGAAGATGTGACAGACAGTGTGTCAGTGTTATTTATATCACAGCACAGTTTCAGTCAAGACTGCAGTGGCCACAACATGGACACAGTCCTGAATTAACATTAAAAAAAATGCTCAGTAGAGTTTACAACGGCTCTCCATTTTGGAAATCTGGCCACAGAACTGCTTGCATTGCAACACAGCTGACCAAAAATTCATCCAGTCCAGTCATCCAATATTCAGATCATTTATTATTCAGACCCCCCAGCCTCTCCCTGCCCCCGTAACCCTCCACAAACTTAACATTACATAATAAAATATCAGAAATTCAACTCAGTTTCCTTGTTTTTCTTTTTCCTTTGTATTTCTTTTTCCAGTTCCCTGCAACCCTTGAGGATCTTTTTGTTGTTGTGCACTCAGCTGTTAATTTCTATGATGTAGATTTTGCAAGTTGATCTGTTGCAATGATTCAAGAGAATCAACAAGGAGAACAGTTGCTTCATCAGGTGGATGAATTGCAGATTGTGTCCTCAAGCTCAGACTTAAATTTAAAATTGAGTGAAGAGGCTTTATCAAACACGGGCTTGAGAGTTACTGAATGAACAGCAGAAGGTCTCTCTGCATTATCCCCCATACTGTTAGATGACATGTGATTTGAGCCATGGATTACCAAAGCCAAGCAAGAAAATGATGGAAAATTGTTTTACTTGTGTCTGATAAGCTTGAATTATGTCTTTGATCTGTGTTGTTAATAGCCTGGAAGGGAATCACGAGACCACTGACTTTGTTTTCACCAGATCCAGCGAGATTAATTCGAAAATGAAGCCTGACAAGACAATGTAATGAAAGAAGTTGTTCTCTTTGCATACAGTTGTATTGCCTGGCTCTGCCAGATAAATGACTTGAATTCTGTCACATTACACTGCATTACACATTTTTTTACCAGTTCATCACAGAGTGTTTCATCAGCAAAAGTGAGCAAAACTTTATTGCAGCTGACAAAATTCTTGAAAATGGTGCAGCAATTTGGGATTCATCTGCTTTGATGAATGAATGTTACTGTCTGTTGAATCTGCCTTCGGCTATAAACCCCTCTTTATCTTTTCCTTCATTCAGAGGAGTTCTGAATCGGGCAGCCAAGAAGCGAATCATGCATTGGTCGAGACAGATGCCAGCTAGACAGGCTAGATTTGCCCCGGTGCCTGCAGCGCTTGAAGTCTGTTCCAAGAGGGTCTCCACGTCTTCTGCTGTCCCATAGGTGGGGGATGAGACAGACTGCATCCAGGCATGCCAAGTCAGAGGCCTGAAGGTCGGACACACTGCCAAGGCTTAGACGACCCTCTGCTCAGTCCTATTTAAACACATAATACTTCCAGTAAGATATAAAGCAGAGTGTTTCACTTGTTGAGGATAAACCAGAGAAAGTAGAGAGGAAAGAAAAGTTACTGAAATTCTAAAAATAATCAAATCTCCCATGTTGTCAGTGCTTATAGGGAAAGATTTTGCAGGAAGGTTTTAGTTAATCTGTCAAAGAAAGGAGGAAAGAAGATATGCAGCAGGGCACTGAAGTGAATTTTAAAATGTGGCCAAATGAAAGGGCAAATAAATAAAGCTTAAGTAAAAGATTATTTTACCTCTCTATTCATAGCCAGTCCAGTTAAACTGCGATAGCTGTAATCTTGTGTTGACTGTTGGGCTGTCAGACATACGCTGCCCCTCTCCTCCAGGGAGATGTCTTCCTGTGTGTCCTCCTTCCAAGCTTTCAGTCTGTCCACAGAGGAGTCATTAGATCAGTCAGTTGTACAATAAAGAGATTTGCCCTCTACCATGGCAACAACTGGAGATCCCTGTCTCAGAGTAGACAAAGGGGTGACAGTTAGTTTTGGATTTTGGGCTTTAACACTGAAAACTCCTCATTTGCAAAACGTCAAACAATTATTTGTTTGGAATATGAAATTTGGCTCAAGGTTCTTCTAACTTAAGCATAACTTAAGCATTAAACAGGTCCTCAATCAGGTTAAGCAACACTGTTATTCCCCCATAAGTAAGACTCTGGATCAGCTCTCCCAGCTTTAAAAGAGTCATTTCCCTTAATGAGATTAAAGGGGGATGAAGAGCGCCTTACATTTAGTACCTCCCTTATCTTTCCCCCAAACTTTAATCATATTTAAGACAAAGGGATTGCTTGTTTGTTTCCTAGGCGTTCTGATATTTGTGGATACATACATGGATTAAGTAGTACTTTAGATATAGAGATTTCAGTGATGATTGGATGGTGAAGATTTAGACAATGTTAGATGGCTTTAAATGTTGACAATGATTCAGTATCTACACATGTAGTGAATGGATTCTATTCATTATACATGCATTCATTCATTTTTACTCACATTCTAAACATCATAAATTATGATCAAAGGATGAGGAAGTAGCTAGCAAGTGAGCTATCTCACTTCCCTCTCATCTGTTTTGAGTGTTGCACTTGTACAGCACCGATCAGGTAGGATGTACAGATTGAGTGGTCAAAGCGAGAGCTCTTTCACACACATAGACTGAAAAACAGATGTAGTCTCTGTGACGTCACCCATACATTTCTGAAGAGCCATTATTGACAGTGGCTCTGGTCGTGGCCATGTTGGCAGTGCTTGACTCCAAATTCCCAGTTAATCCGAAAAAGAGGTGGAGCATGGGTGAGGCTGAGGCAGGCCGGATGAAACCTGGTTGTTGAAACCTTGCGGCTAGCTGTTTGTCAATGTGGCCATGCCCAGAATTATGCAGAACTTTTAGGCTTAATATATTTGAAACAAACCTGAGCTTGTGGTGGGCTGCAATGCTTCAAATATGTGAAATGTCAACCAGCGCAGAAGATCTATACAATCAGCACATTTTCAAGGTGGACACCAAGATTAGTGTCACCAATTCAGTATCTGACCAAATGTGAAATATGGTCACAATCTGCCCTTCTGTTCCTCAGTTATGGTTTTGAATTAAGACCAGAAACGTGTTTTTGCAGAACATTATGATGTCACAGTGAAGTTGACCTTTGACCTTTTGGATATAAAATATCATCACTTCATCGTTTTATCCTATAAAACATTTGTGTGAAATTTTGTTATAATTAATGTGTGAACTTTTGAGTTACAGTCAATAATGTGTTTTGTGGGGACAAATATATTAACGGACAGCTGACCCAAAACCTCCAGTCACACCTCTTGCCAGCATGGAGGCATAAAAATCTAAACTAAGACAACGAACATGGTAAACTTTGTAGTTGTCAAATGCAAGTTAGCGTTGCTGTTGCTATGCTGATATTAGCATATAGCTCAAAGCACCGCTGTGCTTAGCTGCAGTCTCACTGAGACGCTAGCAGTAGATTTGAATTCAGGGGTTATGGCATGGCTTCTGAGTCTGGGCACATAGCTGCTGTAGCTATGCTGCAGTCAAG
The DNA here is from genome assembly GCF_051107435.1 of Chaetodon auriga. Lineage (NCBI taxonomy): Eukaryota > Metazoa > Chordata > Actinopteri > Chaetodontiformes > Chaetodontidae > Chaetodon > Chaetodon auriga. The sequence goes on along the minus strand of NC_135090.1, from coordinate 4,993,585 downwards.
AGCATAGCTGATGTGGGCTTCCTCAAAAATGTACCTACACATCAGTATTACAGACAGCCATGTGGAGACAGCACTCTCACAGGCTGCTCATGTTTCCGTTATGAGTTGGGAGATTTCAGTATGTAAAGTGAAGACATGACAGCTCTATCACACTATCCTCTATCATTTATTAGACTTTACCTGGACGTAACTCTAGTTCTAAAACTCTGTGTACACTTATAGTGCCTCCTCACTGTATATCAGACATCACAGCTACTATGGGGAATTTAATTAAAGCATGTACAGCCTCATCACATACCACAAATACATCAGTCTACTTTAGCAGTAATGTGACCACTGGGTGAAATCTGACACTGAACTATAAATCTGCAGGTACCCTAAAGGCAATCGTGATGTGTTAATTTTGAAGAGGAGGGATGGCGCTCACTTACCCTAAACTTATCTTATATTACCCTTTACATCAAGAATTAACCCAGCTTTAGTGCTGTTATTTACTAGCACGGGGAACAGCTGGCTTCCAGAGGCTGAGAGGTGATGCTCTTAAAATGGACAGTTATCTAATTGGAGAATTCAACAGTGGACATTTCTCTGTCCAGCATCTGTTTGCAGCAGCATCTGTGTAGTGGTCAGATTCCCGCCAGGGGGGTAAAAACACTGAGCGTTCCACTATAGCCGTAACCACAGTGGACTTTTTCTTGCTCGCAGTCACATGCTCTAAGCGCTCCATGATTCGCCTTCTATCTTTTGCTCTTTCCTTTTCTTTCTGTGCCCCTCCCCCCTCCCTCTCATTTCTCTAGAAGAAGGCAAATGCAGAACCAAACATATTTAAAGACCGTAATTGTTCTTGAGACTCAGGACTTTTTAAGAAAATCTATTAGGGTTGATAATATTCTATCTCATAGACCAACCCAACCAAGACACCAGCCTAATTGGCTCTATTACTGATTAGAGAGCAATCTGCTTATCTCTGATGCTTAATTAGCCGAATCGATTCCCATCCTGCACACAGCCTTCTCTCTCTGGGCTTTGTATTTTCTTCCATCTCCTCCACCAACCAAGCAATATGACTCCACACATTAATCAAAGCTTTATGTTGCCTTTAGGTGTATCAGCAACAGAAATGTGCTCTGTTGTTCTGCTCTTGTACTTCTAACCGCAAACACACCTCGGAGCACTCCTGTTACTCACAATTACATCACGTTCAGGAGCACAAATATTTCAGTGCTGCTACAGAGCGATTCTTTTAGCCAACCTGTAGCAGACACACTGCAATATTACAATTCAACTCTGCTCTGGAGTCAGGAGGCACATGAGGCCCTTTCTCCAGTCAACCATATGGCAGACTGGCTTCCAAGGACTGTTTTGAACCACTCTTCTTTGAACAAGGATGAATGGAGCTTTGAAATGGTGAAAAACATTGTTTTACCAACTTTCCAATCCCCCTGAGCATCACCTTTTTCTCTGTCTTGAGAAATTCTCTTTTAAGATTGTCCCAGTGGGAGGCGTACTAAGCCAGAAGCAGTTGATTGGAAGGCCAGCAGAAATGATATGGGAAGATAAGTTAGAGTTAATGTGTTTCTGTGCGGCAGTCCTGGAGCTGGAAATACATGTCTGTACCCATTATAGCCTCTCTCTTCAGCGGCCACACCATCAGTCACACCTAGCTGTTTTGCTCTCAACAAGTTGATGAAAAAAAAAATCTAAACAGAGCACAGCACAGACTTGGGAGTTTTAGATTTATATTACATTTTGTCCTCCAAACTGCCCCCGACTCCAAACTCTTTCATCGACATTGCTGGCTTCAGCAGTGGAGTGCTTGCATGAGAGGAGACAGTTGACTGAAGTACAAAAAACAATACTGCTGTTTTTCTCACCAACTTCACCTCACTTCTGTTTGCAAGCAGCTCCATCTCATCACTTTTTATTGATAGACACACACAAGCACGTCCGCTGCACACAGTGTAATGCCAAGCTACTATCTGTATGTGTTCATGTCACAAAAATATCTGTTGTCATGTGGACTGAGCATGTACTGGAAGCTTTTTAAACTCATCTACAGTACATCGTTTAACCTTCTGTGTTTTAAGCATATAGCCTATTTGCTTGCACAATGCGTAACACAAAGTCTTGCTGTTTGCAGTCCTCGCTGGCACTGTACAGACAACCACCACCTATATGACTTTCAACCAAGATCTTAAGTTATAAGACATACCTTCTCTCTATGATGTGTAAACGCTAAACAAATGCAGCCAACTTCATCACCACTGTGATTGTTATTTAAAGCTTATGGTCCCTGTAAAATAACGCCAAGCCTAATTTAATTTGCTTTAGTTTTCCAGCATCACTTCTTATGCCAAACAGTTTTGAGAGCAGATGTGGGCTTGGCATTGCAATCATCAATAAAGCAAGAACGCCAAGAGACCGTGTCCTGATCTAAGAGGGCAAACCCAGAGCAATGCATTGACATTAGAATTGGGAAAAGCGAGGGGGTTACTGTGTCAGCTGCAGCCCACTGGTAAATGCTACTTAATGACCTTGCAAAGAGATGGTTATGATTTACTCTGCTACTCATACCACCCTCAGTGTAATTCTAATCGCCATGAGTTCTCTGAAGTAAGAAATGTGGCGCTTGACAAAGAAATAGCACAGGGCAACATATTGAGTGAAACATGGTCACAAGAGAAAACAGTTAAGTGCAGCAGAATGTTCTCTATACAGAGATAGAACAACAAGAAAAAGAGATTTTCACTGATTGAACCTCGTAGAGGCAGAACAAGTCTCACACTGCAGCAGAGGTGAGTTTCCACGGACTGACAGATTGAAGTCATTTCATACAGGAAAAAACTCTGCACTTCCTCTGCAAATTTGCAGAAAAACACAGATGAAATGATTGCTGAATAGTGATATTACTTAAACTGCGTAACTGCTTTTGCCTCAAAGCATAATTGCTTGACTGAAAGTCCTGGCGTAGAATGGGAGACCAGCAGCATTGACCATATGTTATGGCAGGAACCCAGCCACATAACAGATCCAGCTCCGCTAACGTCTTTTTTTTCCAAGAGTGTGAAGGGAAACAAGGCTGGAGCTAATGTGTCTCGACATTTCCCTGCTCACCCCTCCATCTGCTCTGCTCCGAGAGGCTTCCAGAAAGCCTCCAATTTTCAGTTGAATGGCACCGAGGATGACATGAAGCAGCACAACACCTGTTTCCATCAGCCCGAGTCCAAAACGAGTAGCAAGATCAAAGTTCATATCATAGACAAGTCCATTTAGTTTAGACAAGGACATAGATGTAAGACTAACACAAATTCAGTAAATTCAGAGTCATATACACTGCTTTGCATGAAGAACCTCATCCCTGTCAAACACATGCATGTATTCACAAAGGGTCAAATGCAGGCTCCAGAGAACAGTTAGTCTCCCATACTGCAGCTGGCCGAGCTGCCTGCTCTGAGGTCTCCAAACTGCAAATCAGTAAGATCTAAACAGTAAACACACGTCAGAGGTTACAGAACAGCATGTCAGCTTCAACCTAACTGAAAAATGCCGAGTAGTTGATCTTAAATCTGACGCTCATGGCCTGCCAGCATCACAGCACACTGAGATGAAGTCTTTTCACATTAAAAATGATCCATGATGAGTTTTTAATGTGTTCCCCTTCTTGAACTCTGAAGTTGAAGCTGCAGTATAGGCATTTCTGCACTCTGGGGGACTCAGAGGGTGATAATTGATTTTTCACTCTTCATAACTAAAAAATATGGCCCAGCTGTGCCATTGACAGAATTCAAAAGGCTCTAAAACGGCCCCTTCTGGACTGTCCCAGATGGCAAAAATGTCTACTATGACATGACTTCTGTGGTATTGACTTGGTGGTTTAAAACCCTCTTTTCTTTCTCTGTTACAGTGAACGAATCCAACAGCCTTTCAAGGGAGAGATTGCAGTATACCTGCAGTCTGACTTCTCACTGTGTTTTATCCTGTTTGAAGCTTCAGTTAATTTGAACTTTTGAAATATCAAGCAATGAACATTCAGTGGGTTTCTTTCTTTATCATACTTTTCAGCTGCTACTACAATAAGATTAATAGAAGATGAAAGTGAACTCAAAGAGAAACTTGATGATGTCCCAGTCTGATTGTATGTCAGCTTATGGGAAAATGAGTGTACTTCTCACGTGACTTATTCCCTCAGTTTCCTGAAGAGTTGATAGTCTCAATCTCAGTTTCAAGTCGTCTTCAACACAGCGTGGCGTTCATGTTTGTTTAGAAAAAAATCCATGTGAAAGCAGGGCATGCTTTAGTGTGCGGCTACCTTGTGATTGACAGGTCACTACCATGACATGTCCCCAGTTCTCAGTCAGTATCTGACATTTTTTGTTCTTATTAATCCTGAAATTATATGTAAAATCTAGGAGTTATCTGCCACTCAATTTCCTAAAATAAACTGTATCTCCCTGATATGTCAGCCTTTATGTTATAAGTTTTATTGTGTATGAGTAAATTTCTTGGCAAAGCACCGACATCTACGGATTTGATTTGTGGAATATTTTGCTACATGATGGCAGAAGACGGAGGGTCAGAGTGTCACACAAAAACATAATGAATCGTCCTCCAGAACCATGAATATTCAAAGGAGCTTTCATGGAAATGCAGCTTACTAAATTGACAATTTGAGCTGCCAAAATAAAAAGGCTAGAAGTATCTCCAGGAAAGATGAAGGTTCAATTTTCATGCAAATACTGTGTGCGCCTTTGATTTGATATTTCATGTGCACAAATGTTGACCTGCAGTGGCATAAGATGAAAGGTCATGGGGTCATCGTTTTAGAATCACCGCTCACCACATGGCAGTCGGAGTTATTGAGATATGCTCTGACAAACAGACAGATGGACAAATGGACCATCCAACTGTGAGGTGCCAAAATGTTTTTTCACAGCTGCAACCAAACCATCTTAGGTTTTCTCTGGAAGGAGGACTCACTGGCTGCTGTTTAACACTCTGTCAATATTCTGATAAGAAGGCATATTCTAACACAGAATTTTACTTTTTGCACCTTCAAACTTAAATCAATGGTAGACACGAGCTACTATGTGTGACAGTATTCCTATTTCCAGCATGGTGTGGCAGGTGCATGACTGTGTGCCTCAGGTTTGCCTGGCACATACACACCCCCCCGACAAATTCATAAGCCGTGACCATTCTTCAGTCACTTCACTGATTTTTGACATCACCAAACAAGACAAGGATTTTCGTGGTGAACAATAGCCGATTGCCACAAGGGATGCGAGCTACCATGATGCACAGGTGTAAGGTGAAATGTGTTGTTTTTGTCTCAGAGTGCCTGCCTGTGTGTAACAGGATGCCTCTCTCCTTTAAGTGCAGAAAAGACATTGTGATACACTGAACCTTGACATGGAGTGATGGGGTGCATTTATTTCTTAAGCTTCTCATTTATTGATGCTTCTGTTTCAGCAACTTGTAAGTTCAGCCATTGATGCAATTGACCATGAGCATATCCCAATTAGTTACTGTTGTTACGTGTGGCAAACTTTACATTGTTGCATGTTACATATGCCGTTTACAATAATAATAGTGCCAGATGAATTTTTAGTATTTTTATTATTATTACAGACAGAGGACTTCAGATTTCAACTGAAATGGCGAATGTCAATGCCAGATTTTATAAGGTACAGGGTAGCTAGTTAGCCAATCAGTCTATCATTAGCTCGATTGAAATCACTGTCCATGACTAACTTTGTAATGTTTCCAACTTACTCATTTTAAAACAGGAATCCTATAAGGGTGTTTAAAATATGTATCTTATGCACATGATATTATGCTAAAATCCTGAGCATCTGATGTAGTTACGTTTGGCTGCTCAGCTTACATTGCGAACTCTATTTTTTCACGTTGGTAACAATATTTCGTAACTTTGCATGGGTCCCTGCAGTGTAAACATTTCTAAATGAACAGCAGGACAGAGTCGCTAAGATCTGTTCTTCAAGAACAGCATCCACACAGTGGATACACAGTGCATATACTTGTTAGTTGGTCAAAGAAGTGCTCCTTAGCCTTGGAGGCAGGCTAACCCTATCTTACGTAGGTTAGTAAACAAGTTAGCTGGATCTGAAAATGACATCTTGACCCTGAACCCCACCAGTATGTCAGGTGAGATGTTTGGCCTGATTGCCCCAACACACATTCACAGCCTTTTACCCTCGGGTTTATTGCAGATAAGGTTTACAGTGTGTAACTCTACTTTAAAGTTTCTAAATCTAAAGACAATGAAACAGCAAGTACAGTATCAAGGGACACTTAAACTCTTATGGACATCTGAGAACTTCTATTAAATCGGGAAATTAAAATAAATTAAAAATATAATTAGCTCCTCCGGACATTATTTTGTCCCATACATTATACAGACAACACAGACACTGTAGTGTACAGGGTGAGGCCTGGTACATGCTATCAATTTCAGCATAATGAACAGACACCACGTTACATTTATCACAATGATGAACCTTATCTCCTCACTGCCTGTAACTCCAGACCAATGACAACATACTGTGACAAATTGATGTTTCAGATGCTGCTGCCCAGGGTTCACATTAACCTGCTGTTTCAGCGTCTGACTGTTGATTCCTTTCATTTGATGTGAAAAAAGAAAAGTGAAGCTTTTTTTTTTTTTTTTTTTTTTTTTAAAGCGCCTCTCCCATCTATTTTATAGCCAGCAGAAAAATGCTCCCTCTGCTGGAAAGATGAAGCCATGCAAAATGCTAATAAATATCCTCCATCTCACCACTGCTATTCATCCTGTCTGTCGGTCTGGGTGAGCTCTGATGAATGATAAGTGTGAAGCTTTTCAGGGTGAATGTAGAGCCTTTTTGTCAAGCTTTTCACTGAAAACTGTGGAAGCGCTTCAGATCTTTATTGGTCACATCTTCCGTTACAGCAGATTCTTTATGCTTTTGCTCTTGTATTTTGGCAAGCCTAAAAATCCACCACCTTCATACCCTAAAATACAACAAAAAGTAACTAGAGCCTCATGCAGGTTACCTCACATGTGGAGAAATCCAAAGCTTGACAGGTCTGTTGAGTGATTTTGTGAAATTGGATTTAAGTGCTTTGCTTAAGGGTCTATCAGCAGGTCAGTCGCACATAGAGTGAATAGTGTTTCTCCTCCCTCCAATTTTCACTTTTTACCAGCCAATTTTTACCATCCAGCCTGGAAATTTGAGCTAATGACTGTTCAATCACAGTCCACTTTTCAGTCATCACTATGAGGGGAGACGAGAATGTTTTTCCTATCCCTCAGCATCCCCTTCATTAACTGTCTCGGGTGGAGACCAGATTGTCTAACGTAACAAAGAAGAAATGCAGGTGTCTGGAGAAGGTGAAATGCACAGCGACATAATTAATCAGTGTTCGTTAGACATTTTGTCTTACAGGTAATTAAGAACTGAGGTGGTATCTCCCGATAGGGGTGGCACTCTGGGAACTGCACCGAGCATAAAGCAAATGAAAAGTGCACTAGAGAGAGCAAAACTCAACACTAATTAAATGCCAAAGGAGCTTGCTGGTGAAACAGCTAGTTCCATTCACACTGTGATGGCAGGAAAGGAGTCAGGGGAGAGGGAGTGATGCACATTACACTCAGATACATGCATGTTGTCTTGGAAAGGTGGTGAGGGTGGTCAGCTGATGTGTTGTGGCCAAGAAAGAAGCTGAACGGGAGGATGATCAGAAGAGACAGTGTGGGGGCACACATGAACGGTTAAGGTCCATGATGGATTAGAAGTGGCTAATAATCCATCTGAATTTCAGCACAATTGTACAACACATATATATTTATATATTTCTTTTCCCAGGGGGCACATCACAGACATTAGATAAGCAATGATGAGCAAGCGGAGTCCAGGATTGATCAACCTTTGTGTGCCCAACAAAAGACCCTGCAATTGCTGTTTGCCTGCACTTCTGGCTCACCTTAATCAATCCTCCACATGGGCAGTGCAGTGGAGACGTGATGTGTGAAGAGTATTCTTGGTGTCGTGATGGACAGTAGCTACAGCACAGACTGGTTCTGACAAGGGTTCTTTTCACGTGGATGTGGCATTGAGGAGAATTAAATGTGCAGAAATCTTCCTCATATTGTATAATAGTTTCTCTTTTCATTGGTCATTTTCTTTTTGGTATTGTTTTGTGTTAAATGGTCCCAAGGCAAGCATGTTGTATATGTGATACCTAATAATGAGTTTAAATGTTGGGGGGTGCTAAGAAAAATAGAAAAAAAGTAAAATAAAATAAAGTAAAAAATAGAAAACCTCAAACAGAGGAGCAAGTGTGAGAAATGAGTTAAACTTTATCTTATCTGCTCTGACGTAGGCTGCAAACCTTAGTATGTCTGATTAACTAGCTTATTGTCTCCAGTAGTAATCAAACATTATGTCCAAAAGCAATGGGTTGTTTTTAGCTTTCTATATTATTTTGCCGAGTTACAGGTTACATTGGAAAAAAATCTGCTTAAGATGAGTGGACATTCCAATCTGTCAGACACGATGCAGCTAAGAAATTAGGGTGATGGTAGCAGCTCAGTCCTGCTATTTGTTTGCTTTGATGAGGTTCACACACCAGCAAATGAAGACCAAGTGTTAAAAAAAAAAAGGCATAGCAACAGTAACTAAGGAGGATGTCGCTTAGCCAAGGGTCAGTTAGTAGCTCTTTGGCAGCTTAATCAGCAGATGGAGCTTTCCAGTTTTCATGGAATTGTAGATTTTCCTTGAGGGAGTGGAAAGCCAGACAATCCAACCCTCTCTTGTTGAGAGCTTCAAGCCTGTTTGACCTTTGACCTCTGACCTCTGCCAGCATCACTGTTGGGTGTAATAAGAAATGTGCTCCATTGCACCTGTAACCGTCGACAGTCCACCTGTGAGTCACTGCAGCAAGGTGAGAAGTTAAACCACTGGAGAGCAGCAAAACCATTTTAAGAGGTGTTTACTCTAAAAAAGTGCTCAGAAAAAAAAAAAAAAAACTCTATTTACATGACAACTCGACAATGTGCTGATGAAGATCGCATGATATAATTGAAAGCTGTGAATGAACCTTGCTTTAGTGAGATATTTATCGCAATTGTAATATTCTTCATCATCATCTCATTCATTGCTGTGCCATTGAAAACTTCATTTGCTGATTTGTGTATTTTGTGAGGAGGGACAACTGATTTGGGCTGCCAGTCAAAACATTGTGAAACCCATTTGTCTCTGTCACGCACAGTCCTAAATTACTTCAAAGGGAACTCAATTGATTTTGGACTTATTTGCTGGCAGCTGGGTTGATTATTTTCACAGCTTGTGAGCAAATAAATCAATTTAACTTGTATGTGTACAGTTCTTGTGTCTTGTGTCGGCTGCCTTAGAGGACCAGTGTGTGGGATTTAGTGGCATCTAGTGGTGAGGTTGCAGATGATAACCAACCAATACCCCTCATCTCATGATTGAAAACATAGTGCAAAGCATTGGCTACTTTTTTCTGCCCTAAATTCTTATGATTGGGTATGAGTTGTTTGATTTGATCTTTCAAAATTAACCATTTCTTTGCCTCAGCTCTCAGTTTTAAACATAAACATCACAAATCACAAAGATCAAATGAGGACTGTCTGACTGTAGCGTCAGGTATAGCGCACCCATCGCCTAACTATTCCCTTTCGACGCGCGTAATGCGCAGCCTTGACGTCGACGCACGGATATAAGAGCGCGCCTCTGCTATGAGGCGCTGTGTACACACAGCCTGAGCGCACTGACACAGCTGACTGCAGCCAAGGGGCCACCTTCTCCTCTTCTATCTGTCCTCAACTCTTTCCCGCAGAAGCTCTCTGCATCCACTCATTTTTTTGGAAACTCTTTGACTCTGTTCACTTCTTTTTGTTATTCTTAGGCGGAGCCGGTTTCCTCTTCCACACAATTAAGTTCCATCACATAACTGTGAGCAAGTTTTCAGCACCACGGGCAGAGTGAACAGCGCCGCAGCATGGAGCCGTACACGGTCCCAGGAGCCCAGCTCTCCCTGTCCGACCTCTACTCCGTCATCCCCTTCAATGTCACCTTCCCGGACGAGGATCGTGGCTTGATGGGCGACAGGCTGCAGAACTACACCGAGCAGCAGGGTCCGGTGCGGAGCGCCGCGGGTGTGATCATAGCCATCTCCATCACGGCTCTCTACTCCGTCATTTGCGTGGTGGGACTTCTGGGCAACATCCTCGTCATGTACGGGGTCGTCAGGTAAACACTGCTGTTGTGCTTTTTTTAATCACGGTCACTTACTGAGACTGTCACTTGCTTTAAGTGACCATGGATAAGAGCGACACAGCCCAAATCGTATGTTGAATTCACCAACATGCACTCACTGTAGTGTTACTGTTTTAATGATGATCTCACAAATTTAACACATCTTGTTGCATTTTGATACAAACTCTAAATCCTAATTTGGTTTTAGCTTGCATTTGGCTTTTACTATCCCCCTCTTTTCCACTCTCAAAACAACTGATTCAATTTAATACAAAGGTTTGATTGCATGAAAAATGGGATTCCTTTACTCAGTAATTACAGAGGAACTTAGTGGTTTTGTGCAGAAAGGTAAGAATTAATCAACTGATCCACAATAGACTTGACATCAATATTTGTGCTAGATTTCTCAAGTAGCTCAGTATGGCCCCATTAAAAACCGTCAAGTCGTCTCTATGGGTGTGAGTTGAGAAGAGGCAGCTATGTGCTTGTTTGCATTCCTGCCTGCATTGATGTTTTGTTCCAAAGAGTGTTGAGGCCAGTGGAACCTCTTGTCTCAGACAGTTTCTTAACTGCGTCTCCGTCTGACCGGTCTGCACCTCAGGCAGAGAGCACTGCTCAAACAGAGTCCCCATTAGCTCACACAGATCTGTGGACCATCAGCCACGCACTCCACTGTCCACTGGGTTTGAGAGGAAATCCTCCAGTTAAATATCCAGGTTTGCCTTTGGTCTTATTGGCATATAAACAGGGATGATAAAGCCATATTTAATTCAAGCTTTATAGTCAGTAGTTTTAAATATTTATATGTTACACACTGAGATATTTTAAAGCTAAAAGACCTGGCTTTATCTTTTACAGCTTATATCTCTTGCAGCAGCTCTGCTTGTCCTCACTCATCATATTGATTACCTTCTAATCTCTGTATGTGTTCCCCCAACATCACCTGAAGCATTAATTACTCCAGCTGTGTCGGTGCATTAAACAAGCAGGCATAATTCATTTAAAATGCCCCATTTTCAGCAGAGGATAACACAGCCAGGTGGAGGCAAAGTGTTTGAGGCCAGTGGTTATTCTTCAGCCCGCAAACAAGACATGACAGGCTAAATGTGCACAGTAAGATACTCTTAAAGGGGACCTAAATGTTTGTTGGTATCATCTTAATGTATATACAGTGAAAGAGAGAAGCAGGAGGACTGACCAAAGAAAACAAACAATGGTTAAATATTGGAAAAGCCTTAAGCAAGCCATTTTCTGCAAGGGGCAATCTTTGGATATTGAACAAGGAAAAATGCATAAATATTCATAACCCTGCCCATTATTTCCATTCAAGAGTGGAAGTGAGAATTATGGGCAAAACAAGGCACGTAAGGCAAAACAGAACGATGGAGTGAGGGAGGAAAGAGGGGGGGAAACAGGAGATGGATGAGAGCTTGGAAAAAAGCAGTGAATCAAATTGTGCACAGCGATTCGCCTGCCATTTGTGTTTGTGTGAGTGAGAGGAATCATCACTGATGCCAGACTCCCCTAGAGACGCTGGCAGAGGGAAGCTGAGCACATTAACCAGCCCCGTCAGAATATATAATCTCCTGTGGAACATCTGCAAACTCTGCAGGGAGCGAACTCAGAGAAGACACACAAACTTAGACACCGATGTGATGCAATAATAATAAAAGAAACATGAGGTAACCACTGACCTCCATGTGGGGAGTCATTTATCCTCCTTTAGTTTTTAAAACGGTCAGATGCATACTATAGATTTACTAGCCTAACAATTTTATTCTATACTGCCATCATGGTGGCACTAAATGATGACTTTGAGGCAAAGAGACAACCACACAAGCGTAAAGTTTTAACTTGTAAAATTTTAGTCTTGGTTGCTTTGGTGACCCCTGTGGTTACAGGTGGTAACAGCAAGTGTGTTTTAATCATTCAGGTCCCAGAGTTTGACAAAACTTTTAACTCAAGATCAGTCTATCCTCTATTGGTCTCACAGAGGGGAGATTCAGGTGTTGCAGCAGAACAAGGACTGTAATAAGTAATAAGTTAATTAATACTACTAATAAATAATTAGAAGTATATTGAATAAAAATAAGAATAGGTTAGATAGAAGCTACAGTATACAAAAGCAATTAGAGTTTCACTCACTAAACAGACAATGTCCCCTTACTATCTTTTTTCCAGAGCTTTTAATAACACCACATGGTCTTCCTCAGCAGACAGACCTGTGATAATTGTTATTATATTCACAAAGCTCCACATATAGGCCACTGAGTTATCTGCATCGTAACCGAGCAGACACCATGTGCTGAGGAAGGCTGGGACATGAAAACCCTGGCACCCTTAGGACCCTTAGTGTGAAAAAAAATGCATTATGTTTAAAATCTTTGTTCATCCATATTTTCCTTTGGTCCTGCCAAAGTTCCCAAAACAGCACTGGAACAACAAATCCTGTCAGCCATGAAGGAGCTCTGGCTACGCAGGTTTGCATTACAGTCCTGTTTCTTGCTCAAAATGACACATCAACCACTGGGGGCAACGAGCAGGTTACTCTGTTAGAAACACAGCCAGAGCGACTCGTTTATCAGTTTACAGCACGAAACGCACAAACTGTGGGCTGAGAAGATTCACTGCATCACACTGTTGCAAAAAGAAGACTAACCAAGAGGGCCAACAATGTATGAGCATAATGATAATTATTTATTGTACTTCATAAATGGTCATTTTTCAAGGAAAATGTGTCTTTGTTTCAGCTTCTAAATCGAAAGTTATTCGAAGATGCCACCTCGTGGTTTGGAACATTTTTATCCACATTCTTATAAACCATCAATTCAATCAATGAAACAAGAACATAATCAGCAGAATTATGAGATCGTGAATTGTTAGTTGCGGCCCGAGTTTGGTAGAATGATGTTCCTTAAGATTATAACTCGTGACTAGTGTAACATTTTTACTATCAACTATGTTTGCAATGAATCATGTCTAAAATGTCAGACACAGTGGAACATCATCGAGATATTTAATTTAGAATGATATTAAAAGAGAAAAGCAACAACAAATATTGACATTTGAGAAGCTGGAACCAGAGAAATGGTTTTCTTGATAAATAAATTAGTGGATTGCCAAAATGTCATTTGATCTTGACTAATCATTTCAACAATAATTAAAATTTTGACTGAAGGAACCCAAAGTCCATCTTTGATTTATTCTCTCTTCTTCCTTTTTTTTTTTTTTCGCCTGATGCATCAGGCTGCTTATAAATTTGGCAAAAGTCATACATTTTACATACTTCCCTCCACTGAGTTTTCCACATAGAGACACTCAAATGCACACAAAGCCCATTTACAGAAGAGTCTGCATGGATGCTCACATCAGTGTGAATTGGGCATTGGGCTGCTTTGAGAGTGTGATTGCTGATGGAGAGGCTGAAACTGACACCTCTGGGGATGGACCATGCAGGATAGGTCAGAAGCACGAGCTCTCCTCTCTTCTGTCTCGGCATCTCTTGCTGCTGCCACACCTGTTAGATAAGAAATGGCTCAGTGCCCCTGCAATTTATTATCAAGTGGCCTCCGTTTGAAATCAGTTTGATGTGCACCAAGCCGAAGGCTGGATTACTTTGTGTGAAAGTGGATCCTTAACTGAGCTGCTTCTCATGCATTATTGTTCCAGTTCGACTAAGAGAGCAGATCTTGGACAGCATTTTTGTACTGTGCATTTATATTCTAGTGTGTTTTGGTAGATGCAAAAGAGTCACTACAGCTTCAGGAAGATCATTTTTTTCTTAAATGGGTGTGGAAATTTGGCTGATAATGTCAAAGCCTGTTGCCAGGAGCAGTGTGTGTTTGCGTGCCTGTGTGGATGTGTATGACTCAGGTTGCGGGGATATAAATCTGTTTACGCAGTAACACTGTGGGGACTCACCTCTCTTTTGGGGACAAAAAGCGAGTCCCCACAACATAAATCATGAAATTTCAGGGTGAAGACTTAAGAGTTATGGTTAGGGAAGCCTCAAGGAAACCAATGTAAGTCTATGTAAATCCCTAAAAGTGATGGAAACATGACTGTGTGTGTGTGTGTGTGTGTGTGTGTGTGTGTGTGTGTGTGTGTGAGTCTATTAATTCCCTGGCTGAGTCAACATGGCCAATGTGTCTCACTGTTTGTTATCCATCTCACCACCAGTGTTCGTGTGGCCTTCGGTGCTAGAAACACCGCAGAGTCGAGCTTGACTTGTGTATCAGCAAATAAAGGATTTACGTGTGTGGATGTAGCCACTCACTCGGCCATTTAACCGCAACTAGCATAGAGATAAAGGATTAGGACTGATTTAAATACAAATGCTAATTCTCAGTGGCTGAATGTGGATCTGTGTGGAACTTGAAACTGAGAAAAGGCAGTAAAAGATTATCAGAATGATTCAATGAAGAATAATAGCCATTATTTATTGAAATGATTAAAATGTACCATATTAAGATCTATCTTATCTATCTTATATTTAGCCTACAATCACTTGATATAATGAATTTGCACTACTATTGTTTTTAATTATTAGACTTATTTGTTGACATTTATCTTTTGCTCATTTTATTTTTCAGCTTCTTGGCTGTCCTGTTTTTTGGTCCTGACACACATTTCATCATTTTTCTATTCCCTAGCATTTTCCTAATGCTTATGGTAATGAGATGGGATTGTTCACATATGTCAGAGCAGCAAGTAGTACAGGGCTGGCACGCATGTGTCTGTGTGTCTGTGTGGAACATCAGTAGAGAAAATGAGAGGACTGTGGCTACCCAGTTTAAATGAAAACACACTGAGCATTAGCTTTTTCAGTTAGCTACCCAGCTGAAGCTGGCTATTGTGTACCAGTGTAATATATATGTATCTAGCATTTTAGCTGACAGGCTAACACTAACAATGTTACTGAACTACTAAACTGAAGTTCCTACATTTCTTCCAAACCATCCACGAAGCTCTGATACTGCTGGTAACTCTCTTGCTCAGGTTACTTTGTTGAACTGTATGTCTGTTTGCTAACTTTGTTGGTTACTGTTACAAGTAAGGTTGCCAACTGTCTCATATTAGTGGGGACTTCCCATATATTGGGCTAATTTGGTTGGTCCCATACAGGACCTCTCTTGTCCCATATAGTGACTGTGTACTCTATACTTACCAGTAGAACACACACTTACATATCTTCAATCTGATACAACAGCAGTAGCAATGACATTAAAAAAAAAAAAAAATGTAGTCTGCTGATCACCTGGCCAGGTGAGATCACCTGTCATCCTATCACAGGGCCCCTAAGTGCTTTTGGACATGCTTCACTTTTTGATGATGTAAACCTCTGTAAGTGGCTGCACTGTGTTCTGCTCTCACCCTTGAGCGAAGAGCAAATTTCTTATAATCTGCAGACGGCTTTAAGATCAGCGCTGTTTTGTTTCATGACTTCGATGTTGAGAACCACTTTGAAGAGGAGGCACTTGGGAAGAAAGAAAGCTGAGATGATTATAATGACTGTTTTAGACTGCGGGATATTTTGGATGATCTGTCCCCAAGCGAAGGGGAGCCAGTGTATTTCACAGTTGCCTCAAACAAGGGAAAGAGAAAAACATTTATTCCTTTTTAGAGAGTCTAGTGTCTGATGTGTAGTGCAAGCTACTTGATGTTTATGACAGTGATGAAACTGCAAATGGCATTCATCAAGCTGTGATGAACTGTCTGGAAAAGCATGAAGTGGATATTGCACTCGTCACAGCCGGTGCAGCAGATAATACCAGTGTCAGCTTTGGGAAGCAGCACTGTTTACCAGTTATTGAGCCGTAGCAGCAGTCTCATTCTGAAAGCTTAGTGCTCAGCTCACATAGCTCATTACACCTGCAAGCACGCCTGCGGTTAGCTGTCAATGGATATGGAGTCAACTGTTTTATATCTACAGTCACATCTCACTATGTGCTTCCTGAACAGAGGAGCTACGTGCATTTTTTGCCTTCGCTGACGTTGGGTTAGTGATTTGAAATTCTGTGTTTGCACACCACGGCTGTTTCTTCATCCAGCTGTCCATCGTCTCCTGCAAAGACCTGCCCTGTGGCACTGAAGAGGATTTTGGAGGATGGAGAAAAAAAGTGGAAGTGGTGAGATTTATCTGTGCTTTTTCCTCACCATGAGGGGTGTTTTGGACAAGCTCATAAAAAAGCTGCAGGACACAAAGCTCTGCATCATAGATGTTTACAGGGAAGTTCAAAACTTCAAAATTAAGATACTTAAGCAGAAATTTGGACAGCTTTTTTGTATACCTGTCCAAGCAGCAATGGGACAAGTGGTTTGATTTTTCACCACAAAATGTAATGGTGAAACTGAAGCCAATCAGCTTCCATGAGGAGCCCTCCTTTGCTGCCCTGGAGCAGGTGGAGGATGGCCTCAAAATAACAGAGACAGTCATTATGCACCAACTCTATGAAGAGTTTGGTGCTAGCTGGGAAGTATAGACAGTTGGACAGGATATCACAAAATCCACTGGTAAGAAGTGGGTCGCAATTTTCCAAAATATCATGTTCAAGATTGTCTCATTGTCTGCAGTGTGAGAGGCTCAAATGCTTTGTAGAGGGGATTCTATCTCCGATGATCATTAACAGACTGAAGAGCAGATCAAAGACAAACTTCAAATATCTGAACTGTAACTGTAAGGACCTCTCTCTGGCTGTGCAAAAGGACAAAAGACAACTTGAATCATTCAAGAGCAGCAAAAAAAAGATATTTAATAAAAAAGTGGACTTGGTGAGTCATGGCCCTCTTTTCCTCTTTTGCATGTGAAATGAGAGTTTGTTGCTTTGTATGTTGATTTTTGCTGCTGATGATGAAGTTTTAGAAAAGCTGTAGACTAAATACATACTGTTTGCCTTTGGAGTTGAATGACAATATGAATACAGAGTCTCTCTTCTGTGAGTCTCTGCATACAGAAGCTCCTTTAAATTCATCACCTGTAGGATTAACAAGACGGTGATGACTTATGTTTTCAGGTTATCTGTGTCTCCATATATCCACCACTTTTTGTCCCTTATGTAGCAGTGGCCTCCCTAGTTACGAGATGTTACAGATGTTACAGCACTATACAATGCATGAATATATATACAGTATCTGTTGCTTTTGTTTACATTCCCCTGGATGCAGAATGATCACTTCCTGGATGTATAAATGTGTCTATAGGCTAACTGTCTTTCCTGAATATTAGGGTTGACTATTATTCTGTTATGTTATTGAAAAAGAATCATTCATCATTCAATTCCAAACAACAGCTATTATAATAATAATATCATTAAAAGCCATGTGAAGAGAAATTATATTTCTGAGCATTAAACAAATGAAATTTAACATTTAAACTTTAATTGGCTCTTGTTATTGCAAATGCCAAATGCAATGGCTAGAAATTTAACATTTAGACTCTAATTAAGTCTCATCTGGTTATTGATCACAAACAGCAGCCAATCAAAAATGCAAGACATGAAGAATTTTAATTAGCTGTTCCAATAGAAAACAAGCAACGTACCAAGGGAAAGTCTAAGGCTACTGAAAAAAAAAATATATATATATATATATATATATATATATATATATAGGCTGTCCTATATTATTGAGAAACTCTACTGTAAAAGGTTATCAGATGAACCAAAATATGACTGAATACATCAAGAGATAATATAGTTAGTTTCATGATTGCAATGTTAATGTATGAAGACATACAACATTAAACATTAGATTTTTACTAACCTCCAGTCAGTTAATAAAATAAATAAAACTGTCTTTCATTGATTCTTTTTTTAAACTCCTTAGTTTTCCTTTTTTTTTTAGGATGTCATTAACTCACTTTTATCCATTTAACACGACATATTCCGTTTTCCTCAGGTCACTGATGGTTAGTATTTGCCGCAGTCAGTGGAGGCTGTACATGTGCATTCTAGCATGTGCAGCTTTGAGACTATTTTCTTCTCTTGTGGCACCTTGTGTGAGGAGAAAGGGATTGGATAGCCATGGCAGCCTTGTAGCAGGGGGTCCACGCTGTAAGGAAGCAAAAAAAAAGGAAGTGGGTGATTAAAACATCACAGAGTGTGACTGTGCCAAAGAAAAACATGTTTCAATGTAACGTGAAAAAGGCATCACATTTAGATTTCTTGGCACATATATGCTTCTCCGAGCCTGCACAAAGAAAGATGGGTGTTTAAGAGCATTCCCCTCTAAATTATATGATGAACAACTAACTAAAACATAACCTCATGACCAGTGATGTGATGCTATTAATGCACTGACTCGTGCATTAATAGCATAAAATAGCTACCCGGCCACCACTTCTGCCTACTTTATGGCACACTATGAGTTCTTTGATAGCCTCATAATGTAATCAAGCTCTTTTGTGCCAGTGTGGATGTGATGTAATATCTCGGGGCCAAGAAAGCTACACCAGCCAATCTCAATTCTCGTTTGTTTTATGATTTACCATACTTGTGTGTACAAGCAGACCCTACAGTGAAGGATACAGACTTACATCATTTTTAACCCCTATTCCAATATTTCATTTCAAATCTCCACGGGGTCATAATATACCAGGCGAGCGTTGCATCTAAGATAAACCCAGCACTTGTTTACTGAAAGGAGGGAGAAAGTGAAGGTTTTGCCGCCAAGTGGGATACACTGTGTGCAGGCCTGTCTTGGATGAGACAGAGCGGAAAGCAATTTCTATGGAATCACGGTTCAATTATGAAAGTGACGATAAGAATAATCCTCTCCCCATGTCAAAAGGCAGGCTTTGGGCTCTGAACCAAAGGCTCTGAACAGATTGAGATGCAGAAGTAAACAGACAGCTCTTTTTGTCAACTGTGTGAGTCTATAATAGAGTTTTTGGAGTCTCATATAATGACTGTGATGGAAAAATGGTGATTTTCCTTTTCCTATCAATGACTGATGCTATTTTACCTCAATGTCTATGTGGTGGTTTTTATGTGTTTTCCAAGAGTTCAAAGCATTCCATTAATATTGTGCTTGTTTCATAGACGGCCCTTACGTAACTATCAAGAGCTCACTGCTGTCTTTTTCTGTAAGACGAACTTAATATAGACATCGGATTAGGAAGATCAAACATACAAGGGGATGTTCAAAACCAGCCATCTGCTGCTGACTTCAATGAGTTCACTGTTTCCTTTTGTCTAGATTGAAAGATGAAAAAAATAAGGCTCAATTCATTTTATAGAGTCATTGCCCTATGGAGGTGTGTTGCAAATTCACATTGAATGGACACACCTTTGATCTACAAGATGAAGAGATAGCATTAAAAAAAAAAGCTGTAACTATTGACAGTAAATATGACTTGAGCCCAAATTGGATGGGATTAACATTACAGGTAAAGCATGAGATGAAATATTCACAGTGCCCTCTGGTAATTTTACTCAGATTTCCAGACAGCACTTTAAATTAGTCAGGAAATTACAGGGTGTGCTTTGTAATTGACACAGACCTTCAGCACAACAAAGCCAACAGAGGAAGCCAAAAGCCTCTTGGCTGGTGCTCAGACCACTGAAGGGTTCGCATCCTTTTAAAGATGCCAATTTGCCAAAATGTAAGCAAATATTGGCAGAAAAAAAATCATTCTCTAAGCACAGAGTAACAGTAACTTCGCTACCTGAACTTTTCATGAGTTTTACAGGGTCTTGCCCTCCTTTCTGTTTTCTGTCTTCATATTGGTTCACAGATAGCCTTTATGTTGGTGTTAGCATGTTTGCCTCCATCAGATTTGCAACACCATCTTTTAACTACTGCATTTTCAACCAAAAGTCAAATTTCACAAAAAAGCTTACTGAAAAGAGGACACTGCAGGTAGCATGAAAAATCAACCCACCTCCCCCAGAGAAATAAATGTCTGAATGGGGCTTTAATTTCATTTAAGTGTCGCAGTAAGTCATGTCATTGATCCAGCATGCTCAATAGCACCTCGCTGTTACTGGCTTCCCTGAATACAATGCAGCCGTTAATTATGTACGTAATTACACCTTCTCTTTTCTTTCTATGACATCAACAGACCTATTCCCCCCCATGGTTAAATACTATTTAGAAATGTTATTTCTATTTTATCTCAGGTTCATTTTATAAATTTGAACCAGATTTCCCCCCATCTGCACAGAGGAGACACAGACAGTAGTCAGGAGACAGATGTTGGAGCTGACCGTTAATAATGGAACCACTGATGGGACTCTTCGACAGCAGTCATTGTAATTCTACTTTCTGATTCAGATGAAAGCTTATGTTCACATCAGACTGATTTATTATATGAGACAAAATCTCACAGAGTTCAGTCCCTAATATATCATCAATGGACCAACTCCCAAAAGGGTTTGATACACATCATCAATTCAACTCTTGATGACCTTATTTCCAGCTTAGGTATAAATCTTATCTGTGAGTTCAACAGCTCACAAACTCTTGTCAGGGAACTCGAAGGAGCTGGAAGGAAGACTCAATCACACAAGCATGGCATGAGCTTAGTGTTGGTTTCCCAGAAAGACATCACATTCATGGACCCCAGGAAGAGCAATCCAATAAATTATTAGCATCACAGCCTTACAGACTCACACCAGAAAGTGGCAGAGATAGCTTGTTATGACATTTAAAGCTTGTTCGTGACGCTAACTTGCTTCGTAACTCCATTATTAACTAGCATTAGTCAGCTGATTGGTTGCTTTCACTATGTTTATAATCATTGGCTTATTCACAAGCTGTGCAGCTTGCAAAATCCAATCATATTCATGCAAGTGTACAGTTAGGACATTATCCCCTGACACTATCACTGTTATTCACACTCATGCCAGTGCAGGTTCATGAATTCACCAGTACTGTCTAGTTCAGTGTCAAACTCCTGCCTCTTTCTATTGATCAGCCCTCAGTGTTATCCTGCTTGGGGAGTTTGACTGTCATGGCTGGATCAGATATTTGCTACTTAAGACATGACACTAATTTTATACCAAGCCATCAAACCGTGCAGGTTTCATTTATTGTGTGCAAGAAATAAGCCTTTAATTAGTTCCACCAATAAGACATGGTGATTGACTCAAAAGTAAAGTAAAAGTCCCCTGTAAGCTGACTAAGTCCAATAAAGACTACAGAAGAAAAAAAAAAAACAGATAGCAAAAGAAAATCTTAGATTATTGTATACAGAAATAATGCTTAAAAAGGATCCCTGATTCCAAAAAGTGTGTGAAACACTGTGTAAAATAAAAACAGAATGCAATCATTTCAGAGCATGTTTACTGACAACAGTTTTACAAAGTGTTCCTGGGCTCATGTAGTAATATCCTTTATATAATCATGTGTTCACAAAATGCTGAACCTCGCTCCATCCTTGCTTGAGAATGGCCGAGTCTTTCCAGGATGCCTCTTTCATACCCAATCATGATACTATCACCTGTTACCAATCAACCTGTTTACCTGTGGAATGTTCCAAACAGGTGTTTTTGGAGCATTCCACAACTCCCCCAGTCTTTAGTCGCTGCTGTCCAACTTGAAACATGTTGCTGCATCAAATTCAGAGTAAGCCGATATTTACAAAAATCAATGAAGTTGATGAGGTCAAACATTAAATGTACTGTCTTTGTACTGTTTTCAATTGAGAATATGTCAAAATGAAAAGCAAATTATCACATTCTGTTTTATTAAAGTTTTACACAGCATCCCCCAAAAATGAAATATCTTGCTGAAAATATGAAGCCCCCTCCCATTACTGCAACCACCAAGACCCCTAGGTTGTTGTTTATATTGCCTGTGTGACATTGCAGAAGAAAAAATCCATTCACACATCCATTGACTCACCGCGCTTGGTTGTATTCTAATGGAACAGAACAACAAAGATTACACACACCAATATAAATGATGTTCCTCATTTTTCTTCTCTGTGTTATCTACCATTTTTGTTCATTCAGCCAATTCTTTATCATTCAAAACTACAAAAGAGGAGTCTGTTCACTGCCATATAGTATCAACTTAATGTATTCATGCAGCATTGTGACTATTACGCAGTATATCTTAAAATTCGGGCAGTCTGCTACGCATGTAAGTTGGATTGTTTCTGGATGCAGTGATTTAAAAATTCTGCAATCTCCTAGAAAACTAGATGAGATATGATTTATATACCATATGAATACATCTTGCTAGGCTGCTGACAAGAGAAGCCTTTTTGAAAATAAGCCCTATATCGCAGAGGAGGATCCTGACCCAATAAACCAATGTCGTAGCAAATGAAACAACTTCCGTGCTCATGGCCATTACTTTTTCATATACGTGACATAAATATCTTCATCTCACATACAGAGGCGCTCACAGTCCCATGCTAACAGCAATGTCCAACACATACAATATATATGAACCTCAATTCAATACCAGTAATATTTCTTTTTACAACTCTCTGGTGCTTTTTGTGCAAGTATGCTATTTGATCAGAGGCCAACAAGCCAACTGTGGCCATTATCTCAAATCACTCATTTAGAAAAAATAACTAAGCTGTAAAGAATGAGCATTAGACAGTCACAGCTCTACCCTGCAAATCTATAGCATGAAGGAATTAAGTCTTCATCCAAGCCATAAAAAAATGCACCACAGTGAAAATCACTTTCAAATCCCCATATCCCATAACAGAGACTTTCATACCCAGCTGCTCTCATTACGGCTGCTGCTTATTGGCAACACTTTCTCTCTGTTCTGTGATCACAACCAGATACACCAAGATGAAGACAGCCACAAACATTTACATCTTCAACTTGGCACTTGCCGATGCCTTGGCTACCAGCACGCTGCCCTTCCAGAGCGCCAAATACCTCATGAACACCTGGCCTTTTGGGGAAGTCCTGTGCAAGCTCATTATTGCCATAGACTACTACAACATGTTCACAAGCATCTTCACCCTCACCATGATGAGTGTGGACCGCTACATCGCCGTGTGCCACCCTGTGAGGGCGCTGGAGTTCCGGACGCCGGTCAAGGCTAAGTTGATCAACGTGCTCATCTGGGTTGTGTCCTCTGCGATTGGGGTACCTATTATGATCATGGCTGTGACCAAAGTCTCAGACAATGGTGAGAAAGTGTTTTCTTCTACTGTTTTATCTTTCATTATCAATTCAAGTCTTCATGCTTAGAAGCAGTATTAGCTGTCTTCCAGAACTGGATGAGCCATAAAGATTCAACTCTGCATCTTTGCTAAAGTGCTAAAGAACAGACACAATTCACAGTTCCTCCGTCTTCAACATTTCTTGATCAGCTTAATTAGCATTTATTAGGCCAAGTTTCCTGTCCTTAAGGCCTTCATCAGAGCTTACATGTCACACAAAGGGAAAGCAAGAAAAATGGTTATTATGAATCTTGTCCCTAGTCCCATTTTGGACTCAGAGTGAGTGGAAAAGCCTTTGAAACATTAGGCCACTGGACCCTCCAATCCAACCTGAGGATAATACTTTATTTTTCATTAGTAGTTCAGGGTACTGTACCACTTTTTAATTCACCCAGAAATATAAAATCTTCCAGATGTCTGTTGTACATCTACATACGTTTTAAGGCATTTTGATTGCTTAGTCTAGATTACTTCAACTCAACTCACAGCTCACGTCACAACTTTGAAAAGGCAAAATATCTGTACATGCATAGAATATATTCTTGATAGTTTTTAATTTGCACATCAGCAACAACAGTAGTATTTTGGGGTTGAAGTATGTTGTGAGTACAGATGTTTTTCTGTAGCTTTGGCCTTTTAAAACCACAAATCAGTATCATAATAGGAACATAACCATAACCATACATTAACAAATTCTTTCTAATTCTACCTGCACTCTTTTCAGGTAAAACCATGTGCATGCTGAAGTTCCCTGACCCTGACTGGTACTGGGACACAGTGACAAAGATCTGCGTCTTCATCTTTGCGTTTGTGGTTCCTGTGATGGTCATCACCATATGTTACGGCCTGATGATCCTGCGTCTGAGAAGTGTTCGTCTGCTCTCAGGCTCCAAGGAGAAAGACCGCAACATGCGCCGCATCACTCGCATGGTCCTGGTGGTGGTGGCAGCCTTCATCATCTGCTGGACCCCCATCCACATCTTCATCATTGTGAAAACCATGGTGGAGATTGACAGCAGGAACCCTTTTGTGATAGCCAGCTGGCACCTGTGCATCGCCTTGGGCTACACCAACAGCAGCCTGAACCCTGTCCTCTACGCATTTTTGGATGAAAATTTTAAGCGGTGCTTCAGGGATTTCTGCCTTCCCTGCCGGACCCACGTAGAGCAGAACACTCTCACCAGAGGCCGCAACACCACCAGGGAGCCGGTATCCATCTGCGCTCCAACAGAAGCGGGGAAGAAGCCAGCATGACTAGGCATGGACTGGGTCCCCCACAGCTCTCGCTCGAGGAGGATCCAGCAAGATTTGCAATCAGAGGTCACCCAGATCTCCACAACAGAGTTCTAAGAGATTTTTAGGAGAAAATCAAAGAACTGAGTCATATCACTTATTCTCTTCAATTTGGCTGACATACTAGACATTCAAAGGCAGAGCTAAAGATAAAGGGAAATTCACTCTCTGTCTTCTCACAACAAAGTGGAAATATGATGCATTACAAAGGCCATGACCGTAGATGGATGATAGCCCATAGAGCGTATCCAAATGTTAAAGCAAGATTACGAAACAGAAATTCCCTGTCTTATCATTTTTCTGACCAAAGGACCAGAGTACAAGAGTACAGGACTTTTGAATGATGCAAAAAGCACAAAGAAACACCTACAGGTTCTTCTCTTGTCAAGCACCGACCACATCATTAAGTTACCATTCGTCAGAGTGCACTGGAACAAAATCAACTGACTGTCAGGGTGAAGATGTGCTACAAACGACAGAAGCGTGAATCAATAAGCTTTTCAATTCAAGCTTTGTCATTCCTTATAAGGAACACTTTTCCTGTGCATTCAAAGCTATAAATGAGATTTTGGTGATTATTTTGAAGGAGAAAAACCAACATCAGAGAAAGCCTTTTCATCTGTGTCTTTAACATTAACACAAAACATATGAGCCTTACAGAGCAGACCCACACAAATGATACCCAGCTGGATGATGAACTACGGCATAGTTTCTTGCACAAGATGGTCGACCACCCTCTACATGGAGAAGAAAGGAAATCTTGTTTGAAAATATCCATCATAAAGTCATAATCAAGCTTAGTTTGTGGACAGAAACTAAACAGAAGCTTGAGCTTCTGTTGACTTTTTTCTGATGGCCTACTTGACTTTCATGGGTGGATTCAAGCCCGCATTGAGACTCTGAGCAGAGTCACTAAGGAAACATGCCACTGAGGAAGTCAAGGAAAACCCTGAAGTTTAGACGGAGAGCAGTGGAACCGTGTAGAAAGATATGTCTGTCTTGATGTCTACAAACAAACTGCTTCAAGGAGATTATCGATCTGCATTATAAATGAGCAGAAAGCCTGCAATCTGTCACACTGAATATCTATAGCACACTGAAGACATACTGAATGGCATAAACCAGAGTAGTAATTTATTCTGGGTCATTTATTTACTCCAACATTGACATCAGTCAATTGGGAGACATCAGTCAGTGGATGCCATTAAGTTAATGACCATATCAACTTTGCATACCAGATGAGTCATGTCAAAGGTAATAATGCAGACTTTATGGGAATATTTTTTGTCATGTGGCGATATCTTGAAGGCTAAATATGAGTTGACAAGCAAACGTTAAAATATGCGATAGATTTGATTAATGTTGAAATGTTGAATTAGCATTATGACACATATGGTAAAAGTGAGACAGTTAATGAATATAAATCAAAGAAGATGAGGGTCTAAGGCAAGAAGATGCCGTATGTTGCGCAGATTGCAAAGCCCCTTGAGACTAATTTGTGATTTTGGGTTATACTTATACAAATAGAATTGACTTGAAAAACAAAAGGGAGAAAAAAGTCAATGAATGTGACTTTGTAGATAATAAAAAGCTTTCGCATTTTAAGAAATTTGGATTCAGCCACAGGTGAAATGACTTTGGTGTGCCCGTAATTCTGTACGCTTTGTTTACACTTTTAGGATTGTAATATGTCACAACAATGCTTTTGACTCATGTGGCTCAAATGAAAAAAAAAAAAAAAAAAAAAAAATCCAGTGCTTAAATGCTCTGTTTACAGATTCAGCAGATACTGAGGACTCTGTGTGCAAACAATGACAGTGGTGATTTAAAGTGTATTGTATATACCTGCTCTCTGCTTAGCTTCTGTCAAGTGCTGCATCTGTCAGGAGTGCAGGATGTCTCTCAGCTACCATTGCTTTTGCAAATTCAAGCTATATAAGGGCAGAATGACAGAAGTGTATAGAGTTAGTTTTCCTAAAAAGAATGACAAGGGTGTATTATATTTTGACAAATAAACAAATGCTTATTACTTCAAATAAATTGATTTTAGAATTTCGAAAATATTAAAGAAACCAAGCACATTCAGATTCAGAGTTGAGGTATGTGGGTGTGTGTGTGTGCATGATTTTCATTTTATTAACACATGAATCCTTGTGTTGCTTTTCATCACACTGTATAAGCAGAATTAATCTCATTGGCAATACTTCGTCATTCTATCAGATTCAAATGGTTTCAATTGTTGGTTAACATGCTGTCGTTGTAATTTTCTCTGCATGGTGGAGTCTAATCGAAACAATCAGTAATACTTCACACCCTCATTGAACAAAGTGACAATGACAAAGTATCAGAGGCAGAGGTATCCAAGTGTAACTGATCAATGCTGATCATCCAGTGTTGCCTAACGGCACCAGAGGCTTCAATCTTTACAAACAAGCAGTCTGGTACACACCTCAGGGTATTTTACTACTAAACCCACCCTCCTCGAGCCCCACGGGCCCCTGTGACCTCTGACCTTCACTCTCATTTACTATGGAATAACCATGGGGATGAAGTCTCCTTATAACTATCATAATTAGGAAAAGTTAATTAAGTTCTTACTGACCTGCAAAATGACAGCTTCTTTCATTTGTTTTCCAACAAGATCCGCTTTTATATCCCCTAGCATCTGGGGTATGGTTCTTTAAATGCTTATGTTGGTCACTCACAGTCCTTGGTTAAGATTTGCAGCTCTTTCTGACAGAACCTATTAGTATGCTAACGATTAGCTATCATGCTGAAGAGAAAGTGGTTTTTTTTTAAAAGCTCCAGGAGGCTTACTCCTTCCTTCATAAATACTCTTCATCAAAAATGCTGCGTTCATGGCTTCCATGGTATTGAATGGTGCATAGACGTGCAAAGTGCCGAAGTGACTGACCTTCATCCTGATGAAAACACTGTGGTGCGAGCATATGCGCATACATGAGCGAATGTGTTGGACACTTATGGGTGAGGGTTTGAATATATGGTCACTCAGTTTATAGGCTACTTCTTTTTTTTTTCTTTTTTTTTTTTTTTTTTACATAACCCAAGTTGTGTTTTGAAATGTAATGGGTAGTCACGGATTTTGTTTTTAATGACATTTTTGTCAGTTAATATTTTCAGATTTTAACGACCAATGTGATTTCTGGGAGTATCAAACCATGGCATTTCACTGTATGGCAGTTATTCATTCAGTCCTGGTTTGTTGTGTTCCATCCATTAACTGTAGCTTCTTTGGTACAAGCATACCGTGTGAAACACTTTATAAGGTGTCTGGGATATACTACAAGGAGGTGGGAGGGAACAGTGAGAGAACCTGGTGTGTGTGGTGAGCCAGCAGAGAACATACGCACACAGAATATATGCTAAACAGAGTTTCTGTCTGTTGTCAGTCTGTTTGTGCAGATTTCATTTTTACTGATTGCTCCTTTAATCCCCTTCCCTCATTGCACTCCTGTATTCTTCTTTTTGTACCTTAGTAATTTACCTTACATTGTTGTTGTTAACTATTTTGTCATTTCTCTATTTGATACAAAACATACGTAAGACTGAAAATGGAACACTGAAAAGCCTGTATGAATATAAATAACTGTACATTTGTGTAAGATGCTAATTTGTTGTGTAACCCATGACAGCAGTACAGTATTTAAGGCAATTGTGCTGATCTCGATACTAATCTAGCTATTTTGCAGCGTTATTACGTTTTAGCTTCTTCTGGTGTATTTGTTGTATAAAACATTTCTAATGCAACAGCTGTTTCTAGCTTTACTTAAACTGTTGGCAAACATAAAGAAAATAAAATGAAGCTGAGAGAAAACTGCATGATGTCCTTTTCTGAAAGGCCTCTGTTTTGGTTTCCTGGAAACACTGGGTAATGGGATAGCGTCGTATTTTCTTGAAGATTACTGTGCACATAATGGAATAATCCATCTTGCATGACCATGATTCAATTAGAAAAGTGGAGAGTGCTTCAAATCCGTCCATCATGACATTGGACTGCAAAGTGTGTTACCACTCGTGCTTAGATAAACACACAAGAGATGCCCAAGGCCGCTCTGAGTGCTAGAGGGTGCTATCCACCGCAATCAGAAAATTAAACATCCACTTCTGCATTTCCTCTGCAACTTCAGACCAGCATCTTTCAGTCACCATGGAGACCGACAGCACCATCTCCACCGAGTGCTCCAGTGAAGGAGCTGATGAGTTTCTGTTTAATCATGGGTTTTCTTCACTGGCAGCCACTTATCAATTACCCAAATTGCTCTATCCACAACAAGAGAAGAGAATTCCTCCCTGGTGATTAACCAAGGGCTGGCCACTTTAACAACTGGGGGGAAGGCTCATACCCCTGATGTGATGTTCCCAATAGCTCCATATATGTATCGGTGATGTTTTGGTCAGGTATCCACTTCCGGTTCCTCCTCTGTGTTTTTGCTCTCAGTCTGTGTCTTAACACTTGGTCTTTTAGCCTTTTAACTTAGTTCTAAGAGTTGGATTTTTAGCCTTTCTTTTTAGCCTTTCAGAGGTCATCCTGAGCATAGTCCGGCAGATGTTGAAGGACCTCAGTCCCAACTTTGGCCCTTCCTGTAGAGAGTGTCAGTGTTCTTTGCCCAGTCCAGTTTATTGTCAATATGTACCCCTAGGTACTTGTAATCCTCCACAATGTCCACACTGATGGTTCTGCTCACACCATGTGACAAAGTTGTCCACAGCAGTCCTGTGCTCATCCTCATCACCCTTACTGATACATCCAACTATCGCAGAGTCATCAGAAAACTTCTGAAGATGGCAGGTCTCTGTGCAATAGTTGAAGTCCATGGTGTAGAGGGTGAAGAGGAAGGGAGATAAGATAGCCCCCTGCGGGGTCCCAGTGTTGTTGACCACTCTGTCTGACACACAGTGTTGTAGGCACACGTACTGTGGTCTGCCAGTCAGGTAGTCCACAATCTAGGACACTAGGGGGGTGTCCACCTGCACTGCTGTCAGCTTGTTGCCCAGTAGAGCTGGAGGAATGATGTTAAATGCACTGGAGAAGTCAAAAAACATAACCCTCTGTCACAGTTAAGCAGGTAGATGATGGTGTCCTCAACTGCAAGTCGGGGCTGATAGGCCCGAATGTGTGGTATCTAACACAGGTCTGCCTCAAGCTGCTGGATTGTGAACTTCACCAAAACAAACAAAGAGCAGGACTGAGCTGCGGTCATTGCTCTAAATTCAGATATATTTGGATTTTGGCTGACAAACTGTCGATGTGTCAGTTCTGAACAGGTATTTTTCTACCTCTCATTTTGTTTTTGTGTTTCTGGTTTTTGAAAGACAAAAAGACACCACGCTCCAAACACTTGAGATACTGAGCATCGCTCTTCTTAGAGCCTCGTGCACACCACATCACCATGTAGAGAGATGCTTGACAGGCCTGCCAGTGCCTAGTTTAGTGAAGAGTTAGTTGAATGCTGAACTGGGTGAGTGCTTTTTCTCTTTTGAAGTATCTTCAGGGGAGCCAGATACTGTAATAGTGAGACAGCACACATCAACAGGCCATTTAGTTCAAATAATGAGCATGTATGGAGAACAGGCTAATGGAAATGGTGAAGAGAGAATCCTTGAGTGTAAATGCCTTTCAGAGACAATCATTAGCTACACCTGTGATCATCAGAGAAAATATCGCACATCAAAACTGGTAAACAAGCAATTGACAGCATGCAGTATGAAGAGCTCTTTTCACTATGTAGAGATTATACAGAATGGCAGATTCAGTGTAAAAGTGTTTCCATTAATTACCTAAACTGTGATGGGCCACCACACATTCACAATGAGCTGAATATTTTTATGCTTCTCATAAGTATATAGAACATCTCTCATGTTGTGTTTTGGGTCATTGCGTTAGGAAAGCATCTCTAACTCCCGCATTCCTTCACTGCAAATGGGACACGAGTTGGTGTTTCTGTTGCTTTGGAAGCATACCATTGTCATTGTTTGTTGTTTGTGTTAATGTTCATGCTGGTTTGGTCATATTGTGAACATTTCACTCTTCGCAATAGCTGTATAATAATGTAATGTAATGAGAGAATAACAGTGGGAGGAAAATGACGACTATTGTTAAGTTGTGGGCCTGGCTTTCCTCTGCCATTGATGCTTAAGTCTGCTGTGGCAGCTGCAGTGGTCTGCATACAAGCTTCCTGTTGTTGGCCTGGCTGGTTGCCGCTCCAGGGCTTTGCATTGTGACTCTTAAATCTATACTTGAATGGCTGCGACGGTTATTTAAATGCTTCTGGGGGGAAATTTGAATTACATACATTCGTCTTTCACTA
This sequence comes from Chaetodon auriga, assembly GCF_051107435.1. NCBI lineage: Eukaryota > Metazoa > Chordata > Actinopteri > Chaetodontiformes > Chaetodontidae > Chaetodon > Chaetodon auriga. Next base: position 4,962,548 of record NC_135090.1, on the reverse strand, counting down.
CAGCATTTTAGATGATCATTAGATGCTAAAATCAAAATTATATCCCTTTCATTTCAACAATGGAAGATTTTAAAGAAATTGAAAAGGAAGTTTCATCGACTTGTTATCCATAATATTCTTGTTCAACACATCCCTGTTAGCTCTGGAGTCATTTTCAAGTTCACAAAAGGACTACAAAGTTCTTCATAGATTTAGCCTCTTAATTTTGGACCCCAGAGGGTCCGAGATGCACCCACTACAGCCTCACAATATCCTGTGGGAAACACTCCTATCACCAAAAAGAGTATTATGTCCAATGTACATAGTGACAATAGGAATGCAGTCAAACACATACAAAGGAGTTCAGGTGGCATCTGTTGTCATCTTTTCTCTCAGCTACATATATTACAGTATTTTGCATTTAAATTTCAATATGATGTGACTGGATATAGAAAGCAGCAATGCAATGCAACAAGATCAGTAAATCATAAAACCATCAAGGAAATTTGCATAGTGTTTTATAAGTATTAAGAGTTGGTGGAGTTAGCGGATATACACCAAGGTTGGTGAAGGTTGGCATTAGTGTTATCCTCCTCCTCCTCCTCATACTGTTTATCGCAAACACTAGCAACCCCCATTAATCTTACCTTCCCAAGGTTACGGGCCAGCACACAGATTTCCATTAGAAGTCCTCCTGCATCTGAATTGGCTGCCTTGCTGATGGATTTTCTCAAAATCCTTGGGTCGGGGGATCTTGGTCTCACTATGTTTACTAACACTATAATACTTTGAATTTTACCTCAAACTTTTTTTCCAAGTAAAGTGAAGACTGAGCCATTGTTTTGCAGAGTTGGTTTGGAATCTGGATGAATTTGTCTCAGTTCACTGTGGTGAGCTATACTTAAAGAGGAAGGCTTGAACCACAGGGTGGATGTGCTCCACTGTTCCCTCTGTATGATATAATTTAATTAGAAAGTGATCATACTTGGATATGAAGTTCTGTGATAAGTCCAACATATTATTTGTATTATTAACTCTACAGCAATCACAAAGGAAGAGACTGAAATGAAAAATAACATGCAGGTTACAGAATAATCTGAAGCTTTAAACTCTTGCTGAAATTACTTGGTGCAGTCAAAATCATGACAGAGAATTGCAGATTTGTTGTTAATACTTTATATAACTGGTTGGAAGAACTGAGGTCTTTAGAAACACATCAAATATGCTCCTTTTAGCCTCCAGACCCCAAAATGGCAGAGTGTTTTACATGTTGTATTGACAGCTGAAACGGAAATTACACCATGACACTATAAACAGCCTTAAACAACCTTACAAGCTAATCACAAACAGTATTTTGTTAACAGTGCTAAGTGCTAAGACAGACTACTACCCTGGCTATCCAGTGCATGATGTTAGCAGTGTAATTTTCCAAAATGAATGCTTGTTTAGCTCTTTGAGCAAGCTAACATGCTAAGGAGATATTAGCTAGCAGGCTAATATGAGGGTGTTTTATGTTGTGTTGTGGCAGTCATTGTTGCCTGTAGCCAAAGATGGTGATGGATACTGCCATCAGCAAATAGAGAGCCACATGTCCTGGAAACAGAAACTTTCTTTATCTAAGCAAAGCTAAACAACAATTTGTTATAGGCTGTGGAAAGTTATGTCTTTGTCACCGCATCACACTGTTTGATAAGGTTATGTTTCAAAAGAGGGCTTTTAGTTACTTAAGTATTTCAAATTTCAATGTGACATTTGGATTATACAAATGTGTCCCAAATACTGTATATATGTTAACCTATGTGGGATTCATATCCTGTGTAGGTTCAGGTGCTTCAGGAAAATGCTGGCAAGTGCTGCTCCAGCTAAACTTTAAAATTGCTGCACAGCATTATTCTCAACCAAAGTTGTCATGACTACAGAAAGCCCTGCCAGTCCATGACCAACGTGGGGCTCTGCCAGCAGGACGTGACTGCCGGACTGATGATTGCTTTAATCCACAGAGCTAACCTCTGTGAGGGATTGAAATCAAAAACAGATGGGCGTCATCATTTATGGTAGACTGCATGCAGGCATAATGACAGGACTTACCCTGCAGCTTACATTTAGCTTCCCACCTTATCAGACTCACGCAGGGTTTCACTCTGGACTGTGTGTGGCTGTCACTGCTGATAGAGACGGCTCTCACTGAGCGCATGAGTGGCCCTATGGGTGCTGAGACAAAAGAGAAGCTCACCAGTGGTCTTCCTGCCAATCAGCCAGCCATGGCCTGTCCACCACTCCACTGCAAGAGACAAAACCTTAACGCTTTGACTGCAGCAGTTTTCTTCTCCACATACCTGAGGTGGCCCAATAATGTGGTCAACTGGTGAGAGTAGGTGGCTTAACAAATAGAGGCATTATTAAATAATTATAACATTAGATTTATTAGGATTTTATTATTATAAAATGGCAGATAACAGTTACTCATCTTTCTATTGTGCATTACAGCACATTGACAGATTTTTGATTCTAATCCAATTGTAACAATATTACCACGCTAAGCACACATGACCACATCCCACCTTCAAAACATTACTGAATTTAGTGTGACATCTATTAAAGCATTCATTTGTGTAGTGTTTCTTTGACTCCGGTTGCATTTCATTACCATTGCTTTTATTGCAAATTGGCTCTGCAAACGTTTCATGAAATCGGAAACAAAAACAGGATTTTGAATAGTGGGGGAGCCCCACCCCCACTGGACAGGTCCTAATGTGCTGCCTTGTAGAGATGTCCTGTATCAGACTCCAGTTGTCAGACACTGATCATTTTACTTTAGACTTTACTCATATGGTGCAAACTTCTAAATAAAGTTTTATCGAACTGCCTCAAAGTAATTGATACACAGTTTTAATCTAACAAAGGAGGAATAGAAGGGGGCCCAACTACACATTTTTGCCCTTGGGCCCCCTGGCAGGTTAATCTGCCATGGCCATAGGGAGCTTTATCACGATTTCTGTCCTGCGGCATTTCACTAAAAGATACAACATGAGAGAGGAGGGAAAATTCCTTTTCATGAGGCTCAACTCCCACCACTGATCCTCCAGCAGCTAGTCTTATCAGCTGTATACATTTCTATACAAACTGGAAATCCCTGAGAAATACAAGAAAACAAATCTGATAACTGCTCTTGTGGATATTACACTCTGGAGTTAAGACCCACTGTATGTGAAAGATAATATAAATGCTCAACGCTCTATGTTCTGCATCCACAGATGCTTTTCATCTCTGGGGAGCCATCCACAGTTAATATATGGCAACAAACCATCAGAAACTTTAAGCTCCGCTTCATTCATTCGTCTGTAACTGGCAACCATCAGCTAAAGGATGGTTTAGAAAATAAATCCATTCACCATGTCTGCAGCTTCTCTCAGAGACCAGAAAATATGAAAGAGACCTTTTCTGAATGGGGTGGACTCACCCATTATGGGCCCTGACTCGCCTCGTCCCACAGTTCAAAGATTCCCCCTAATGATCATGACACTCTTGCTAATGAGTCCGAGTAGCTGGCGCCGACTCAACGTTCATAACACAAGTGAAATCATTAGAACCAAAATGAAAAGAAAATGTCTGGAGGCGAGCTGCATTTCAAATGCCATTGTCCGTTTGCGCCGCTGGAGCTGAGTGGGTGGGAGACAGGGTGGGGAGGAAGGGCACCAGCATTTTCATCACACAAGGTGCTGAAGAAGGTGGAGGAAATGCCGTCTGCATCCGTGACATTTAGCTTGCTTATTAATAGCCACACTTCATTAAAAAGCCTCCGTTGACCCTGCCTACATTAAGATGTCATTAAGTCATGGTGCTTGGTGGTGAGGAAGGAAGCTGCTAACAAGTGCTTTACATTGAATATAAAAACTATAAGGTCATCTGGGCTAGTAAAAACAGAAGTGAAGCTTTAATCAATTTTACAGCCTTCACTGTACACACTCGTCCATTTGATTCCTCATGTCTTTGAATCATTATTATGTCAAGCCAACCATGTTGTCTTTGAATGTGCCAGTTGTTTGAAATGTTTGTCAAGCTTGATAAGGACGTTACAAAGTAACTGTAGAATGTCCTCATGTCTGCTTTACAATATTAAAATGTATATCAACACTGACAAACCAGCAGGGCTTGATTTAATAGTTTTAATAGAATAGTTTTAATAGTTTGTGCAGGTGCACAGTAATTACTTTAAAGATGATGAGCCTCATAAAATATTTCTAACTGTATCCAATGAAATACATGTGCAGCAAACTTAGTTCTGTAAGAAATCATTATTATATAACTTGTTATTTGTATGATTGACCTATAATAAATGAACCAGATTCAAATGTAAGTAAAATTAACTGATTCAACCATTGCTACTGTAAACTCATTTGCAGCAGTATTAGAAGCTAAGAATAAGGTGACGTAGTATAAAGAGCAAGAAAGTCTACAAATGAGTGAAGTGGGGTGGATTGATGGCTCAAACAAACACTCAGCTTTCACCTAGTAGACCAGGGTTCATGTCCCAGGAGAAACCAAGAGTGACATTAAAAACGAATGTCGAAACAAACTCAAATGACGACCGTTTAACAACATTAGCCACATGCTACAGAGGCTGGGATGAGAACAAGTTGGACAGCTGGAGCAGTTTGTGCACTCCTTGAAAAGTCTTGATGCAGATGGCAACAAATCAGTCATCAAAAATAGTCAGTATGAACACTAAAACCTGAAGCTTGCTCTAATATCCCATTCTAATGCTTTTTCAAACTCTGCTTATGCACTCATGCAGCGGCTCCCTTCACCACTCCAAACACAGTGCTCAAATCAGAGAGCCCTCAATCAGCAGAGCCTCTGTCGCCAAATCTGTCTGTTTCACCATGCGCTATAAATCCCTGACATGAATGTCTGCCTGAAATGCCATTAAAGAGCCTGGTCAATGTAAATGCACATGAATTTTTTGAATTACTAAGTCAGTAAAGCTGTCACTCTCTCTCTCTCTCTCTCTCTCTCTCTCTCTCTCTCTCTCTCTCTCTCTCTCACTCTGTCTTACTCTCTCTCACATACACCATAAAAGCATGAACCAATTTGCAGCAGTCAACACTACATGTCAGATAGCAGCATTTCATCTGGTACTGACAGCTGCTGACACAATGAAAAACATTCCCTGCACATCTAGTGAGGAGAGGTGATAAAGCTGCCCTCATGCACACGCTAACACATACTGGACGGTTGCTGTGTTGATTTACACATGCAGAGATGCAGCCATCTTTTACTATAGGCTCACTGTGCACTTTCACATGATGCGCTGTCATTTGCAGAGAGTCTGGACAGAATGTATCATTTCAGCTGGTTGATAGTAGCATCTCTATTAGTAATTAGAGGTTGCTCCAGCTACTGCCAGTTATGTGTGCAGGTCCGCTGAGAGACTGCTTTTTCAATTTCCTGTTTCTCTACAAGAGGGCTTCACCCTTTGCTGCTGTTAATCCTGCTCCCACTTAGAGTTAGTCTCCCCACAAGAGCTTCTTTCATTCACTAAAAACAAGAGACCAAAGTTCACCTCCTCTCCTGGCCAAAACCCATCTGAAATCATGTAAAACTAAATTTTATAAAGCCTGTAAAACTTTATTTAATTTTATTTTTCAAAGATGGAGATAAAAGTGGTGTGCCTGTCCTTTAGATACTCCCAAAACATTTGTCTAATGTGTCTAAAACTGTTCCCCTCACTCTGACTGCTCTAACCTTTGCAGCTTTATGCCTGCAATTACTATAAAATCGTCTCTAAATTGCTGTAATAATAAAAGATCATAAAAGAGATGTTGGCTAATGCTTGGCTATGTGGTCTCAATTTGGACCTGCCTGGGACTTTTATGTGTGCAGTTTATAAGTGCTGGCTTGAGTTCACTGAGGGTTTTTTCTGGGTTTTTTCAGTAACTTCTGCAATCTTAATCACTGCACAATAGCAGCTCATTGATGGTGTTTGTTAGGATGAGTTAAATGCATGTGCACAATACTCACTTGGTAAATAAACTGATTGCGTTTCTTCTGCTGGGTTCTTAAAATTATTTTCACATGGGTAGCATTGCTCAGCTTTTGTTACTGTATGTCTCCCAGTTTTTGCTGAGCCTCTCAATCACAGTGCTGGAGAACACTGTGGGACATGCTCAGAAGGTCTGGAAAAAGGTAGCAAGCGAACCTTGAGTTAAGGACATTTTGTCAGAGACAGAACTTTTTCACACTACAGCTAAAGTTTGGGACGGACCTGAAGGCTGTCTGAAAGCTACAAACACTGGACTGACCACATATGAAGGTCATGTCCACTGACTGGCACAGATTTCTTCAAGTCTTTGGTCGTCAGGAAGGAATGGAAACCTTGGAATGAAGTAATTACACTGAACCACTAGTGAATGAGCACTGGGGTTTTGATGGCCCTGTGAATCCCACGAGAATGCCAACTGTCTTGTGCTCTTTTATCAGATAAATATGGAAACAAACAGCAGCCTGCACTGTTTACATGCACTGCAGTTTTTGCTGACAATGCCAAAAGGAGAAGAAAAAGAACTGAGTTAGGTTGAAATCCTGGATGGACAGGTTGACTGCAGAGAGAATCTGAGATGAGTGAACTTTGCAAAACAAAGCTAAAACATATTTAAAAAGAATCTGAAAAGAACGACTGGCAGCAAGTGGATCTGAAGACTTCACATTAGAATCTTTATCACAAGTTATACAATTTGACCTGCAGGCCGTCAACAACAACTGATCCATATACAGAACAATGAAAACAGGAACCACGCTCATCATCACAGTATTCTTATAGTATGTATATTGTATTCAGTGATTTGTTGCATTTTGATTGGCTGACTGTACTTGCAGGTGTTGCTAGCTTGTAAAAATACGTTATTACAAGAGTCACAAAGACACAGCTATATCATTTTAAACCAAATTCAATGATACATTTATTGTAAGCCTCTGCAAGCTTGAAAAGTGGCTTTAAAACATATTCAACAATATATATGTTGTATAATAATAATAATCATTGCCATGATTACATTGAAAAATAGAACAGGCCCAAGAATAGAACCTTCAGGGACCCACAAGTAAATGGATATTTAGCTGAGGTGTGATTAAGGATCCACTGAAAACATCCACTATGAGAGATGAAATGAGAGGCTCGCAACACTAATGTCAGACTATTCCTGTCCGTCCTTTATTCAACGTCAGGTTCAGTTGTGAAACTATAAAGGTTGAAATGAAAATTGTTTCTAAAAACCTCCAAAGCTTTAACCATAACTGGACAGTGGCTGTTCAGGGGAGAGCCTTAGCGAATGCTCAGTACACTCCTCACACAGGGCTCTTCTCATTTATCTGTTTTGTGCCTCCTCGTCTCTTTTCTCCTCCGTGCCCCTGCCTGTGGAAATCGATCTCAGCAGGACATCTTAAAGAATGTCTTAATTCTTAATTAAAATGCATCTTGAGGAGACAGAAGCGAGGACAGGGGAGCCTCGCCGGAGGAGCTGTGAGCGAGGGCGCACAGATGTAGCCTTTGCAGAAGTTTTTTGTCCCCTATTGCATATAAAAGAGGCGAGAAATACAGCTGGAATATACAAACTGTGAACTAATGTTCCTTTTGTGTTTAGGAGTTGTATTAGTTACTCAAGATGATCAAAGGCGCAATTAAACGTCATGTCATTTTGCACAGGAACTGATGAGGAAATGCTCCCTCTTATCAGTCTCAGGGCTGAGAGAAAAAGAAAACTGAGAGGGGAAGAGAGAATATACTTTCTTTATAAATATACTTTGCTTAGATAGATAGACATGAGTGTGTCTTTTGTCACTCATCATAGTCATATATAATCTATGCCATTATTTGCACAGTACTTTTCTTACAAACATTTGCAGTACTTCACACAATAAGATATATCAAGGCTATATCTGTGTTAGGTAAATAAAATTGATGACATTTATACATTCTTATCACATAATGTCACGCTGTGAATGTGATTGAGAGTAGATATATAAGGCGTCACAAAGAGTATTATGTTCATCTGACAGAGATCATAAAATGTAACAGCAGGCTATAACAAAACAATGGACAGATGATGCATCCGTGCCACACATCATATTTAATTGATGCCACCAAAGCAAGGATTTTGCTGTATGTCAGTTGCATCAAATCCTCACTCCTTGATTCCCTTACTTGTCTCCCCTGCTCTCATCTCAGTGGAAAGGGATTAAGAGGCAAGGAGAGGAGGCAAGGAAAGGGAGTGAGGATGTAAAAATTGAGAAATAAGAAGAGGGGATGGTCACGTCTGCTCTTTAATCACAGCTTTAGCAATGAAAGGGGCAAAGGTAAAGGCTCCATTCCTCAGTGCTCCTGAGGAGCTTTTTTCAGCTAGTTGTTGGCAGGCAAATGTGGTAAACATCAACCGTACAAGTCAGTGGGTGAAACATGTGGTCATACAGCTGCTGAGGCATATCAAAATTGCATATGTCATGGCTGGTGATACATTCCCCGCTGCTTGGAGAAAACACTGATGTTGCTGTCCTGTGGTCCGACAAAAAGGAAAATCAGGACGTCTGTTTTTTATTTCCTTGAGTTCATGCTGAGGGCTCCTGGATGTGTGTGTGTGTTTTATGTTATACAAAACATGGCTTCTCTGACAATACCAAGGACCTGATATCCACTGTGTGTTCCTTTGAGGAGCAAATTTTGCTTTGAGATGGTCTAACAGTGTTACTTTTTCCAGTAAATGGATGATAAATGTGACCATTTTAACAATAACACATCAGAGATAGTTAGTTTAATTAGCTAATTCCACCTTTCCTGAGGCGTGGTGAGGCGTACTTGTGGGTGTTGGTGGTGATAAGGTTGACACAGTAGGGCATTTCTGTTTCATTTGAGAAATGTACTTACCAAAAGGTTTTTTCTCTTCTGTGGATTTGGATGAGGTTATACATTGTTTTTTTCTGATCTGTGGTGGATTACAGTTGCATCTTTCACATGAGCCTCAGTCAGATCTCTTCAGCCTGCTTCAGATTGCTAACTAGGATCTTGCAGAATAAATAAACCCATTTGAGCTTCTTTACACTGATTACCATTATAGAGAATGCACTTTGACACGTTACCTTTCACCTCAAAATCTCTCTTTGGGTCATGTTTATTTATGAAGTATGGAAAGAAGGGATGTTGTGGAGGGGAATTACAGACCTTCTGACCCTACAAGGCACCAAAAATTTGTAATGAAAGAGGTAAGAGAGGAAAAGTCTATACAATCTCCACACTTATCAAAACATTGCTGTATAATGCCACTAATATTCAAAAATCCTAACATCGCCTGCTCATACATCAGCCTTCCCTTTTGTGGATGGAAAGGTCCTAATTAACAGCAGTGGATTAAAATTGACAAATGTGTGGCTGTCCACATCTTCAACATCAGTGTTAGTGAATACCCTGCTGATTCTTGAAATATTAGGTTGCATTACATTTTGCAGCCAAGATGATGATTTTGTTCCATTTGTTTATTTGTTGCCTGACTCATGGAAGTCGTCAGTGTATTATGAATGTAATTGTTTTGTTTGTGTTTGCAGTAACTTACAATTTGTTCAGGCAATTTCTATGCAAAACACTCTTTCGCTGACTACTCTCTAAATAATAAACACTCAACAGTTTAGCATTTAGTGAGATGCAAATTGAAATTTCTGAAACTTATGAATCATCATCATGATTTTGCCAAGGCTCGATTGCCAACCTGGCAAGTAGGCAACTGCCCCAAGGGTCCCCAAAGCTTCTCTGTGCAGTAGCTGCTTTGTGATAGGTTAATTAATTGTGCCTTTGCTTGGGAATATGTGAATATTCACTACTTGTACTTGTTCTTCTTTCCGAGAACAAACCCTGGATTACTCCTGACATAAAGGCTCAAGGAAAAAAGAGTCCTTCCTGAGGACCTTTCTGGCTCTGTGGTGGCACCAGCCAAATTCTGGAGAATGGTCTGCCGGGGCAGCGGCATCTTCACTGCTGACAGGAAGAAACAGACTGGTTAAGAGGGCCAGCTCTGTCCTGGGATGCCCCCTCAGCCCAGTGAAGGTAGTGGGACAAAGGATGGCTAAGAACATGTCCCACCCCATGCAGGACACTCTGACAGCACTGGGCAGCTCCTTCAGTAACAGGCTGCTTCACCTGCTGTGTGTGAAGGAGAGATGCTGCAGGTCCTTCCTGCTGCTGTCAGACTTTACAATAAACTCTGCTCCCATTAGAGCAAACACACTCCCACACTGGCAAATTCACATACTGAATATCAATGTGTACTGAAGTGTGCAATATCAAATACAGACAATGGCTGAATTTACACATTTTAACAGGAAATACTGATATTTTAAATTAATCGGAAGGAGAACCAGGATTAAACAAGCGAGCAGTGGCTACCATGGCTGAGGCGAGCGCAGTTCAAAACATACTGAAAGAGGAACTTAATGTCTGCTGGTGATGTTACTTTGGCAGACCTCCAGTGGTTTAATTTCTCATCTTCATCTTCACTTCTTTCAGTGATGTGAAGTGTACTCAGTGTGTGGTCAGTGCACAGTGACATCACTGTTGGATGTGGTTACAGTTGCAACAGAGCACTATCTTGTTATCCGGCTGGATCAAAAACTTATGTTCAAATTACACATTGTCAGCAAGCTTCCATAAAAAGTGTATACTTGTACAGAAACGGAGCAAATCCTCCTGTCTCGCCTGTCTTGGATTATGGTGATGTTATCTATAGACCCGTCTCTGCCTCCGCTCTTAAACCCCTAGTTTCAGTTCATCACTCCACCCTAAGATTGATCACTGCTGACAGTTATTCCACTTATCATTACGTCCTGTATGAAAAGGTTGGCTGGGCATCACTGACAGAAAGATGCAACAGACATTGCTTTCTATTTATTGATAAAGCCCTTAATGGCAACATGCCATCATACATCACTTCCTTATTAAACTGGTCATGGTCATAATTTGACTCTTTCAAGTGATTGGCTAATGCTAATGCTAATGTCCTGAGTGCACACACTGAATTTCGAAGAATCACTTTTACTTTTTGTGCAGCTCATGCCTTATGCCGCCAATACGCATTAAAACTTGACACAGTTGTACTTATAGGTCAGTTTGAATCCTGATTACAAACTCCACCCTTGAATGGTATTTGTAATAATACAGACACAGGCGCATTTTGCCTATTTTTAGGCACAAAAAAAATGATGAAATGTTTTGTTACTATTTTGTGCTGGGATTTACTACCGATAGCTAATGAGCTTCAATTCAATCAAGGAACAGCTAACTCGACAATGGCAGGGACAAACTATGAAACTGTATGCAAATTTGATCCATTGGAGACTCAGTCCACTCAAGAGGAGCCTTAACAACTTTTTAAAATAGCCAGTGTGGCTTGTGAACTTGCACCATCTACGGGCATGTATGACATAAAAATGCATTTATTTCATTTAGTCTGACCAGAAGCAGAGATAATGCATATGCACGTAACGTACATTGTTTTCACAGCCAACAGAGAGTATCAAAATGTCCAGAACCTGTCCCACAGCAACATCTGCTGCTTCACTGTCCATCTGAAAGCAGCTTCTTGTGGAGAAAAAGTTCAGATTTTTATTTTCTGAGTTGCTATGGGGGGATTTTTTTCACTGAATTCCAAATATTTGTGTTCTGAGCCATCATCAAGTGGCCGTTAAAGAAAGCTTAAAGACAGCGCACCTCAACAGTCAACAGCTTGCCTCAGTGGGAGAGCACTAACATCACACCAATGAAAGAAAAATAAGCCAAATCTGTTTGAGCTTTACAGCCGCACCACGAACGAGACATGAATCAGGCTTCTTCTGTCAAACGCTAAGAAGTCTCTCTGTGATCCTGCACGACTGTGGCATTGCTTTCAGCTGGAAGAACCGAGCAGCATGATTATACAATTGTTTAAAGCGTGCGCTGACGTGCTGTGCATTCAGCAGTGGCATCTCTTTTAAAGGAGCGGTGATGAGAGGCTGTACTCTATGCATACTTAAAGCTGATGATCACAGAGAATCAATACGCTGACTCCTTTCTGTCGTGTTCGTCCTTGTTTATGTTCAATTAACACGTGGGATGTAGATGTCAGTATACTTCCAAGCTCTCTACCTGAACATCAATTCAGCCTCGGTGCTGCTGCTCTCATTCTTCTGTTGTATTCTGAATGGATCCCTGAAAAGAAATAGCAAAATCATACCAAGGATTCCTGTTAATTAAATGCATTGTCCGTTTTGAATTATTATATTTCTCTTTTGTAAAAGATTTGTTGTTTCTTAGTCTTCTTTTTCTCCCCGTGCAATACTCTATTCAACAAATTCATCAACAAATTGATTTTACTCCTTGCAGGCTCAATGTGGACTTGCAAAAAGACATTCAATACCAAAGCCACAAAACACTGACGTAAATCAGTCGCTTATATTTCACCTCGGCTTTTTCGAAATTAAAAGCTGTGTGCACTGAATACGTTTATTGCACTCATAAATGCTCCAAACATTGTTGTAATTTCACTTAGCAACAAAATGAATAAGTCCATTCATGCCCCATAATAAAGTCTCTGTAATCAAGAAATAAATGAAACCTGAATTTCTAATAAACAATATATGCAAATATCATGTGAATAGCAAAATAAATGCACATAATGTTCTACATAAAAAGAAAAATGAAACCACTTCTTTCAAGGGCTCTGACATCACCCATAATTATGTCACTATGGTGGCATGACAATGAGACGAAGAAGACGTCGTACTAGAAACCTTGTGTGAGCCGTGTTCTGGATCACATGCCAACGTACTATTCATACTAAGTATGACGTCAGACTGATTAGTGTATTTTGACTGCACAGTATGTGGATTTGTGTGCACGAGGAATGCCCCAGTGCATGCTGGATGAGCAAGAATTTGCAGCACAAGTTTACTGAACGTACTCCAGCTCCTAGTCGCATTGTGTCTTCTCAGACTGTCCAATGGAAGTTTGAGAATAGAACCACACTCTAGCTTTGCTTTGTTTTTCACAATTTCTGTTTGCTATGTTATCACTAAACTAACTGCTGAGAATTTCTGAGAAGAGAAATCAACTGTGTTGATTTTGAATATTGGCAGTTTTATGAAAACTGATGGCGAATTGAAAATATGCTCCAAATGTTTTTGGAGTTGAGAAGCTCCGGAAGTGCCTGTGGGGGGGGGGGGGGGGGGGGGGGGGGGGCAGCCAGTCCCGCTCACAGACTCCTCTTTCCCCACAGTCGCACAGACCACTGCAGCCAACAGAGCAGACTTCAGCTACATTTCTATCCACTGTGTTGTATCCATTCTGTTTATAATCCATTGTTGTTAAAGTTAAACTCTGTCTTAGACAAACTTTGCAAGGTAACGTACATAACCAGAGACAAATGCTCAGAAAGCACATCCCCATCATCAACATGGCTCTTCTCTCTTGCAGTCGCCCACTCTGCTCAGCAGCCTCTTCTTCTGCTTCTTGGTAAAGTATACTGATGTTAACATCATCATCACCATGTCCATCTTTGATCTGTTATTTTTCCTTTATTCTTTACTACTCTTTAAATCAAATGTGAACCACAAATAACGACCTTCACAAAGTCATATTGACTGGTAATGTTATGATCAATGCAGTCGTATTGCAGAGGAGACGTATTGTTTGAGCGTGCTTCAGTGTGAACTGTCTGCTCGCAGGATTCAACACATACTGATTGAGACCGATGAGCTTTCAAACACAATGTTTGACAAGCGACACAAAGGTGAGAGTCATGCTTTACTGAAACTGTTTTATAAGAGAGAAGGCTACAAGGGTGAAGGACTGACTGCTCGGTGTGACAAATGTACATCTGCGTATCTCCCCCGCCTCTGTCAAACAGCCACACACAGCTGCTTCATGAGCTTTTCTTTGGGATAATCAGGAGAAAAGAATGGCTAATTAATTTCCAGCCAGCACAACTCAGTAGGTAAAACAATCAGTCTACCAGCACCTCTAATGCTCAGTAATAAGGTTTTTCTTAAAACTATCATCCAATTAACCAATTTGCTTAACGCTTACAAAACCATGGATTAAACTGATGAGATACAGCCTGTTAATTGGTGCTCCTGCTTTCAGTTCAAGTTAAGCTAAGAAACCCAATAGTCCCAATCATCTCAACTCTCAACAAGAAAGTACATTAGCATATTTCAAACTATGTCAACTGTTCCTTTATGCAGCAATAAAGACATTTAGGCAGTTTATTTTTGGCGTCATTAAAAAAATCCATTATAACCTTATAGCATACTGTGATTCAAGCAGTCTGAGACAAAACTAGATTTGTACACCTCCTCTTGCCTTTTACCTTGCTTTAGAAATTCTTTCCCACGACAGGTGACTTTGGCCAATCACAGGTCATTTGAAGGATGGTGTTCCTATTGGCTGTGCGCATGTCCCTTAAGCTGCATTGCGAGTTTCACTGCATCTTTCCCTTGTATCCGAGTCTCTCCCACTGAGGATGCATGGAGAGATGTTAAGGAAACACATGAGGAGAAAAGACACAAGGAAACATGTTTTCAGAGAAATGAGACTTCCTTTCCTCTGAAGCATCACAGTGCGCTACATCAACTTCTGATGACGGTGGCAGCTGATCACAGCTGGATCAGCTGTCAGTCAGCTTTAACAGCTGTAGAGACTTTAGATGAGTTTGTGTCTTCACATGTGCACGGTGCTAATAACAGTAAAAGCACTCAGATATCAGTGCAGGGGCAGCAGGGTTTTCTCTGTACCCTGTTACCTGCACATGAACAACAACCTGCATTCTGTGTTCAGACTGTGTGCTGTGAGTCCTGCTCACAGGCACAGGAGCCATTTCTACTGGAAGAGTACGTTTCTATTATTTATTCATTATTTGCATCTGTATGTATTGATATGCTGAAGGTGGAATCATCATTTGATAACCCGAACTATGAGACTGGAAATAATCTATTCAGCAAAATGTTTCAGAGAAATTTGAAATAATGTGGCCACTATCCCTGATGCTCATCAGCTGCACATGTGACTGAATGGCAAAAACAATAAATGATGTGAAACGTGGTTCCTGCTGACTGACAGACTCTCCTACTCTCTCTAACTCTAACTGCATCCACAATAATTAGTAATGGGGGAAATAACAGATCATGAAAAGAAAACATTTTCTCATAAATGAAGAAAGCTTTTTGTGCTCCTTTGATTATTCAGACATACAATTACTAACAGTTATCTTGTTTTAAAATGAAACACTTCTCTTTGTTTCTTCTAGGGTATTGACTGATTTAGAATGTTTGCACTATTATTAACCAGCCACAGGAATGACCCTAACACTTATTGCCATGATGGAAAGTGTATTATTTTCAAGGATCTAATCAGAATTCCGTTCGGAATTTGAGTTGATTTGAGTCGCTACTGGATGCAAATGACAAATTGACATGACCTGGACAAATCAGTGCATCTCCATGAGCCAAGGCTAAAACATACTTACTTTAGCATATCGAGTGGGGTGATGGATAATCTTGTGATGACAAAGACGAAAGACAGCCAGCATGAATAATTAAGTAACCACTGACAGAGTTTGGTTCACACAGGTCACGTACTAATTGAACTAGGTTTTAACAGAGAGTGTGCTTTTCACAGTTTTACTCTTATTAAAAAACCAAGATGGCGCCACATGAGTGGCAGCTAGCTACAGCAGCTCCAACCATTTATCTTTGTTTTACAGCTTTTTTGTGCATTTGTCGCGTTTCTTCCATCACTAGCTTTGGTCGATTGGGCGCACTCATGGATGTAGAAGTGGCGAGACTGGTGATTTGCTTTTTACTCAGACAATTTAAAACGACACTGGGAGTTCCCTTTAGCCAAGGCTCCATTGTTTACACTAAACTGAACTGAAAGCCCTGCTGAATGAAACGAAGAGGGTCTTTAGATCGGGGGGCAAATATGAGCTGAGGAGGGTGCAGAGGGGGCTGATACAGGAAATAAGGAGAGGCAAAGTCAGCTACAGGTGGATGCTGGAGGAGTGCCTTCAGGGGAACAATGCCAGAGAGGTTTAGAGGGGCCTGAAAACCATCTCAGGCCACAGCAGTGACAGCGGGAGGGGCTCTGTCTGGCTGTGTGTTTCCTCATGCTAAAGGCTGCAGTGTTAAGCCAAGCTAATCAACACCAGCTCCGTGCTTATAGCTCAAACATCAGATTGATATTGATTTTTTCATTTAACTTTTTTCAGGAAAGAAAATGAGCACATTTCTCAAAATGTCCAAGTTTTTCTGATAAGTGTAATGAAGAAGCCAACTTTTCACATGTTCCAAGTGGAAAAACAAGGGACAGGAGCACACTGACTTTCAGCCTTTAATTGTGCAAATAGACACTGTTTCAACTACTTTTGCATTTGCTTACTCTCTCTTAGACCCCTTACATTAAATTATGTTTTGGGTTTGATGTGGGTCTGTCCAATCATAGTCAGATTAGCACACTGTTGAGCTCATGTCAACGTAGAATTTCATTTAAAGTTTCCGTACCCTCGTAATCTCACCACCTCCAGTGCCCACACTATCAGGGATGGCTCGTACCATGACCATGAAATATTTAAAATATCTATATAAATATTTCATAGAAAATATTTTCAAGACGAGGTCTAATCACTAAAAGCTCATTTCTATCTGTTCAACGGCATGATATTGTGCAGCCTATATGGCACATATATTTATTTCATAAGCCCCTTTTTCAATTGGACCAAATATGTATCTGAGACCCCTGCTGCTATTTTCTGCTAATACATAATATATTCAAAGCTGGCCGGGATCATTCAGAGAAAATGATTTTTGTGCCCCTGGAGTTGTCTTGACTGACAGGTGCATTAAAGAAGAGGCATGCAAATGCAAATACAGGCAAATGCAAAAAGATGAAAAGCTCTTGGAGACTCCGCTGTTTCATGATGGAAACGTTGTGCTAAAGTTACGATGAAAGTATTAAGGTTGTCCTGAGGTGCACACATGGAGCTTGCAGGAGTTTCCATCCTCACTGAAACAGTTATTTCCTCCTTAATGTTTTTGCTGATACTCCTGCTAGCAGAGACTGTCCTCACAAGAACAGCATTGATGTTTACGCTCAGGACTGAGGCCATGCTCACTCAGACATCATCAACAACGGCAGCCACCTCATTCATTTCAGTGAGACGACACTGCAGGCACATTGGAGACGCTGACGCAGAGGGCTGTGGCAAAGAACTTCAGGGTCCACCCACAAAAATAATGTGGCTAACTAATCAAATTTGTGCACCCATAATTTCCTTGCAGTTTACTTTGTGCTGCGAAAAACATTTAAGATGGTAGGATGAAAATCCTGTCTCATTGTATTATGCACTAGTGTGTAGTGTCTGGGCATCTAATAAGCCTTCAAAACGATGAATTACCAGCAGCGGTTGCAGCAGCGCCTGTTACGCACAGCTTATGGAGGCAATTAGGGTTTTTGAAATGAAACAATTGTTGACAGCATGAAAATCACAGCCTGAAAATGCAAGAGTAAACCTAACCATTGAAGATGTGATTTAGTTTTTAGTTGAACTGGTTTCAGTGACTCATAGTAAGTGCTATGACTGTGCAGTTTGCAAGAAAACCCTAAACAGGGAATGTGGGTATTTCATGTAAAGAGAGTGATTGAAGTAAACCTGCATACAAACCAGGCCGAGTTGTTGACTAAAGCTCTCACGCTGTTGCTTCTATAACTTCTACTCCACTGCTCTGCTACTACTGAATCAATAGCTCTGTGAGGCTTCCACCTTAACTGCCTCCTACAAGGAGCTAGTGTAGCACTGAAAACTGATGAGAACATTATGCAAGCAGATGAAAGAGGGCCAGATGGCCTTCAGGCCGCTATTTGTAGGAGTCTGAGAGGTGAGGAGTGCATAGCAGTGCTGTGATTGATCATCAGCCATGATGACACTCGGCTGTGAGGAGGCCAGTAGTAACACCAATCTTGTTTCTGGCTGCATCAGTCTCCAGCCTCTTCACTCACTGATGTCACGCTGCCTGATATCAGTTTGTTTCTGCAGCTGCACAACACACAACCAGATGATGAGGATTCATCATTATTTACTTTTCAGGACTGCATTTGTTCTGAAGAGAGTATCAGTTTTCTTATCATTTACTTCTTTAAGGCAGAAAATAAAAGGAGCTGGGAGTGAACAGATCTATAATATTTGGGGCAGGACAGCCTGACAAATGTCTGGTAATTCAAGGCGGGGATATGAGTCCTGAACACAGTGTGACTGGCTAACTTCAGACTTACTAATTCAAGTTGAAATAGTTCTTCTTGAGTAGATCTTCCTCTTTGCTGTGATGTGACAGTGCTGACTATCATTCAGCTGCATTGTTTCTTGCGTGTTTGAATTTGTGTGGTCTCCTTATGTCTGTGTGGGTTTCCTCCAGGTGCTCTAGTTTTCTCCAGTCCAAAGAAACACAGGTTAAAGGGGCATCCCACCAATTGAGTATGGCACTGCCACAACAAAGAGGCTGAGATATCCTGATTTTTAAGTCATTTTATAGAGTCAGGCTCTAAAATGATGCAGCTTGGTAGCATCTGTCATTGGAGCCTCCACAACCTGAGCTCATAATGCAGGCACAGTTGAATAAAAAACCTCCAAGCCCAACCCAATATAATCCTGATGGTTTCGACATCACCCACGTTGTCGCTATAATGCCGTCATTGTCAGACTGAAAAAGGTCATTATACCATTATACGGGTGCAAGCAGGCTCTTCACTTTCTCTTATTCTAATAGCTGTGAATGGTCTGAAAGAGCACAGTTTTTCACAATAAACAAGATTTCTATAGCAGACTAATGTTTTTTATTCTGATTTCTTATGTTTTTAATCATCTAATGAACCCTCAGAGTTTATCTTGCAACACATATCACGCCCAACTGACCACTGATTTAGATTATCATTACTGTTGACACCCTCTTATTATGTCTGTATTTTGGCCTTCCCTTTTTAAAATGTGCAATTATACAGTTACTTGTCAAGTCTGTTTTTTTTGTTTTGTTTTTTTTTATGGATAACAGTCCATGAACAGCATTGGGTTTAATTTATCATTGTGTTGAAAATTTGATTCAAGCTTAATCATGATAAAGATACAGTGTTGTCTGAAGTGTCACTGCATGCTCTAGCACTGAGATTTATCTTTACTGGAACTGAAGAAACAGCTCCAGACCAAAAGTACACTAAAGGGGTGAAATAGTTTTGGCCAAATAGTTTAAAACCCTGTTAGTTTCATTTAAATGTTCAAGTATTTAAGGCTTATCTACTTCTGTTGTGTAATTTATTTGACTGAAGAAGAACATTTTCCACAACAAATGAGTTTATATTGAAATGACAATGTGGATACGAAGAACAACGTAAGACCCACTCCTTCAAATGACCAAATGCTCTGCGAACTGGTCTTCAGTTTCACTTATTTGAGACTCTGGCTGTGAATTTATCTCATTTTCATTTTAGAGCTAAAAGCATTCCAGAAGCAGCTTCTAAGCTTCTGCACACTTCAACAAAACTGCACGCAGGCTTTCATATTTAGGAGTTGAGTGAAATTATTCTAATCACAATGTAGCAAGGCCTGGGCATTTTTCTTGGAAGCTAATTTTCTAAAAGGTAATTGGTAAATCTGCAAGCCTCTCTCTCTTAATGCCTGACTGCTCCTAAATGATCTTTTTTTTTTTTTTTTTCCTTACTTGCCACAATTCCCCATAAATCACTCACACACTGGATCCATGAAGGCAGAGCAGGAGCTGTGAGTAGAAATCACTGGTGGATTGTAACTAAGTGCATTTACTCAAGAAATGTACTTAAGTAGAAATTAAAGTACTTCTGTGTAAGAGTCTTTTCATGCTGCTTATATTGTAATTTTTACTTCACTACATTTATCTGATGGCTTTAGTTATTAGTTCCTTTACAAATTAAGATTTTTACACACAAAACATAAGAAGAGTTTATAAAATATGATGTTTTGCTGTAACTGGAACTACCTAACAGTTTATACTGTAAATATCAGCTGATTAGTCAATTAATAGCAAATAAATTAACTGTTGACATTGATACATATTTTGAACATTTCATGGTTCCAGCTACACAAATGTGAAGATTTGCCTCTGTTCCTTGTAATTATTTCAATAATTTTAATTCATTTCTAGTAATGTTGAGGTTTGGACTGTTGGTTGGACAAAACAATTATTGTCAAGGTGTCACTTTGGGTTCTGGGTCATCATCACTAGTTTCTTAGTTTTTACAGATCAAACAATCGATCGACTAATGGAGAAGACGATCAGCAGATTAATTTATGATGAAAACAATCATTAGCTTCAGTCCTCTACAAAATCCTTTAATGAGCTCCTCCTCAACCAACTACAACAGTAAGATCCTGCTTTTACAGTAATGACTGAGCAATGATCATTTAAGTCACATTTTCAATAAAGGGAATTTACTTGTTACAAAGTATTTTTTAGAGTAGTACCGTGTTAGTACTTTTACTTAAATTGGCCTGAATACTTTCTCCACCACTGATTAAATTTCATTTAAATGTAATGTAACAAATACCATACATAAGTATAACTTTCACTTTGATGTGATACTTGAAGAAGTTCAAATATCATATTTATAAAGTAAAATGATGTCAAATCTCAATAAGATATCACACAAACACGTCACATCCTGTCATTTCACTTTGTCACATTTGGAAATAGATTCATTTTGTGATATATATGTAATTTGTTTAATACCTTTTTTATTTTTACCCGTTCATTGCTTGTTACTCAAACAGTATCCAGAATGCTGAAGTAGGATTAGTTTAGTTAGTTATCAAATTCTTTAACTAACTGCAGTCAATTGTAAGTCATGACTACTTTTCTGGCCAATTGCTGAATCTCTTGAGGGAGAAGACTATGTGAATACTATAAATATACCGGCTATTCTGGCTAACATAAGATGGATTTATTGGTGTGATGCTTTTCATACAGTTTTCCTTCCCTCCTGAAAATGAACCCTCCATATCCTCCAGTCATTAGAAAGTCTGTAAGAATTTGAGACATGTCGGGGCCATTTGAGGTAATTTTGGTTGGATTTACAGCCTCTATATTTTACAGCTTTTGAAAGACAAATGGAATAATTTGGCATGGTTTAATGGATTGGTTCAATTACAAGTATGCCATGAAAAACAGTGTCAAATTGGACTGTCACAGCGAGTCATTTCCATTTTCCAGAGAGCAAGAAAAATATGTTCCCATACCAGATTTTAAGAAAGCACTCTTCCACTACTGCAATCTGTAGATTACATACATTTCTCACCTATACACATAGTGTTGGCATTAAATGAAAGCCTGCTTTCACTTTGCTCTGAGCTATCAGTAAGGATAAAAACCCAATTCCAGCTGAAAGTTAACAGGCGCTTTGGACATAACGTCACTGCTCGTTTGACATGGTGTTTTAAAGATGTGGGTGATGCAGGGCAAAAGTAATAAAACAGCAAATGGTTTAAAAAATGAGATAGTAAGTGAAAGAGGTGCTTCAGGCATTTTATCTGCATAGGCTGGATTCCTCAATCTGAGGGTTTTATGGAGAGAAACAGTCATGGAAGCCTTGGTTCTCTCTGCTGTCCGTGTATTAGCTACTGAACAGAGACGGAGGTAATGAGAGAGAGTGGGTCACACCCTCTCGTCTTTCTTTAATACTTCTGTTTGACCTCACTGAAAAATGTTGAAAGATGTGAAGCAGAAATGAGATGATAGGAAAACAAAACTAATGGGCTGAACATGAGCTATTTGCTAATGGCGGTATGTTCATATACCCACGGTGACGGTGATGTTTATAAGGTATAATGTTGCCCATCAAGTTCTCCATCATAGTTTAACATGAAATAAATGATGACCACTCTTTATCACGATTTAATCATTGTTTATATCAACCCTGTAATTTTCCCTTAGATTGCTTCTTGCTTCTGAAACACAGAGAGTCAGTGAATCCCTCTGATGACAAAGGCATATTTAGATTTAGCTCAGCCTGATCGTTCCACAACTATTCATCAAAGAAGTTGCAATGCTTAATGCAGATGCGTGTAACAGTATGTTACTGAAACTGTTATATTGGGTCATTATGTTCCACAATGTCACATTAAGTGGTTACATTATGTTCCCATGTTGCATTGCACTGTTGTGCTGCTTTGTGGCTTGACTTATGTTGTGTTATGTGTCATAATGTGTTTGCTGATGCTCTCCTTCAGTGTACAATGCAGTTATTTCAGCTGTGTCTCTAGAGAAAACCTTGAGTCTCAGTCACATGACTGATAGAGAATCAACACTATTTCTTCATCTCTTTACCCCTCAGCGAGTTTAGCATATTTTTGTTTGTTTCATGCGGGGTCCTTGTGGATTGAAACCTCAGCAAAGCTTTGCTAATTAGTCTAGATTGCCAGGCAAGCAGTGGCATTCCTCTAATCGCACCACAGTTAGCATCAGGCCTGTTGGAGCAGAGCTTAGCTTCTTCTTCATGCATCTCCCCTGGCATTTTAAAGTGTGGAAGGGGGGGGCTCACTGAAGCTGAAATGCATATGGTTACAACACACAGGGGCTCATGGGTAAAGATTTTTTTTTTATAAAAAAGTTATTAAAGGAATCTGGCCATAATAATGCAGGCTGCATTGTGAAAAGCTTGGATGGAATAAAGCAAATGACATTAATCATTTTTTTGTACTTATATAAAATGTATTCATTTTGTGCTGCAGGGCAACAAAGTGTTGCCGCCTAATAATGGAGCTGATGGCTTGTCATTGGAGATCCATTTTGTTTGGAGGCAGCACAGCCCTGAGAGAGAGCATCTATGTAAACACTCAAGCTTTTAGTGCTTCAGTACACATTTCATTACTTCCTTTGCGGCTTTCTTGTGCTTCTCTCTCTCTCTTACCCTCGCTGCTTTTCTCTTTCTTTGTGCAGCTCCACCTTTTGTAACAGTCATCTTTTACAAGGGCTCGCAGTGCAAAGGGCTCTGATTCAGCCTGATGCAGGAAGGAAACAAATGTGCAGCCACCAGATGAAAGCTGAGGCAAATGGACGCTTCACAACAGAGGTGTCATGTGTGATAGAAGATATGATTTCAGACTGGCTGCAGAGAAAATAACACCTTCCAACATTGATAGGTTTGATTTTGAGCCTCAGGTAATTTCATTTTTTATTATAGGATATTTTCAGTGATCAGATTAATTCCCACAATCATTTTGATTTTATTGTGTAATGTGATATGTGACTGTGAGCAGAATTATAAAGAGAATGAACCAGAGTCAGTAACTGAGATAGAAATTTGTTATCCATGGCCCAGTATTCTGATATGGTTTTCCCACAAAAGTATTATTTAGCTAAAATATTTTTAAAAAATCCTGATTCTACAATTATGCAAATCTGAATCATTTCTACAAGTTTAACTGCTTCACAGGAGTCGCTTTCCACATCATACCATCTGTGATGTCACAAATCATCCTCTTTAAAATGAGATTTTCAGTGAGCATCGAGAAACTTTCTACTGTGAGCAGATGAATGTGAAAACAGCCTTCTAGTGTCAAACTCCGCACAGACATCGTTCTGCACAGTTAAGCTCAAACATTCAACTGAAGGAACAAGAGGAAAGACACCTTTTTAAGTGGAGAGGGACTTTAACTGATGATACTCTGAGGTTAGAACTCATGTCAGTGAAATTAAGAGTGTTAGCTACAAATGTGGTTCAAGAGGAGCTCAGGTTTTAGCCACACTAGCAGGGACACTTTGCACTGTCAGTCGGTAGGTCACTTTGTCCAAAAACTGCATTCCCTTTAGCTTCAGCTGTACTTTGTAGGCCTATCTCGTGCTAATTATCAAATGTTAGCACAACTCAGAAGAAAAAGCTGCATTTCTGCATATTAACCATTGTTAGTGTGACCATGTTAGCCTGTTGACATCAGCATGTTGCTCAAAGTACAGCAAACAACAAATTATGTTTACTTAGTTTCATCCCATGTTACTTTATACTCTGCTACATTTTAGAGGGAACTATTCAACTGTTTACTCCATTATTCTACTATTTACAGCTATAGTTACAGGTTATTTTTAATTTTACACACAAGACCTATGAGTTCATGAAGCATGTTACAGACTGTTACAAGTACCCAGCCAGTAGTACTAGCAACAATGTTTAATTGCTTCTTACAAGATGCATCACTTATACAACATGCAACAGCATAACACTAATAAATTACTGAGCATGTTTTACTGATGATACTTTTGTACAAGTACTTTTGTTTTACTTTTGTTTAAACAAGCCATGAACACAGTACTAGCATCACGTTTTGGGTTTTTCACATTTTTAATGCTCACCAAAGGTGACTGAATCCTACACACTGGTCCTTTAAGTTGATGTGGTGAACTTGTTAGCAAACAGTTGGAGTCATGTTTGTGTCCATCAGGCGAATGTAAGTCCATTATTTACTCTCTTTTTGCTGTTTTTAGTCTCTAGCGGCTCCTGGGGGAAATATATTGATCTTTAGCGGCTAAGTGTTCCACTATTTTTACCAGTTTGACAATAACTGGGTCTGTCTGCAGTTTTCTGCTGAGCAAGTAGTGTACAGATGGTTTTGGGAGGTTTTTTTCTGAAAACAGTTGCTTCAATCAGAAATGATGCCATAAGAGCAGTGAGAGTGAAGCACAAGAGTAAAGTTGTAGCCGGACAGCCAAACAGAGAGCTGAAACTCACTGTAAAGCTCCATAAAGCCAAGAGCTGCAGATTCAGGTGATAAAACTCTGTGGCTTCATCACGACAAGCAAGAGTTCAGGATGTACAATTGCCCCCCCTGTCTCCTCTGGAGACATTTAGCTCAGAGGAGTGTGCACTTCACTGGTATTGTGTTTCCTCATTTCTGTGTAATGAAGTCATTTGACCTTTCAGAAAAACAGACACAACAATAACATCAGCTATTTAGTCTCCAGTTTGTCCTTTTCCCCTCGTCTCCTTCCTAAAGCCAAACATCTCAGCACGTAATTGAACTGTTACATCAAATGTAAAAATGGACAGCGCTGTCTTACATCAAAGACCAGTTCGGGTCATTTGGAGACTGAAGCCTTCATAGCTGTAAAATCATTCGATCACTGAGGAAGCTGCCATTAAGGATCTAATACAATTTTTTCATCCCGACATTCATACAAATTACATTCCAGGCGGCTGTGGAAGATGTTAAGAGAACCGCTCAGCCTACCTGGGAACCAGAGAAGCCCCACTGGGGAGGTCATGTTTTAAATGAGTGTGTATTGATGTTCGCTGTTCTTCCATCTACCTTTAACACAAAACTCTAAATGGACTGTATTTAATATCAATACAATATAAAACAAGTCACCAACTGACAGAACGCATCCTCCTGATTTCCATGAGCTTCACGGGCCGCGAGTGCCAATCGGCCTTGAGTCTTTCCTGACCAGCGACGACAATGGCGAGGTGGCAGCAAGCTTTGTCAGTACAATCTTGCATCAGTGACCCACCTCCCCCCTGCATTCCCCTGAGGAGCAGCTGTTTAGAGACTCCTGGGGCTCTCTAATGATACAGTGATGCCCCCCGGCATGTTTTACAATCACAAACAGCTTTCCTCTCGGCTCCTGTCTGAACAGCATTGCCCTCATTTGTGCTTTGCAGCAGCAGAAGGTGGTCAACATGCAGCCTTTGGTTTTGCTGTAATAACCTGAGATTTGATCATTGTAACTTAAACTGGGACGTGATGTGAAAGCTAATTCACCTCAACTTTAAAATGCCAAATCCTGCATTGGTAAGTTCTCAATTATGATGACCAGATGACAGTGAGGCGTTAATGTGACGTGATACTGTGGTCAGGTTACAAATCGTCCCTAAAATGTCGGTTTGTTATGTGAATGTAGCTGCCTGCCACTCAGACGCAATGCATCGATTAGTCTCCAGGAAGACAAATTGGACATCAAATTTTCATCGACCCAGCGCAGTCATAAATATTCAATGCTCGCAGCCAAGATGAAGTCGAATTCAGTTCACAATTTCTTTCTTTTTTTTCTGCAAGAACATAATAACTCACCAATAATCGTGGTCGCTGTCAACATTTGGGATTTGCAGCTGATTATACATTCATGCTGAGCTGCTTTCTGAGAGCACGAGTGCTTTTCTGGTTTGGTTTTTTCTTGTTTCGTAATTAGGATGTTTACTGATGCAGATAGGGGAAAAATGAATCTGCTTTTATTTTGCGTCACATTAGCTTGATGTTTCTAGAAAAAAGAAAAAGAAAAAACAGTTACCAGGTTTAAAGGTTGACTCACCTCCTGATGTGAAATTAAGAATATAAATCATATTCCAGTCAAAAATTATGCTAGATATTTCTATATTTGTAAGACTTGCAATGTCTGTGTTTATTAGAGGGGAAAACCACAAGACAAAGGGACTAATGGGACCAGAGTATGATGCCTGCAGATCTATGCATGCTAACATGTTAGTGTTAGCATGCTAACATGCTAATGTTTAACAGGTACAATGTTTACCATGTTCACTATCTTAGTTCTGTGCCCCAACATGCTAACACTTGCTAATTAGCACAACACCACATGCTGCTGAGACTGATGGGAATGTTATTCGTCTTGCACATATTTTTTCACAGAATAAATAGTGGAAATATTCAAATGACTTTGGCTTCATGATGGCATTAGATGTGACGTTAAGGGATCACCAACGTTATCTTTCATCCTGAGGGGGACATGACATTTCACTCAAAACTGCAAATGTCAACCTCATGGTGACACGAGAGAATAAATCAGAGGATCACCAAAGTCATTAGGATTAGATGCACATGCTGCACACTGCACACATCACTTATATTTTATATTTTATATGCACTGTATAACTCATCTGTTCACTTATACTTTTTACTGCACTGCCACTTACCACCTGTTGCACATCACCTGTTTACATACCGTGTAGCACATGTTTTTATGGTTTCATAGGAATTACTTGCACTACCTGCACCTACCTCATACCATTTATACTTCATGCCACTTGCACTACTTGCATGTATTTATATTTTTGGATATCATGACTATTTGCACTTCTGGTCAGATGCTAAACTGTATTTCATTGTCTCTGTGTTGCACTCTGACGATAACAATAAAGTTGAATATAATCTAATCTAATCTAATCTAATCTATCTGGAAACCCAGAATGTCTGCACAACCAACAACCCTGCTGACATGGCCATCCCATGCCACTAGCATGGCTGTGATACGGAAGTATACAGATATTCTTCTCTGGCTTCATTAAGGCTGCTGGCCAGGACGTCAGCAGCTCTAATTAGTTCCACACATGTTGCACAGTGCAAACAGTTTGACAGTGTGATCACTAGCTAACCAAATTAGAGATGAGATCGTTTGACAATGTGTCGATAAGACCGTATTATGCTCAGCGTTCATGTAATTAAAGGCTTAATTGCCACCAGCCTATGAAGGCCCGGAGGCACCACATCAAACCCACAGGCTGACCTGGTACGGTTTGCTTTACATCAGGCACACGGTGACACCTAGTCAAAAAAAATTCTAAACTACTGACTATATCAATGACTAAAAGATGTTTTGGAGAGTTTATGATCTTAAAAGATTATAAGCAATGTCATTTTTTATTTGTAGCTCAGTCTGGGCTGCATGAGTAATGAGTCCCAAAAACTCCAAATTTGTTAGAATGTATCATTTCAGGGTAAAAAATATTGCACTACTACTACTACTAGTAGTACTACTACTACTAATAATAATAGTAATAGTAATAATAGTAATAATATTAAAGCATATTTAATGATTAGTGGTTAAAACTGATGAATTGTGTTCTCTTGTACCTGAAAACAAGCTACTGTCCAGGGGGATCTGCTGTGACCTTTTTGTTCTACATCTCATACTAAAACAACTTACCAGATTAAAGGTGTGTCCATGTAACCAGTCCATTTTGATAATCATTTGACATTCAGTTAGTGTCTGAACACACAGTGGAGGAGAGCTGTGCCCCTGTTGACTGACTATGTCTATGCACTGCTAATTAGCATCACTGGGGAGGTTAAAGGGACAAGCTAGGTTTGTTCAAAGAAATGTCAATTGCACTTATTCTTCTGTTACAGACATTATAGCCACACAGATCCACAGTTCTGCAAGGAAAGACATGTGTCTTTATCTTAGACCACTTTACTGGACTTTAGCACTGGTGACTGGTTTGTGAATCAGTCTGCACATTTTGTATAACACTGCCCTCATCTGGTCACTTTAAGAGGCCATGCACTTGTTATTCACTTCAGATATTTCTTTCCTCAACAGACAGACAGGACTGAAATGGCGAAGCGTGGGCAGACTTGCTCTTTGAGACTCGAATAATCACATCATACTGAATGAAAATCACAGGTTATTTTAATTTGTGAGTGGGCTGCTCATTTATACAGTGTGGTTTGCATAAACAAGTTAAAGATCTTTGTATATAAAAAAAAAGAAATATTTGTGCCATCACTATTTGGAAATAACATTTGAGAAATACTTTACAATTAAAACACATCAGCATTACTGTGGATGTACAATATTAAGTCAATCAAGTCTATTGAACTGATCTATACAATTGCAGCCAACTATGGACTTGCATATATAAAGTACCATAAAACAGGCAGGAAAATAAAAATATGTACATTTTCCTGCTTGAATAACTCAATTATAAACATAGAATTTATAGGCTCAAAACTGTTTAATTTTCTACAGACCCAATTAAGGAACATAAGGTGCCGTATTAGAAAATAATCTAGAGATATGTGCTCCATGAGAATCATTTCAATGATCAACAAAATACAGTAAAATGCACACTTTCTGATATTAGGTTGGAATCAGCGCTCTGAGGGTACACACACAGAGCTCGAACCGTTGATTCAAATAGAGCTACAACTTTCTTTAAATAAGAAACACACTGCTGTACACAAGTCTGTCACATTTTGTCTGAACCTTTAATTACATACAGTGAATGTGTGAAATCATGTGAGGAGTAAGGCTGGTGCTGCGTGGCACCTCTGGGTCGACGTTTGAAGTACCTAACATAAACAGTGTTTAAACAGTCCAGATTAGTTTGGTGGTACCGTGGACAGTGTTAATAGGAACTACAATGATCCATTTATGTGCATAGTCTTCCTGTTTTGCAGGGAAGAGAGGAAATATAATGTGAAGGCAGGTAAAGGCATGGTGAGAGTGGTTCCCCCTGACAGAGACAGTGTGATAACCCTCCAAAAGTTGTCCTTTCAGTTCAATCAAACTCTTTCTGAGCCCCCAGTGGGAGGGGGGGGGGAATTTCTCGCTCTGTTAGTGTTGGCACCGGGTGCCTCCATCATGGACGCACTAGCAAACCTCCTGTCCTGAATTCTACAGTCTAGGAACTGGAGTACTTCTGAGAACCACCCGAGGCTGAACTGATTCGTGGCTTCTTTGGCTTTGGTTCCAGTCATCAGCGACAGCGTCGTCTCCAGCTGACGCAGGTTAGCAGGCAGTCAGTACAAAGGGACCAAAGGGCCACGTGTTCAATTCACAGTGAGGAGAGGGACTTGTGCCTCCTACAACTCCCAGTCTGAGTGTGTTACTGGTCATACTGGTCAGCACGGACAGCTAAGGCCGGTGGAAGCTGGCGGAGAAAGAGGGAGAAGGTCACAGAGGTCAGTCTAGATCCTTCACTGCCACAAACATCTTCGGACTAAAAAACAGAAAATCTTCACAAGAGCTAATAAAGTATTGATGAGACTGCAGAATAAACTTGGAGAACAGTTGACATGAATTATTGATGGCTGTTGTATACGAGCCTGACCGGGTATAGATCCTGCTTTCTTCATGAACCTCCATCTCTGAACTCTTGAATTCATTGAGCTCTTTGCGGATGGCAGCCTGAGAGGAGACAAGAAAGAAAGAGCACTTCAGCTGGAAGGCTTTTATCCATTTATAGCAAGGCACAAAAGAAGAAAGGCAGTGTGTGATCCGAGCCAGATCACCTTTGAATGCTACAGTTCCACTCCAACTCAATAAACATGCTTTTAAGTAAGTAAAAACTGAACATGTAGTTAAAAGGATGCCACTTCTAACATACATAGAATTTCTTTTCCTACATATTGTGTGAGCTTCAGTGGAGCAGGTAATTCACTTGGTAAAATGTACAGCCATTAAGCAGCGTCTGTATTGCATTCCTGGGATTCCTCCTGGATACTGAATCTGCTTGGAATGCAAATCCTCAGAGTTGACCAAAGTAGAAGACATTGCTGTTAAAAAATGCACAGGGCTTAGGCGCTCTCTGGCTAAGAAGCTCTAAGCCTCAAGAGCCCTGTTAGTATAAAGAGAGGTGTCGAGTATGCGTTTGTGTGTGTGTGTGTGTGTGTGTGTTTGTGTGTGTGTGAGTAGGTGGGATATGTTGAGTCTCACCTTGTCAGCAGGAGTGAGCTTGGTCCACGGTTTATCTGCCCGCCGGTCGTAGTCCTGAGCATGGGTGGACTCGACGTACTCGTGGAAACGCAGGATTTTCCTCGCCTGGAGTTCAGCCACTGTGGGTCTCTGCGACAGCTGATGGGAGAACAAACGGCAGCATGTTAAGTGAGGTCTGTCTTAGGAGTCATAGAGGTGTAGCTTCTAGTGCCTAATAACAACTGGTAAGTGTATGATGCGGTGACTCGGTTGCATCCTGACCTTTCTCGTGAGCCTCCGTTTGATCTCACATCGCTCTAATCGTCGATCCGTTTCATTCTTGGCTGCGGGAAGAAAACACATTCCATGAGCAAGAGGGAAACACTGCAGCCAGTCAGGTTGATTTCACCCGAGCTGCCGTCGGCACGCTGCGGTAACGGGAATCTTTAATCGCTGCCTCGCTCTGCACAAGGCGCAGCATTGTTTCAGCGGGGGTGCAATGCATCGCCTTGCCCGAGTCATTTCAGGACAAGCGCGATGTTGTGTGGTGGCATGAAACCTGGATCGAAACGTGTTGACAGATTCTGAGAAGATCGTGTTACCACTTGCTTCTGGGATCCAACTTGGCATCACAGCGTTGTTGTTTCACCACAGTAAGCTAATTTTCACAATACACCACAAGGGGGTGTTTCATTTTGTGCGCCTGAGGCGAGACGCTTGAAACCTTGTTCAGTCTAAAGCAAAGAGAAATGCATATATCTGCATATGTATGTACTCATCTATTAAAGCTATGCATATGAATTATGGATGCACCAATCTGGCAGAAGACTGCATATACGGCGAACGGCCTATGAGAATATTGGATTATTGATTCAGTCTTTCACCTTGTTTAATCCATCTTCCCACAACAATATCACAAGAACTCCTGCTGGAAAAATGTGCAACTGTGGTCTGAAGAAAACATGAGCTACCCACATTCTGACCGCACAGCCTTCTTTACAAATGTATGCATGTGTGAGTGCGTGTGTGTTAAAATCAGAAACAGTATCTTAATAAAGTCATATCACTACCAACATTCTACAAACTGCTGCGCATTTAGTGACCATCAATATGCCTGAGGCGAGAGGGGAAAAAACACGTTAGCCAGCGGACGAATGACTTATGCTGACTATTGACTTCAGGAAATTAGAAAAATGAAAAAGGTGCCTTTTGATCTTGTGGTGCCGAGAAATTGAATGCAAATTACCACACCAGAAAGAAGAAGAAGTGAGGGATGGAGGGAGAGTCTCACCTTGAAGGATGTTCCTCTGCTCCAGCTCTTCTGCTGTTGGTCTCTGACTCAGCCGCCTGAGGACACAGACTCTGTTTACTACTCATCTTTAAACACTGATGTGGATCAGTCTAGGGTATGTGTGTGTTTAATCTTTGCAATGGATGGAGAGCCTCTCAAATAACATCAGTTACGCTATAAATAATGTTTGTAATCAGCCAAACTGTAGCGGACAGATGGATGGAGATGATGACATTGATTGTCACACCCATCATGGCGATGTGCGCCCTTTACCGGTTCAGCGTGGTGCCGATCTTGTTCCTCAGTGCCACCCACTGCTCCCTGTTGTGCCAGCTCATTTCGTTGTGGTTCTCCTGATCAGCCCTTTCCTCTCTCTCCTGTCTCTCCAGCTTCAGGGCTAACGTGTCCTTCCTCTTCACTCGGCTTGCCAGCCCACCTGTTAAGACACATCAGCCATAAATAATCAGTTAGCAGTCTGTGCAATGTGCAGTAAACAGTATACAGCTTTCAGCCTGCTGCCTTTACATTTTATGTTCTTTTGGAGGGGGGGAGACCAGTTTAAGAAAGTGAACTTGATTTAGCTGCTGCTGAAGGAACATGTGACTCTCCATAGGTCAGAGTAAGACCAGTTTAAAGGGCAACATTTCTGTATTACATTTGCTGTATACAAGGATGAGGTAAAAAAAACATATGCGCTGTAAAAGCTGTAAATAAAGAGAAAAGAGACGCTACAGAACTTGAAAATGTGCCATCACCAAAGCAAAGTGGCATAAAAAAAATCTGTTTGAAACTGTTTTGTCAGACCAGCAGTCAGCATCCATAGACACTTCATTGGCAGTGAGTCAAGCACGCACAGGTGTTTTTAACCATATTATGGATTTCATTAAATATATACAGCTGATTTTTTTATTCTTGTATGTCTCTTGCTGTACTCTGTAGTTCCTTTTATTCAACGTGGATTTTTTTTTCACCCTGAAGTAAACTGTCAAGCTCCCTGTCTCCCTGCATGTGAAGCTGACACAGCATTCTTCAGTAACATACATGAATTTTTCTGATCCATATTTATAACAAGGATTACTCTTTGGATCACAAATGAGAAATTCAGTGGTTGCAGCTTCCTCTTCACATATTAAGACATCAGGTTCAGGTAATCAGGTTAGAGATCAAATAATTTACTTCATTTTATGTCAAATAGGCCCCATTTCCTGCACTTGTTTACAGATATTTCCTGATTGGTCATGGAGAATACAGTATCACTTGTATCTACAGCCTCTCCCACATGACCTTAATGTAGCAGTATACGAAAGACCAACTTACTCGGAGGACCTTCCTCGTCGTCGTCATCATCGTCGTCGTCGTCTCTGTACAGGATGGGGCCGTCAGAGTCAGACTCCTCACTGTCCCCGGGGCCTCCACTCTCGTGGATGACGCTCACTCTGGGGTCCCCAATCAAACCCCTCCTGCTGCGGGGCTCCATCTCAGGCTGGCGAGGAATCCTCAGGGGCTGAAGCTTCCGCATCTCCTCCTCCATGTCAAAGTCATCATCTTCTGGCCTGTAAACAAGTCCAGCTGTGAGAGAGCTGAAAAGGCTATTAAAAGAATAAACTGTAATACTTTAAGGCTTCTTGTAACCACAACCTGCCTTGATGTGCTAATCTGAGTACAGTCACGGGCAATTTGCAACAATTCTGCCATGTGAGGGAAAACAGCTCAATTGTTTGCTGAAGAGATTAACAAGGCACAGTTCGATGATTCTTATTTGGTGAACTGAGGAGTGCTGCTCTCTTGCTGGTAGCCCTGGAGCAACAGACTCATGTCTTTTTTCTAATTAGGAATGTGTACTTGAAATATGGCAGAGCGAATCTGAGAGTATGGATCAAAATCAATCCAATAATTCAAGGTCAAATGACAGCTTCAATTTTCACTTTGTGAAAACATTAAACGTAAAATAATTTCACATTAAATTAAAAGTTAAAAATCTTATTTATCGAATCTAATAAATGAAAGTAAGAGAACAACAAACTGCAATCCAGATGCAGCTGTGACCAGTCCATTTCCATCAAATAAGCCCTGCCTCTGGAGCCTCTGTCTGGAGCTACCGATTGAAGTGTACGTCTGTTTTTGGTCTTTCTCTGGCTCCTACAGCACTCTGAACCATACAAGTGTGGGACCCCTCTTTGACCAGGCCCACCCAGGCTTTCTTCCATTTGTTTCCTTTAAAGTCTTTCTTTGTTGATATTGCTCATCTTCCATTAACTTCTCAGATTAAAGTAGTCTTGTTATGTCTCTTAAACATGATACTCTGTCATTTGTAAAATAACATCTCACTTTGTTTCATCCTGCCGCTGATTTTATCAAATGATGAATCTAAGCAGGCTCTTGCAGTTTGGCTTTTTAAATAAAGCTTTATATATAACTCAACTTGTTTGTATGGACAGTGGAGAATGACGCTTGGGGGGCTTAATACACTTTCAAGTGATATGCAATACAGTACTTTAGGCATGAGACTGCAGCCAAGTACAGGCTAAAGGCAAAGTAAGGTAAACTCCTCTCCTTCATTCTCAGCTTTCAAAGCAATGTTTCTTTTTGTTAGAATACAGTGCAGATTATGTGGGCCACTTACAGCCTCAGAGGTTCGATGGTGATGGGGAGCGAGTGCCTTGAGTTACCCCCCCCTTCGATGAGGAAATCTGGAGGAGACTCAAACAGCAGTGAGTGTGCCCTCTGGGAGCCATCTGGGTTTGGCTGAGTTGGGCCGGGGCTGGCCAGGGCTCTCTGGATGAGGATGTGCAGGGGGATGGCTGGTGGCTGGCTGGGAGGCTCAGTGGTCGGGCTGGGGGGGTCAGCTTGCATGGTGGGCACAGGACCAGAGGAGGACATGCCTGGTGGATGGAGCGACTGAACCCTGGGAGGGGATGGAGGTATATGGGATGGTGGTGAAGGGAAAGGCTCAGTGGAGGGCTCAGGAGCTGCTGCGCTTGTCCTGTCGTCGCTGCTCTCTTCTTTACGGACAGCAGGGGGCATCAGTACAGGGGCAGAGGCTGGGTCAGTGGTGGGAGAATCTGGGACCTGACTGGGAGGGGAGGGGTCCACAGAATGGCGCTTGGTGACAGGGGTCATCCTCTTTGGTGGCGTTGGTGGAGAGCGCCTAGCAGGTGCTGGCACTATGATGATGCCACTACCAGGCTGTGAAAGCTCCGCTGTAACCAAAAAAAAAAAAAAAAGTCAAAAACAATACAACACTTGTCATATCGAATGACCCCCCCCAACAAAACCTACAGTCAGAACATGAAGATGCACAGTCAGTCTGTAGCAAGGTGAAGTTAGTTTCATCAACAAAACAAATATGTCCATAGCAGCTTTAGAAGACATTCCTGTTACTGCTGATCTGGTGCATGACAACAAATATTAATACACAACTGTATCAACAGTCTGGAAGGAGCATCCACTGGGATCAACAAACACATTCAACGCGCTGCAGCACACTACATGTCCAACCAAGTTCCATGCATTGTTTTCTTGGCAGCATTTGAAGTTACGTTAGTTGAGCTGAAAATGGCTTCAATGGCTGCAACACACATGCAATGCAGTATTGTTAAAATGGAGGTGAGGTATTTCATATGCTCTGAGGGTGGTGAATCAATACAACAAGTCTGCAGGCTCTGTTAAGATGTTTTAAGATCTGGTGCCCGACTGGGTACCTGAGCAGGTCTGGGCAGCCCTATGCCGCAGGTATACAGGTAGAGAAAGGTATAGGCCGAGCTCACTCTGGCGTCTCCAGCTGGTCCAGTAACAAGGCTGCCTGACCTTAGAGCCCCTGTTCAATGAGGAGGCTGGCAAAAATGAGTGGAGATGTCAGGGATAGGGCTGGGTTTAGATTCCAAGCTGGGAGAGAAATACAAGAGGGTGGTTTCGGATAATGTTTGTCTTGTTTCTACATTGTACAGAAGCAAAGCATACATCCATCCTCGGATGTTTAACAACTTCTGTGGAGAAATAACTCTGAGCATGTCAGTTATCCTGGTTCCATGAAGTACCACCACAGGGTGATTTCCTATTGACACACAGTTTCGTTTCAACTGTTTTCAGACATTCCAGCTCAGTCGTTACGGCAAAACGCTTTCAGGGAATTAATCATAGGGAAACCCCATTCCTCCTTGTTTCAGCTTGTTGATCACTATCTGATGATGCTGATGTCAGTTTGTTGCAGAAATTTTGAGAGGGTAACTAATAAGAAATTGCAGAAATGCTAAAATAAGTTGTCACTTTTACAGTTTGTCCACCAGGGAGCACTGACAAGTTCATTTTCAGACAGAAAAATATCCCACTCAGTATATCAATAACAAATCTAAGAGATCCTAATCAAGATTATGTTTATGCATTAAATCAAACTGTTAACGGCCAATATATTATTATGAGATTTCAACTCCCAAATATCAATTTTAGTATTGGTTATGAAATTTCTATGATGTAATCCCTATGATTCCAATTTACGATTACAATTTGACATTTGGCAGACACTTTTATCCAAAGTGACATATCATGTATTTAACATTAAAAAAACCTTGTGAGAGAATATACCTGACAATACGTAACATAAGTTTTGTACCCAAAACATGGGGGGACAAAAACAGAAAGCAAAAGATGTGTTCAGGAGAGATCGCTTGCATGAGGCATGTGTGCATGTGCGCACATGCAAAGTTTCAAACACTCTCCAAAGTCAACGTCCATTATCAATTTCATCTCAGGCTGCCAATAAGGCCAGCATTTTTTACAGACAAACACCTATAGACTGTGAATGTAGCAGTGCGAACTGAAATGTAGTAACATTGGTATAGAAACCTCGCCCGCCAAATGGTAGTGGAATGTGTCCCCGCCATAGACACCATTTCAAAGAGACAGTACTGGGATGGGCTGTAAACAAGAGCAGCTGTGGCATGCTGGGACAAAGGATACGAAATACTAAAAGCCAATCAGTCTCCATGTAACCTCAAGAGAAGTGCTGACATTGCAGTAATGGTGCACAGACAAGCTGGTGCAGGTCCTTTCCTCAGAGACACGGCTGTACACACTGAAAGTGCAAACTAGCAACATACTGGAAAACACCTACACAGCAATGAGCCACAGCGTCAGTGCGTGACACTGCTCACAGTTAGCTTTGGGAAATGTTTCAAGGTAATCACACTCACTCACTCACTATTTTGACACACTATACTTTCAAAGAATACCCTGCACCACCACCTACAATGTCATTTCTCCATGTCAAACCCTAACGACAGACGATCAAGTCTGTCAAAACTCACAACTGCCACACCACAACAAACAGAAAGTGCATCTGCATCTTTGAAAGAGGTGTGGGCAAAAGCACACCCAACATACCGCCTAAATCCTGCCTTTAACTGACACCGCATTGATGTTTGAATGAAAGAGTCTTT
This sequence comes from Chaetodon auriga, assembly GCF_051107435.1. Classification (NCBI taxonomy): domain Eukaryota; kingdom Metazoa; phylum Chordata; class Actinopteri; order Chaetodontiformes; family Chaetodontidae; genus Chaetodon; species Chaetodon auriga. The sequence goes on along the minus strand of NC_135090.1, from coordinate 4,925,336 downwards.
GATTTACAAGAATATTTCAGGCTGAAAAAGTGACAGCCCTAATCAAAAGCAAGGTCAGAAATGTACTGCTCTTATGCACCTGCAGCTTTGTGCACTCATACTTAACTTTAAGCTTGAAGCGAACACTGACACTGACTGCTAAGTTGTAACTAGCTAACGACTCAATTAACCACTTTGTTCACTTGCAGCATCTGTGCTTATTGTACAGCTTAAGCACATTGAACATTACCAAAACACTGTGACAGAGAGAGACGTTTCATCACGTGCAGCATTCAGGTAAAATGGGAGAGAAAACCACTTCAATCTAGTGACAGATGTGAGGACACGGGTTTGTCGAACGTCCCACCGCTGTAATTTTATGCAATGGTGAGAAGAAACAGCAAAGGTAATGTATGCCATCAGATGCCAACAAGCTAACATATGATTAAGTGCATGTTTGCGCGGTACTTCTTTAATAATGCAACCTTTATTTATCGATCACTTTTGTTCTTTTATGTTTTTTTTACTGAGATGAAGTGGGCTGTATTACACATAATTAATTATGATAAGAAATATAAAAACATCAAAATAGGGTTGATTCTAGCATGGCCAAGGGGGCTGTGGCCCTCTGTGGAGGTGTCATGCAATTTAATACCATTGTTTTTCAAAGATTCAAGTTTCCCTGGGTCTTATTAAAATCCTACAAAGCTCATTTGGAGGACTAAAAGTAGAAATAGACACACAAAGACCAAAGCAGCTGTTTATAGAGAGAGGCTAATCTTATGTGTCATATAAAACTGCAGAAGCAGATGGCAACAAACTCACCAAGCAGTGCAGGGTTGCTGTTGCGGTTGGTGGGTTTGGGTGGAGGGACAGGGGGCTGCTTGGCATGGGGAGGGACAGGGGGTGGCACGTCAGAGTCAGCTGAGGAAGGAGCAGCAAGGGAGGGTCGAGGTAGGTCATCAGCCAGTAGGGAGACTGTCCTCGGCGGCTTGGCTACAGCTACAGGAGCAGAGGAGGAGGAGGAGGAGGAGGAGGAAGAAGAGGAGGAGGATGATGAAGAAGAGGAGGGGTTTGGGCTCCTGCTGGAGTCAGTGGAAGGAGCAGTGAGAAACTTAGGGGGAAGCAGAGCCTGTTTGGGCGGCGGAGGTTCCTGCTGGGAGTCTTGTGCTGGATGAGGGTCAGAAGCGAAGCGGACACCAGCGGACTCTACAGATGGGGGTACACACATTTCACACATGTTAACATTAACACTAAAGGAGAGGTCACAGATACAAAGTTTGCACTCTTCTACTGCTCTGCTCTATGGAAAAGTAAGTAGGGGAAACAAAAAAGGATCATCAGATGCAGTGTAACACTGGAGGAAAAGCTGAGGTGTTAAGGAATCTTGTAAAGTAAGCAGACATGTCAGAGCTCACCCAGAGGGCAACTCTGATCAAGGATCTACAGTTATTAGAGAATGGGAGGTAACATGAATCAGATGAACTGAAGTTCACACACAGCAGACAAGGAGAGAGATCAAAGAAGCACTGAGGGCTCCCAGTGATTTGTTCTTCCCTCTCTTCTTGTTCCCCTTAATCCATGCATCAAAGCTTGATATTTACTGTTGCAGTTGGTTGAGGCTTTCAGATTGAGCGTATTAGCTTTGTAACCCCTCTCAGACTTACAGTTCAATCATTTACCCAAAATGCCTTTGCAGCTCCACCACGAGACTTTGGTTTGCACGCATGTTGGCTTGTCATCATAGTAAAACATTCCCTACTGACTGTTTACTAGCACTGTGCTGTACCACATTAAGAAAAAGCAGCCGGCTGCCATGTCTGAGGACGGCTCGCCGCAAAAGATGACACTGTTGGTTGAATCGCTGCTTTTCATCTTGATGTGGCACCTACATATCACTTGAAACATCATAGTCACTGCCATAGTGAGACAGGTTTAGCTTGTAGCTCAGTTCTGTTTCCCTGTTAGGAATGCAGATCAGATTTACTTTGAGATTGTAAAGTGTCTTAACATTAGGACAAGAAATGTTTAATTGACCATGAATGTATTTATTGTATAACTATAGTAAGGTAGGCTCACATTTTGCCTTAAAACAATACCCATAGGCATATATGGATGTTGAAACAGCTTTTGCTCAGCGTGATCATTCATCCTGTTTATATTGGCCATTTAAACATGCCTCCAATGCTTCCAAAAGAAGTGATGGGTGGCAAAATGCACAGTCCTTCTTTTGTGCAAAAATATATTCCAGTTTATCTGAAAATCAAGTCAGCATCTTCCAATGTTACTGTCTTTTTAGTGCAAAATGCTCTGTGTGTTTCTACAGTTGCTTCCTTGCAAGGTCTCATGTTAGCTTGAACCAGTTGCTCCTGTCCCAACTTCAAATTCAGAATAAGCAGATATTTACAAAAATCAGTGAAACTGATGAGGTCAAACATAATAATAATAATATGTTGTCTTTGTACTGTTTGGAGTTGTGAGTAAAAGCAGAAAAACACAAGCCATGTCAGCTAGTATAATTCAACACAAGAGCGAGACCTTACCTGACCGCTCTCTGAACTCTGTAACTGGCATGTATCTGGGCAGGGTACTCCTCTTGTCAGCCTCTGAGGCTGGGCGAGCCCTCTTGTTTTCCTCTGAGGAGCTCTTCTGTAGAGGAGGCCGCAAGTCTATCTCAGAGACAGGTCTGACTATAGGCCGCGAGTCATCCACAGAGCGCTGAGGCTCCGGCTTTTCTCTCCTCTCCTTCTCCTCCTTCTTTTCATCTCTTCGCTCTCTTTCGTTCCTCTTGGCCCAGTCATCCCATCTGTCCCTCTCCTCTCTCCTGTCTCGGTCATCTCTCCTATCCCCATCATCTCTTTCTCCACGCACGTCTTTCCTCTCCCTGTCTTCTCTTTCTCTGTCATCTTTTCTGTCATCTCTGTTGTCTCTCCTTTCTCTCTCAAAACGTCGATCCCTATCTTCTCCCCTGTCCCTCCTTTCCCTCTCATCCCTGTCCCTCCTTTCCCTCTCGTCCCTGTCCCTCCTTTCCCTCTCCTCCCTGTCCCTCCTTTCCCTCTCCTCCCTGTCCCTCCTTTCCCTCTCGTCCCTGTCCCTCCTTTCCCTCTCCTCCCTATCTCTCCCTTCCCTCTCCTCATGCTCTCTGCGCTCCCTCTCATCCCGATCTTTCCTTTCCTTCTCGTCGTAATCTCTGCACTCCCTCTCATCCCGATCTTTCCTTTCCCTCTCGTCGTAATCTCTGCGCTCCCTCTCGTCACGATCTCTGCGCTCCCTCTCGTCGCGATCTCTTCGTTCTCTATCGTTGCGATCTCTGCGCTCCCTCTCGTCACGATCTCTTCGTTCCCTCTCATCACGATCTCTGCGCTCCCTCTCATCGCGATCTCTTCGCTCCCTCTCATCACGATCTCTTCGCTCCCTCTCGTCGCGATCTCTTCTTTCCCAGTTGTCTCTCTCTGTTCTTTCCCTGTTGTCTCTCTCTGTTCTTTCATCTCTCCTGTCTCTGTCATCTCTCCAGTCTCGTCTATCCCTGAAGTCTCTTTCTTCCTTCCGGTCAACTCCTCCATCCCTTTCCCTTTCCTCTCGCCAGTCCCTTCTGTCCATGTCTTCCCTGTTTTTCCTTCCTCTGTCCTCCCTGTCATCTTTGCCATCTCTCCTCTCTTCTCTGCGGTATCTATCATCTTGTGGAGGTCCTCGGGGTAAAGATCCGCTTCTCTTGTCAACATCTGATGGTAGACGGCTTCGTCGGTCTACGTCCAGAGAAAGCCGTGTGTGAGAGTCCACATCAAGAGGTGCCCGGCTACTTCGGGAGGCATCGGATGGAGCTCTGCTGCGACGTTCATCTGCTTGGGGTAGCCTGAGGGGATTCGCCTTGATGTCAGATTCCCCTCTCGACACTCGTACCCCAGCTTCAGACACCCTGTCCATATCCATTGGCACAGGGTGTCCATTTTTCACTGGTGGACCTTTGGAGGACTTCACGTCATTGCTCTCTGTCGCATGAAGACACAAGTAATGAAAGAGAGTGAGTTTCGTCAAAGATGGAGCAAATTCATCCAGAGTGTAACAACAAGCTCGACTCACCATTCTCCTGGATATCCTTTAGAACCCCTCTTGCAATCAGCTCTTGACGACTTTTTCTCACAGAAATTTTTCTTTCCAAGGCTGAAAAAATGAAAAATGTATCAATAAATCAAGCACAATATAACGCACACAACAGGTGAAAATAATAAGCTCCTGTATCCAGCATACCTATTGATGTTTCAGCGAACTTTTCACTCGGCTTCTTCTTTCTCCATTTCCAGGGCTTGAAGATCTTTCCCATTTTGGAGAACTTTCCTTTGCGTTTTGTTGGAGGTGTTCCTCCATCAGAGCTTCCTTCTTCACTACGTGTTGTGCTGTGTTGCAGGTCGACCTCATCGTCTGCAATGAACATGAAACGTTGGCAAACAACTACAAGTGACTCAAAGTTTGACTCGTGGAATCAAATTTTTCAACTGAAACAAATATATAGAGTTTTATTGATGAAATCGACTTAATTGAATTGTCATTTGGTCTATAAAATGTCAGACAGTGTTTCCAAAAGCCCTAGATGGCATCCCCATATGTCTCGCTCTATCTACAACCCAAAGATATTCACTTTACTCTCGTGGAAATTAGAAAATATCCACACTTAAGAAGCTGGAATCAGAGAACTTTGACCTTTTTTTTAATTAGTCAAACCGATTAATCAATTAATTTAATAGCTGACAACTAATCAAATTGAGAAGTCACACCTCTTGCATGTTTAAAAAGCTTTGGTTGAACAATAGTTTATTACCAGTGCAAAGCACATACATCATGATACACACATCTTTTTTTTTTTCCAGAACAGAACAGTTCATTGTGTTCATGTGAACAGAACTGATTGGTACCTGTCATGTTGTACTGACAAACCCACATATTATTTAGGCTTATCGCAGAGATCCTGGTGAGCCTCTATTACCAAACGGACACAATGGAATTTAATCTTCAGTCTAAGAGTAAATGCCAAATATCAAGATGACAACTGCTCGTGGCCTGTGACTACAGCAAACATCACAGTTCAGCAATCATCTGTCTGGAACACAGACTGTCATGACAGCAAAAAAATACAAATATCTTCTTTTAATGGCTTTCTATAGACTACCAACTGAGCATGTATGAATTACAGGATATCAACAGTGTTATATCCAACACATCAGTTGGATATAATGTCATCATGACTAGCAGATATGCAGGACAAAAATCAACCTGTAATAATTTAAGATAAAACCAAATATTGTCCCTCATTTCTGGTTGCAGCAGGTTAGACTGCTGATCAGGTGTGCATGTCCAATCATAGGGCAGGGCTCCAGCTCTAAGCTCCTGCTTCAATTATCTGTCATAATAAAGGAGCAAACCTCAAAACAAAGCTGGTCCAAATTCCACTCTTATTGCCTACTGCTTAGCAGCCTTAGCCGTCACATTAGAGCCAGACAGTGAAATATGGGCACAGCTTCTTCTGGAATTATTTACAGGTTGGTGCGAATTCATGAGATCTTTTGCCATAACAGCGGTGGTATAGGGTCATGCAACATCCTCTGCATTTGTCAGGTTCATCATCAACTGCAAAAGGTAAGATTTTAAACCCGAGTTATGTGACGAAACTAACAAGGAGTCAGAAAAAAATTCAAGTGGGAAAAAACTAAACAAATAAGGGAACAACTGTGACAGAAGCCATGACTCAAATTCTCGTGCTATGCTATTGAAAAACCCAAGACAGCAATAACTGGGTGTGAAGCCACTATTATAATTCTTAGGTGATGAGTCGCACGGCAGCAGTTACACAATGGAAAGCATATGAGCCGTTCAGAAGGCCTGTGGTTGAAGCACATGCAGGAGGGAGAGCTTAAACAATTTTGCGCAAGTTAATGTACAGGATGGTAGGTGAGCATTTTCTCATCGGAGCAGTTACACTGAGCATTACATGACAGTGTGAAGGTGGCACGCATGACTGGGATGCTTCCAACCCGGTATGATGAAAAAGGAATGCGTGCAATAGAGGTGGCATGACTGGGAATTAAATCAATCTGAATCTGCGTGTCGAGTCATAAATACAAACAAAAGCTATTCAGAAATACAAAAAAATCTCTAGACGACATTTTTTTCTACAACAAAAGAAAAGAACATAAAATAGTAGAACAGTAAGCCGGTGTGCCTAGTTTGGATGTGCTTGCAGTGATGAAAAATGCTCGAGCCTGTTACAGCTCCAAACATGCTAAACTGGATGAAGAAAGAAAGAAAGAAAGAAAAAAGAAAGAAAGAAAATGTACAAATGTCATCGATTGCTGCTGTTGTAATGGTGGGCTGTAAGGCACAAATAGATTTCTTTTAAAATACGAACAATATAATTAAAATTATTCTTAGTATTATTCTCATCTTCTATTCTTATCTTCTCAGATAAAAGTTTAGGTCGTAGTTTATAGGATGTTCAGAAAAAAAAAGATTGGGGGCAACCATCATAAACAATAAAGGCAAGCTGGGAGAGGAAAGGCCTAAGCGACAACAGAGTTTCCTTCCAGCAACGCCAAAACTGACTGATTTCAACAGAACAATATCACACATTACACTGAGGAATTTGTTTTTCAAGGTCAGATAAATGTGTCCAGTATCAGAAAGGAAAGCTCAGGGCATCAGAGTCATTTGTAAAATGAATGGAAGTGTTACTGATTGGATGTATGCACAAACTATGAATAATCTATTAGAGTTAGAGTTTGGACACATGTGCTGTACACCAAGTGGATGGGTAACCACACCATACCAGCACCTTACAATTAATACGGCTTACATAACTCAATTGTCAAGGTGGGCAGTCCATTTTAGTTTTCAACTTCATAACTTGATTTATAAGTGCCCTTCATGTTTAGTTCTATCCAATTTACCATATCCGTGGTTGAAGACCAGTGTTGCTGCTGATCTCTTGCTAGCAAGGCAGGGTAGTCTGTATCTTTCCTGGCAGAAATTTCCCATTTGCAATTTCTCATATGTCAGATTTTTATGATGTGATAAATGTCATCCAATTACAAAGCAAGTTTATTGATTTCTAATCTACAATAGCAGTGGAGTATCCCTTTTATTTTTGTAACACAGTGATATAATACTGTCACTGCAAAAAGGTCATATTGCCCACCCCGACCCAGGTCTTACTGCAGTTTCTTGTTATTCATCGCCCGACGTAAACACTGACACCAATGAGCTGATACAGTATATCGACATGACAGGTTTATCTGTCTACCTCTATTTGACACAACCAAGTTCAAAATAACATTCCGGGTCTAACTTAAGTCAGCATTCACACTGCATACATTCATCTGTCGGAGGGAGCACCTGCTGGCCGGGATTATCCAAACATTTGCAGTTTCACTGTCTTAATGTGGTCAGTTCGACTTTGCCACCAGAGCAATGGTTTCATCACTAGAGTGCACATACATGATAATATGATGATGCACTGGGTTAACTGTTCCTTCTGCAGCTCTCAGACAAGGGAGACTTTGTTTTCCTCAAAGGCCGAAGTGTATGCTGACTTCGTTGATAACTCCCTTTGCTTTTACTCAGCAGCTGGAAAGTCAGATTGGTAACCTCTTGAGTACAGACGAGCTGCAGCATTTATTCATGGACAAGCTGTAACCTATACTGTACATTTTACTGCCACGAGACAACTTCACTGCTAACTTTTCCCTCCGCTCCCATCACCAACACCTGTTGACTCTGAGTGCAGCCACTGGCACTCTCACTCATTCGCTCACCCACACACACACACACACACACACACACACACACACACACACACACATACACACACATACACATACACATACACACATACACATACACATACACATACACACATACACACTTCCCTATTCCTTAAAGGGGCTATGCCACTCGTGTAACAACAGACTATAGGGAAGAAAAAAAAGACTGGGGGAGAAGGTGAGGATGGGCCGCAAAAGGGCTCAAATGTGCTAAAAAAAAAAAAAAATCAAACATACGTATATTAATAATATGGAACATGGGATGTAAAAAATTAGCGGGACAAAAAGATGTGCAGTCTTCAGCCCTGACCTGCTTTCTTTTGGCCCTCATCTTCATTTTTGGTTTCACTTATGTCTACTGGGAGCTGATAAAAAAAACAACAAAAAAAAACTGATGCGTTATCTCTTTTTCTGTGTCCATGCCAGTTTCCTGTTTGCATGCATGTCCATGAATGAGTTGAGACTGTCAAGCAAGATATATTTCATTATTTTGCATTTTTACTGACTGATATACCTACAGTTTGGTCACAGATAACTTGCCAAAAGACACGTGTAAGTGCTGGTTAACTGGCATTCAAACATAAATGGCCGACCATTGCCAAACAGAAAAATATTTCATCTGCCTACTGTATCATACAGGCTGTTGCATGTATGTGTGAAATCCCGTGCCGAAATGCAGGCATACAGAGGTCAGGAACTCTGTGCGGTGCACTGGCCCTCACAGCTATTCCTGACACGTAACACAAACACCAGCGGCTGTTAAACTTGGAAGGGTGGGGTGGCATGGAGCTGGGAGACCACTGATGTGGCACAGCTACAACAGAAGCAAAGCGGGATGTTTTGGCTTTGTGTTACAATAGAGCATGTCAATCTGAGATGGCTGCTTTTCACAGAACAACCAGAAAATTAAAGACACTGAAGACCCCTAAGTGATGACATTAGACAGTTAAAAGCAAAAAAAAAAAAAAGTATAGTGCTACGAGAAAACACCCAGGCCTCAGGTACACACTTCTTAACTGACTAAACAGGAGAGCTTATTTCAACACAAACTATGATAGCAGAACGTAACAACACAGGCTTCTGTAAATGTTCAGTCGTTCAAACTCAAAGGACTAATAACCTGCACTAACCAACCTGCATTAATGCCAATACCCTGAAGTCCTCTGGTCCAGCTGTCCATGTGACTCATGCCAATCACATGAAATGTTGACACCAACTACACAGAATAGCACGGCAGAGACAAAAATACATTTCACACGGAGAGCAAATATGTAACGATGAAGATATTCTCAGGTTACTTGTTTTATTTAGGCAAGGGTGCTGAAAAGTGTTAGAACAGAAACCAACACTAAAATATAAAGCACATGCAAAAGGCCACTGTTTCTTTCCATCCAACAGCTGGCCACGATCTACACCTCAGCGTTGTGATATTATGCAGAGAAGAGGTGACAGCCACTGTGATATACAGATGCTGGATTCCAACAGCTGCGAGTTGTATTATTAAGAGAAATCGAAGGTGTGAGAATCGAACCTGAGAGCGGACCTCCTTTTGACAGCAAAAACAGGTTCGGAAAGTTTGAACTGTCATTAGCCTCACTGGATATGACTTGAGACGCCAAGTTGTTTAAGTTAAAAAGAAAAACAGATCCACATGGGGAGAGCTGGGGTCAGCTGGTGCCTTGTACTCCCAAAGCTTGTTGTTCAGGAAAGCTTCCAGAGGGGGACATGGAGCGCTGGGTGCAGACAGAGAGAAGTTTGTGTGGGTTGTACATTTCACAATCACCACATTCCATCTGCATGCATTCTTCTTCACCTGTCTGTGCCTGCCACCTTCCAGTTTTTCTCTGGTTTCAAAACACCTGCTCATATGGACTTTATTCTCTTGTTGGCTTTCTACACAAACGCAAACCTGGTGGCCAGGTCGTCCCCCCACCTTGAATGAGCCAAAATGTTCTGTTAGTGCTGAGCCTCTGGTCTCTGACTCACCCTTGTTGTGTTGGGCTGGTTGCTGGGCCACTGTCTCACTGCTAGCACTGTGTCCCATGCTACGGCACCTGTCCCCGTTGGCCTGCTGGGCCCTGCCTCTCCCAAGGCCTCCGGCAGGAGAGCAAAACCTAAAGCCGCCTCACTCGTCTGCAACCAGACATGGAGCTCCTGTAACTCAAGACTGTCTTGACTGCTCACTTGTGTCGTTTAGTCTCTCGTCTCTGTACGCTAGCCCTCCCCCTCCCTTCAGCCTGTGTGATTTGGTCTCTCCCTCCCTTCCTCCCTCCCTTCTTTTGCTTTAAAACACAAACACACTCATTCGCTAAGGTCTTAGGTCCCTCCCTTCTTGGAGCTCTGACTTCATAAATAAGGTACACCAATAAGGTAATCCAGCAGTCTTACATGCCTTTCATTCCCGAGAGCAGATTTTTCAGGGTCAAAGTTCACAGCAGGCGAGCTTTGAGGTTTGGACTGTCCGGCCATCAAGCCTTGAGGGATTTGCAATGCGGTGGGCCCCCCACAAGCACCATTTTACAGACTGACAAAACATTACTCCCTGAAGGGCGAGGGGCGGGCTCTGCGGGGTGAAGTAACTCGAGTAGTGGAAGGTGAGCCAAGCTAAGGTGGAGCTCAGAGCCAGAGAAGAGGAAGTGACACATAGGAGGTGTCCAATGACTCTCCAGGGATTGTCCTTTTAAACTATGAAATGCATGTGCAACAATTCCTTGACTACAGTATATCTACCTCAGGTTACAAATATTTTTATTGGAACTTCATTGGCATTGGTTTTAGAAATAAAAATCTGGAATTGTCTCTTTAAAATAAATTCATTAACTCTTTACTGGAGACACCTGTTCTTTACTTTTACATGCTATATATTTCTCAATCATTTTGCAACAGTGAAAAGCCAAGACAATATCTCTAAACACAGCACCTGGGCAGACAGGCCAAAACTTCTCCAGAGGCCTTAATCTCACATACATCCCATACAGGACAGAAACAGGGCAGCCGGGCAGTCTCTGTCTGAACATTGCCATCAGACCCACTGTGAGATTGGTTACATGTAATCAGTATGGGAGTTAGCTGAGCTCTTCAATGTATGTAAGAGATGAAAGTGGAATGTAGGACAAATTATGTGAACTATCTTTTCTACTGCTCATCAGAGAGAATTTGGTTTAAAGAACATGATCGAGGTCTACTCAAAGGATAAGACCTGTTCATAACGTTTTTTTCTCTACAGATGGGGGGATAGGGAGGCAACATTAACAGCTTTCCATAAATTACAGCACAACACTCAATTAACTACTACAAACTATACAACTTCTGCTACTGCATTCGAATGCAATTGATTGACACTTTAGTTTTTAAAAAGGTCAAAATAAGACGAGGTTTGGTGAGCAGTGAGAGAGCTAACTGTGGGAAGCTGACTTCATACTAAACAACATAACTGTTGCTCCCTCTGCAGTCCAATTAAAGCTACAACACAGGAGCACAACTTTGAACCAGGAATGTCTGGAATGTAAGACTACTAGTCAGTCTTTAGGTACAAAGACAGTAATTAAGGACCACAATCCTGGGAAGTCATTGGTAAACAGACATCTTCTAACTTATGACTCATCATGGCACTGAAATCTTTTTTAGTCTTTCCAAAGAGCAGCAGCAGATGGAGACAAACACATTTTTACAGGCTACAGAGAGAACATGAAACCCAGCTGAACAAAAACATCAACTTGATGACTCGCAAAAATTCTATCAGACTGTGTCATCATGACGAATCCAAAACATCCAAATATTAATATAATGTAACATGACACCATGTGCTGAATGACTTTGCCCTACTGGATCAAAATACAAGGACATGTAAAAGGCTCCAGTTGCTCAACAGCCATGCCTTCATGTCAGAAACACATTACTTATAGAATAAGACAGACAAGGAAGTTCAGTTTATTTTTACTGCCTGGCCCCGTGGCCAGGCAGGGCTGAGTAGATCAGACTTCCCTAATCTGTTCCTGTCATGGCCCAGTTGATTAAAAAGTGAGAGCCATTCCAATGTCCTGTATTAGTCCACTTAGTCAATGGACCGAAGCAATAACAGGTCATTTGATTTCAATATTGTCTCCATCAAGCTGTAACTATTATTTCAAAAAGAACAAAAGATTAAAGGAACTGAAATGTAAATCTTAAACAGTCATCCCAGCAACGGACAGAAAGGCGGTTTACTCACAAATATATTCCGACTGGACAGCCATCCCAGGTATTTTCCCACAGATGTTGCAAACACACTACTACAGAACAAAGATCCTCTGTTTATGAGGTATGCTGAGGTCGTCAATGATCGAGGTCAGTAGTGAAAAAGACACAAGGCCATGAGTGGCAGTGAGGGAAACCGGCTCAGCTAACCTACAGGTGTGTCCTCTGGGTGAGGGCCAATCAGATAGCTGCAGTGTCAACAGCACAATGCGTCACAGGGACAACCCCTTAATGGACAGCTTCATAACCTAACACTGTGTTTGTTGACTCACCACTTTCTGTCATCATGATACTATTGTTGAGATAACATCAGTTTCACTACTGCCAGCACACACACTAAAACAAAACCTTTCAATCTCAACATATACAATTTGGGTTTAGGATCTTTTTTCATTCGCTGACATACTTATCCAGCACAATGGAAGAGAATCTGCACAGCATACTAAGAATATTAAAACTATACATACATCTTAAATAGCAGTATTAATTAAAAAGGGAGGTTTTCTTACCAGGATTTTCCATCACAGTGTCCAACGCTCAACAGTCAGCAGCTCCTGAAACAAATCATAACATTATGAAATGTATAAGAAAAATATAACACAATACATCAGATTACCCCTTGACTACAAAAATATGGTTGTGCCTCATTACATAAGTGTCACTTGGGAGTTTGGGGGAACAATGGCAAGTTTAACAGGAATTTACAAAACTTTTTCCAATCACTGAATTATCCAGATTGTTATTGCTCAGTAAATCAATGAATGGCTCTCAGGGCACTTCATTAGTTAGCAAAGACAAAAATAGTGAATTAATTGGCCCACACACTACATCTATTCTGAATCCTGCTAATCGATTGGTCTAATTCAGAATTTCTTTAAGAGACATGAAAATGCTGTCCCAATTTTAAAGATACCAATTGATCAGTCAATCACATTTAAAAATACACATCTTCTCAGCATGAATCAAAGAGGCTGCAGTTTTGAAGAGAATGCAGAAACATTCTACCCCCCGAGTTGAGGAACCAAAATGAAAGAATGAAAAGCAACCACAGCCTGCTGTGAGCAGCTGTGTTCTATAATCATCTTCTATTAAATGATGTGTAAAATACTTAAAGATGATACAAAAGGATTAAATGTGCTTGAAACAAACCTGAGAAAGTGAACACAAAACACTCGGTTTTACACAATAAAAAATACAAACTACGAGATAAATAACAATTTGAAAACATGCAGAAAGTAATAACTGTTACTGTGTGATGGAATGAGACATTCACTGATGGGGTAATTTTTCTCAGGCTGCAGTCATTATCAGATACTACAGCCTAGCTGTCACATCTATTTATTTCTAGTGACTGAGCATATCATGGGACTTTCAAATTATAGTTGAGGGGTCTTCTTTTCCAATTGTATTGTAATACAATTAAATTACATGGAACTTGTTATTTTACATATTAAAAAAAAACACAATTTCAAAGCTGGAAAAATTTACGAGACTGACTAAGAAGACAAATAAATAAACTGAAAATCTGCAGATAACCAAAACCACATCTGCCCTCTGGCATTTCCGACCATTGAAGCTTTTTGATTCTCATCATCCTCATCAAGCTTTGGAACCATACTCAAAATTTGCAGTCTACAGTCCAAAGTATGAACATTTTTAAACATTTCAATATTTCAACGGCTACCAAACATCTCATTTGTAACTGTTAATGCTCGAAGTTGACTCACACACCTTCATGCCGATGTAGCACGACTTTAGGCTGTCCTGTCTCTCTCAAGCAGCTATACAGCAATAAAGTGGTCTTTGTACAGGTAATTGACCATGTTAAAGCATCTGGAGGCTTGATGCTGAATGACTTTTTATATATGGTTACATCCGTGATCTACTGCGCAAGGCATCTAAACTTAAAAACATAAATAACTTCTAAAGTATAAAATAAGACCTTTCTCATTGAATTCCAGACACCAGGATGATTGGGGTGTTAGGTGTGCAAACTGAATCAAGACCCCCAAGTAAATAATGATCAAGATACCACACAATAACAGCATACAGCAATGAAGCTACAGAGGAATGCAGCAGCCACTTTCAACCCAATTTGTACACAAAGATTTGTTTGTACTGACCTGAGAAATGGCACAGGCTTTATGTTAACTTGCAGCAAATCGATTCAACACAAGGATCCAATGAATGCTAAAACACGCTCAGTGGTGTGTGTGTGTGTGTGTGTGTGTGTGTGTGTGTGTGTGTGTGTGTGTGTGTGTGTGTGTGTGTGGTTGAAGCAGACACAGGTCAAGGCTGTATGTTAACTTTGTTTGCACATAACACTGGTGCTACAGTGGTCAAAAGTTTTGTGGCACAGGCGACAAAATTAAAAAGGACAAGTTAGGGATGGACGGTACACCAGTTTTATCACTGTCATCTTCCGCCATAACATGGATTTTGCAATAATGTCATTACAGTGAAAAATGTTTTTAGCAAATTAAAAATAACGAGTTTTACTGTGGTTGTGATGATATTCAGACAGAGGGCCACACTCTTACTCACAGAACTGGAGTTACATCCAGTAACTACTATTTTCCTCGCTATAACGCTGACTCCAGTAACAAGATGTGGACAGTAACACTATGAGCAACACACTTATTTCTATGTTTTTGCTGCAAGAACCAACAAAAAAAAACTCTCCCACCATTTCAAGAAGTGAAGACCCAATGGGTAAACTTTATGGAAATATCCCCATAACAACAACAACAACAACAACAACAACAACAGGAAAACTCTATATGTGTGTATTGTTTCACTCAGACTGCTTTGAGGGACAGATCCAAAGCCGGATTCACTTCAAAACTGAAGCTCAAGGGTTCAGTTCGATGCTGACTTCAAACTTAGAACCTGTAAGTTTTGCCATTTTTATGTTGCTTTACTGTTTGTTTTGCTGGTCAGCCTGTTGAATTTGACGTTAGCACATTCCACAACTAATGCAGCTAGCAGGATCTATTGTAGACCCACACGCTGGAGCAATGCTGGTATATTTAATTTTGGTGCCAGTCACGAGAAACTGAATGCTAAGTCTCATTTGAAGCCAATTAAACTACCAGAGCAGTAGTTTAGATGTGGTTTACTATTTTTTTCATGTTGCTTTTTGTGTATCGCAAAGTCAGAGCTAAAGTTATCTCCACATTTTATACTGTAACACAAGCTCAGCTGGTTTTATTGTTACAGGAAAGCCCTCTCTGCTGCATGCCGCGTCAGTGTGTGTCTGCTGCTGACATAAGTAAATATATTTGATAGACATGTAGACATGGTACACTGACTGTTGTATTTCTACAATATTCTTTGGGTTTTCTGTTAAATAAATGCTGTTGAGACGCCTAATCCTTCCCCTTGTCTCATTCTGAGAATGAGTGATATTACATTTACTATCCTATATTATAGGACAGGTTATTCCTCCCAGAACACATGTTAGCCTATACCTCATTTTCATTCCTATTTGGAGCCAATAAGCACATTAGATTTTTTCATACATTTTTTTCTTTCTTAAAATATGTTCACTTACATTGCTGATAGAGCCAAAAAGAGGTTGAATCATGATTTGAGTAGAGCTTCCCTTTTATTTCTGTACTACTGTGATAAAGCATCACTGTTATTAACTGCTGTTAAAAAACAAAATAAATACCCTGATATAAATTCTATTTCCTGTCACCTACACCTCGCACTTGTATTAAAAATCTGTTACCATCTCTAAAAACAGGCATGTGACTGGCAAAGGACATCAACGTTGCACACAGGGCACCATCCAAACCTTAAGAAATCACTTCAAGCAAACATCTTCTACATTTGCCCATAATTGTAAATTGCAGGGACAAAACCCCCTCTTCAGTTCAGATAGTATGCTTCATATGAGCAGCACATATCTCAGTAAATGTATATCACCACACCATATCATTTATATTAAGTTCATATTGATCATATAGTATAAATCTCTAAAGTGTTTTTGTTTTCTTGTTAGTGATTTACAAAAAAACAAACATGGGAAGCTGTATAACAACTAAAAACTAGAATCCAAAAGATTTCTTTGTTCTTTAACAGAGCGCAACAGATTCAAATCACTGGCCAGAACTTGTAGACAAACATTGCTTAATTAAAGTACTCATTATATTGGAGTTGTCTCCACGAATCTTTTCTGGAGCCACCCTGCACCAGCAGAACAAAAGCCACTGGTCCTCGTTAATGGCGTGTCACTCTTATTTTCATTTGGCAGTGTTTCATATGTTTCTTCCTTGCAGGCTCATTTGGGTTATAGTGGGGGTGGACGGTATACCAGTTTTGTCACCATGACAGGTGTGACGTCATCCTATGACATGGATTTTGCAATAATGTCACTGCCATGATTTTAGCTAACACATTCAAAATAATGTGTTTTACTGTGGCTGCCATAACACTGAGGTAGAGGGCTACACACACACTCAAAGAACTGGAGTTACACCCACTAGCTGTTTTCCTCACTACAACACTGACCCTTGTAGCCTCACAAATGACATCACAACTAACTGTCACTTCAGTGATGCTGACTGGGAGCAGGGTTTCTGTTATCAGGTAACTGCCGCTTTTCTTAATGGGGAAAAACTGTTGAAGTCCAACGTGAAAATATTCGACTCTACATGCCGTTTCCTGTTGATTCTCTGATGTCTGCCCTGTCTCTCTCCTCTCCCAATTTGATGAATTAAGGGTTTATTTAACCAAACCAGAGGTGGTGGTGATTGCTGGAAGAGTGGAAAAACAAACCAAGAAGGTTTTGGTAAGTTTTATTTTCTTTCTGTCGTGGTTGAATGAAGTGGGTTTTACAATGGTATAATTACAGTTTCTGTAAATGGAATCTGGTGGGTTTGCTGACAGCTATTCAGCAGCTGTTTCTGGTTAATTGAAAAGGATCTTACTCCTTAACAAATATGTCCATCTCTGTAAAGTCCTTTTCGTAATGCTGTCAGGCACTTGGGATAATAATCTGAGCCTGTCAGTGGCAGAAAGAAGCACTTTTAGTGGACGTACTTTGACAACACACAAACATTACATTGCAGCCTGTTTCGTGCTCTCACTCAATACTGGACCAGTTTCAAAAATTGCTGTCCCCAACATTCACATCATCTCTTTATGTCTTTTTTATATGTTGGATATATGGACTCTAAGCAGCCAGACATGTGCCATCAATTCATACACACAAACAAGCAGCTCTGTCCCACACATGCATTGAAAGCTATATCACACAGATGCTACTGTGGTAATTTCATTCATTTCATTCTGTGTCTTGCACAGATCGATTTTTCGCAGCACGTGCCACATACATGTCTGGTTGTTTGGTCGATATGCTCTTGTCCAACCATTCTCACTGGTCAGAAAATGGCTGTTGTTACTTTCATAAGGAGAAAAGCGCTTCTTAATCCATCAGCCCCAATCACTCATCAAAGCAGTTCCAGTCTGTTGCACAGTAGCCTTCAATGCTGATTGGCTGTTGTGATGTGTGTCACAATCAATGTCTGGTGTAATGAAAACAGCCCTAATGGAAACATATCTGTAACTGATAATAATATGTTGATTTTTAAGAAAGATCCAGCCAGGATTGTCCTGTAATAGTCCTGATATTGTTCAAAAGTGGTCAGTAGGTCATAGCTGAAGCAGCTGATCAATGACCTGTCAGATCAGATCAGAGTTGAAACCCCCTAAAGAGCAGTATTCTCCAAAATTTCATGTCTGTCATTTAACATTTCTTCATTTGACAGAGCTATTAAATGAGAAATAAATGATGACGAAAAGCAGAGAAGAAATTCAATTACTCTCAAGGGACTGATGGCAACAACACCAACACTATTTAGTAACAAATTCACAATTTGGAAAGTCCTATAGTTTTTAGAATGAGCAACTGGGCAGAGGGAATGATCAGTGTCAAGATCAGGAAGACAAGCACAGATAAGCAGCTGACACTGACAAACATAAAGATAGTACTGGTGTCTCTCCCAGTGAGCTTCACATTAACTATTCAAATGTTGGCCTTGCACCTAATTGGTCAAAATCAGAAGGTGCAGCTACATCATGACGCTGACAGGGGAGGGCACAAACAGCAGTATCAGGCTGCACTTTGAAATGTCAAAAGTTCTTCTGACAACAAACAGGTAAAACTCAGTGTGTATGTGTGTGTGTGTGTGTGACCAGACTGCACAGTGTGTACAGTACAGCATTGGAGTGTAGCCTGGCAGACAAGCATTTGACTTTCTTATCAGATTGACTAGGCCAAGCTCTTATGGGCTTTTGATAAAGCACAGGTTCTATGAGAATAGTTTACTAATGAAAGAAAAGTAAAATAAGCCAAGATTAGTTACTTTTTTCAACTACACAATGTTGTCTTGTTCCACCAACTTACTTCTACTGAAGATCAGTGATCATCGATGAACTCTTCCCAAGAAACCTTTTCCTGTGCAGTTTGGCTGTCCACTTGGAGCAGGACTACTTAGCAGTAGTGACTATGGCACTCCTGTAAAATATACAAACAGCTGAGTACATAAACCAGGCAGACACAATGTCAATTTCCTTCATGGTGCTGGACTTTTTTCATAACTTCAGCCTGAAAACCTGCTGAGAAAGCTCACTTTAGCAGATACGGTTTCAGCAGGTGCCATTTTCTTGGATTGTGGCGCAGAACCTTTTG
Organism: Chaetodon auriga; assembly: GCF_051107435.1. Classification (NCBI taxonomy): domain Eukaryota; kingdom Metazoa; phylum Chordata; class Actinopteri; order Chaetodontiformes; family Chaetodontidae; genus Chaetodon; species Chaetodon auriga. The sequence continues at coordinate 4,906,613 of NC_135090.1, read as the reverse complement.
TCAGGAGACAGTCATCCCCAGTGACTAAAATCCCAAGTTGTTAGTTTGTTACCTCACATGACAACTAAAGAAGCAACTCTGCCTTGAACTTTTAAATCAGTTAGTTTTAGCTTTCTAACAGTGGACAACCCTCTCCCTGATCAGCTTTGGTTCAGTCCAACTGGTTTGACAAGTCTTGGGCTATAATGAACACAGAGCACATGCTCAACAGCTGCAGGCAGGACTACATGCCTGTACTGTACATTTAAAACATATAGCATGCATGTTTTAAATACTGTACCAGCTCACTGAAGGACATTTTTGTTCAAATAAAGTTCAATCTGTAAAATGCCTTAACTCCACAAACTGTACTCAATTGAGCTACAATAACAAAATGGTAGTTTATACTGCATGTTCCTGTGGAGTTACAGAGCCGACATGATAGAAGATTACTCTACAGAGCAATCTCAACTCTTACTAGGCAATAATGCTTCATTTACTGGTTTCACGTGGGAATCAGACATTGGTTCAATAAATAGGGTGATCCTGTAAATTGCTTATTTTGTATCTATTTCCAAAAAAATACACCCATGTGTACAGTCAATGGTAACAGGTCAAGTGTGAAAGGAAAAACTGATGAACTACAGTTACTGTAAGCTGCACACAATCACTGCCGTTTGCATTATTTTCTCTGGATATCTGTGGTTCTAACACACAAACTATTAAATCTGAACTAATTCACAAAAAAACATGGGTTTATTTTCTTACCATTTAAAAAAGGCTTAATCCATCTATTATTCATTGTTTCCAAACTGCCCATAGAGAGAGAGAGAGAAGCTGATACGCATTTGAACTCACAAATAATTCACCAGATAAAGTTCAGCACCACTGCTACCCAATTCTGTTCTCAAATATCCTCCTGGAGCACCAGGCCCCAACGAGCTCCAGCTCTGAAATGCAACATCTAGCTGGTGCAGGCTTGCAGCAAAGCAAACACGGAGGTAAGTTAATGTGTGAGCATACAAGTACCAGTAAACTAGAGCAGCTGAGCCGGTAGACTCAGTCCCCGCAATGTAATGTAGAAGCCCAGAGGAAACCAAGTACACACACACACACTGCACACACAGACAGACACACACACACAGTCACAGTCTCATTATTTTACAGCACATCCAAAGGTTGAGGAGGAGATATTCTTACCTATGAGATACATTATGTCAAGTTTCAAGTCACTGCTTCAATGTTGTCTTTGTGAATGAAGGTCACAATGACGACCTAAGCATTAGCCAGTACTGAGTTCAATTTAAAGAATGGCAGGTCAATTGGCAGCCAGATTTTCAGGTTTGGTAACAAAATCTAACAGTGGTATTTCAGTACTTTCACATGAGTGCAAGTGTGTACCTTTCTGCATTTTTTATGGAGCTAAACCCTAATATGGTTCTACACAATAAAGTTGCAATACCTTGACTAGTGTGCATTTAAATGATCCAGAATAGCTTCAGACTGACATTTCAGAATGAATAAAGTCTGCAACAACCCAAATACAATGCAATATGTCAATATACATGTACAACAACAATAAACAAAGACGACTAAATGAGGCTGATATTGAATAACAGGCTGACAAATATGTTTTGCATTCAGGGCTCTGCAGGATTGTAGATGTGACCATTAGTTAACCTAGTAAATTGTGTGGCTCATGCTGTGGGAACACCTCATACACTGTCGGAAAATGGTGGTGTATTGCAAAATTACTGTGTTGTTAATAATTTTTCAGAAATGAAAAAAAAAGGTGGCGTATGCGTACATCTAAAACAAAAGGGTGCGACAAAATCATGTGCTGGTGCAACCACCTGAAAAAGTTAGTCTGTTGCTCATAAATGTATCACAACGCTAATGCAGGCCACAAAAGTGGTAGATTTTAAAAGATTTCTATTTCTATCACTATCTTAATTTAAAGTACACTTTTAGACGATCAATCAGAATCAGAACGGATGGTGTGTATCTGTATCTTACGCCTCAGATTTCCTCTTCAAAACAGAATTTCAACCTCCTGTTTTCTGTGGTTACCATATCTTAGCACCCCCATTCGACCAAAGATGTATTATTCAAACATTTCACATAATAGTATTATCAACAATAATGACTGATCTTGCATTCAGCAATAATCTGACACTTGTGAGAAAAAGTGAGAGTTTTTCACAAATTTTTCAGCATAGTTCTTCAAACAATGGGTCAAAGACGAAACCAGGTTTTCAGTGCACCAAAAAATAAAATTCGTGCACAACTATAATATTTGTCTTTTTTGGGTACCTTGGACTGTCTAGTTCTTAACTTTAATATTTTTTAAGAAGTGAATTGTGTACAACATGTGCTTTTACTCTGTTTTTTAAAGGGTGGCCCTTAAAATGTCATTCAGTGTAATAAAACTTTTTTTTCCAAAACAATATGTATGCAATCACAAAAATGAAATAAGTCAAACTACTTACTAAAGTACTATATGTAGAGTGATCATTAGAAGTATAATGATGCGATAGGTCCTAAGTCTCCATATTATGAGACAGTCATTAATCTTCCAACAAGTCACTTCAGCCCACTTCCTCACATAAAGTTGGGAAATGGAAAGGAAAATCTATTCAAAATCCATTGTAATTCACGTGTTGGTATGTGTAAGTGTGCATTATTCTAAACCAATACTTATGAGACATGTACTTCATTTTTTTATGCCAATATGGGCATTACACCAATGGACCACAATGGTTACACCAAATGACCAAATGACGTGTTTTTATCAGAAGCTATGTAAATTGATACAGATCACAGCAATGTTATTATTACTCTTAGTATACCACAATATGCACTCTCCTAAATACATGACAGAGACCAATTTTGAAAAGAAAATTGTATTTATTATTTTTAAGAGCATGTAAGTTAACAAAAATGCTGCAGGGTATAACAGTGTAAAAAAAATGTGAAAAAAAACCTTGAAATTGTAGACGGCGGCTACAACAATCTGAAGTCTACATTTATACAAATTAAATCTTCCACAATAATGGAATTTTCAAATGATATAGGTATGCCACAATTTATGGCTTAGCATTACTTACACACACTGTGTTGCTGCTGTAAACTTGTCCCAGTCTGATTTGACAAGTTTGGACTGCCTCATAGTTAAGGGCTCTGGCTCAGATATAACAGCCTTCACATCTGATCTGAAATAAAAAACTTTGTCTGCTCTTTCTGGCCACACAAAAGCATTCTTTCCTGTTGCACACTGATGCATGCAACTGACTTCCATCTCGTGACCTACGACCTGCACCACCTGCCCAATAAAGGGCTTGTCTTCATACATTACAATGACAAATTTGCCACTTATGTCCTCGATATCATCTGTTTTCTTGTAAGCAGCTTCTCTTTCAGAATTCTCTTCCAAGGGAGGAAGTTGGTTTAGGTCAACATGGGTTGGCTCCTCGCATGCACATTGGGTATTGTTCCTGTGGCAAAAGCAAGAGATTTCCCTGTGAATAATTTGTCCTACCCCTGTCGTTTCCACTTGGTGTAATCTGAAGGTGCCTTTCACTATTGGTAAATGGTCAGGCACTGCTTCATCATACCTTGTCACATCCTCTTCAGTCACCCAGAAAAACCGAACATTGGATGGCGTTGTCTGAAGGAATGTGAAGAGGTCTTGGGGTGTTTGAATGTCGCCTCCTTTCTTCACATGGCCATCAGCCATCCTTTTCACAGCACCCCCAACACCATCCGGAGCACCTTTTCCATGGCAGGCTTCTGAGAAGTTCCAGGTCACCTTCCTGAATCCATTCAGAAATGGCAAACTGCTTAGAAGATAAAAGTTGCCTTTATTGCGGTACTGGGTGACTGGGCCATCACTCATGCAATGAAGGGTGGTGATTGATGCATGCTTAGTCCTGATGTCATCCAAGACAGGTTTCAGATGTGCCCAGACTGCTTTTTCATCATGCCGTAGACAATCTGAAATGGTGGCATAGGACTGATAGCCACTGGCTGTATAAACAACACATGTGTGTATAGTGGCCTGCTGTCTATTTGCACCAAAATCGATGGCCTGGATCTCAGTTTTGAGTTTGCACCCATAGTTTTCAGAGAAGTCCATATGGACGACAACCTCCTCTTCAGATAGGCTGTCCTTTAGCTGCCTGCATTTCTCTGCCTGACTGATCCAGTTAAACTGGTGTCTTGCCAATAAGTCAATTTTGGTGTTGAACAGTTGGACCAGGTCTTTTACTGTTCCAGGCATTCTTTTTTTCAAGTAATGTGGGACTTCTTTCCCACTTTTTAGAGTCTTCTTCTCCTTGACAAACTGCTCCCACACAATCTCCTCTGTATCATCACACACCTCAACTGCTATCTTGTTGTTACATTTTGTGCAGAGACGATACATGCATTGTTTGTTTTGTGGATCACAAACAATTGTGGATATAAGGTGAGATACACTAGATGTTCGTAGTATCCCTCGTTGTTTCAGTCTTTCCACCAGGAGGCCTACATTTTCATGATATATGCATGCGCATGTGTTGCGATCAGTGGCTCGAGGCTCAGTGATGTGAAATGGCCGGAGACGCAGGAACTGTCTATAGGACATTGTGTTTTCCTTGGCCACCTCTGCATTGAAGGAGCTGTGTAGATCCTTTAAGGTGTGTGAAAGGACACGCCGCTGCCTTTTTATTTTGTTCTTTGTAATGGTGTCCTACTTCCCAGGCAAAAGCCTGCTGTTCTCATCACGGGAAAGAAAAGCAAACACACTCTTTCTCCTTGAAACACTCCTTTTTTGTGTTTGTGACACCATTTTTTTCCTTTCCATTGCTGTTTTCCCCTTCTTTCTCTCCCTGTGGAGGACCATCCTAATTTGTTCATATCTGTGTTTTTGTTGGGCAAGCTGTTTCTTGAGTAATGCCACTTGTCTTCTAAGTGCCACATTCTTTTTCTTCATCCGTTCAAATCTTTGTTTTTGTTTTGCCCCATCTTCCTCTGGAGTGGAGGTAGTCAATGGCTTGCCAGCAATAGAAGACCTAGGTGATGGAATGGAGTGTTGAATAGACGGCACTGGCTGTAGCGAAGGAGGTGACTGGGTAGGTTGCACTGGCTGCACTGGCTGGGAAAGAGGTCTGGAAAGCTCTTCAACGGGAATGTCAGGGGAGTCTGGTGTGAAGTCCAGTTTTTTGGCACGTTTAGCTGCCCGGTGCTTCCTTTGATTTTCCCGCCACTGTTGTCTTTTCTTGATGACTTCATGCTCTGACAGAAACTTGATTGGTTGATGGTCAGGATTTGCACCCAAGGCTGCAATTTTTCTCTTCTTATAGTTTTCTCTTCTTTTTGCAAGTAGTTTTTCCCGTTCTATTGGGTTTGCATTTATTCTTTGCCTGTGTTTTGCCACTGCCGCTTTGTTGGAAGGCATCTGTAAAAATATATAAATAATGTCATTAGAAATATATAATATCATCAATAATGACAGCATACATCATACATAAAAACAATATCAACATCGGTAATGGAAATGATGGCCATAATAAGCTTGTGCCCAGGTGTGGACAGTTAACAAGCCAGGAACAAACACTTTGTCTGCAGAAATGATGTTGGTGTTTTACAGCTATAACAGCACTGATTACACAGAATGACACTGTCCTTGCACTGAATGACATTATTATACATTTTACATCTTTTATGGGCAAATACATAGCCACCTACATTAAAAAGTGCATATGATCTACACAGTTCAGTGCAATTACTTCCAACACATACTGCAATACATTTGTTTCAATTAAATTTCAACTATAAAAGTGACTTTTGACATTTCACTGAATGACATTTCATTTTGTGTCCATTGGTACCACATCATAAAAACATGAATATATCACATATTTTAGAGAGGAAAACTCACCTTCTGCTACCACCTCCGAAGCCTTCAGGAGTCCTTCTAACGATGGAACAGGTGTTCAGCTGACTATATATTAGATTGGTCGTTAAAAAAGGCCAGCTTTATCTCATTACACTGAATGATCTGTAATTAACTTAGAAGTGGGCACAAAAGTCCCCTAATGATTTCAATATCAAAACGAAGGAGTATTGCAAAGTGCTTTTAATATGATAAGACCAACACCTGTACAATTATGCCAGGGTAGTTACAATACAACTTTATTTATTTTTTCACATGAATATTTAAACATGTTTCATTGAAATTGTAGTTCGTACCATTACACTGAATGACAAATATGGACTTTATGAGCTTATTTCACATATGCAGATTCATTTTTTTTCATCAAAAGTTACTGACATTACAAAGTGGACCATGTACTTTCACCTGATGTATCCAAAATGTAATCCTCTCCTTCTCGGGGTACTTTTATGTGTCCGTACTCAAAAAAAAGGGCGTCTCGTCTTTGACCCCAATGCATTGAAAATCAATCCATTAGTAACTAAGCCGCTGCTAAGCAGAGTGTAAATCTAGGCACACTCTGGACAGCCACAGAGAAATTTGCAAAGCACCTATGTCAACTGGTATCGCGCTAACTGGATAAAACATACAAATACGCACCTGATCTCAGGCTGTAACAGCTCACCACATCGTCTGAATTCACGTGGTTTATTCAGATGAATATAAAAAAAAGTCCAAGATAGAGTTCTTTGTGATAAATTAGCAATCCAAACTGTAAACAGACCTTGTTTATCTTGATTTTAGCCACTTTAATGGAACTGAAGTGTTGTTTTAAGATGAAAGATTGTGTTGCCTTAGCAAAGCAATAATAACTCCTTAGATTGCTGCATGCTGAATGATACAGTTTAAGAAATGTAAGAGGTATTTCACACTGTAGCTGACGTGCTCATTAGATATGAGAGTCAATGTTTAAAATCAGCTGTACTTGGTTTGCACTACACTGGTAATTCATACATTTTACACAATCTTGTTTGTTCCCTGTGAGCTCCCAGTTCGCTCATTAAGAACTGCCAGTTCATTTGAGAAAGGGACAGAGCTCTGCAGAGCACAGAGGAGTACAATCAGCCAGTGGGGCCATGGTCATTCTGCAGACTTGGCTATCACTAAATGATGAACCAGGCTGGAGTTTGTTTGGGAGCGAGCCGCATCGATCTCAATGAGCCACTGTCAACAGCTAGCTCATAATGGCACACACATCCGATTATACAAGTTCTACACAGACCCACAATATTCAGATGTTCAAACAACATCTGAACACATCTCTGCTTTCTACGTGTTTCTATTATACCAATAGTAGCTTGTTTTACCAAATTCAGACACTTTAACAGTTTGTTTCTTCTCTCAAATTTGACAAAAAAGCACAGATCACACCTCTGCCAGGGCTGCACTGTTGTTTGCTATAGTTATAGTATAACTAGAAAAAAAGGGTTAAAGAAACATGTTATTTGCACTCAGATTATGTGTGCCTGATTTTCTAGATGTGCAGTGAAAGAGAAAACAAAACAAATGATGAAAGATTCCCATCCTTCAACGTTAAGAACTCCTTCCTGGATATGCACCAAAAACCGGTTCCTTGGCAAAAGTTTTTGAGGCACACTCCAAAGCAAATTGATATGAAACTAATAAATATGAAGCTACTTGAACCGAAAACATTACATCTTTGGCTGAGCTAAGCCAAAGAAGGTGTTCTTATGAACAGGATTACAGTTCCCAGCTATGATAGGCCTCCATTTCCCACCATCTGAATCCTCTGAAAATGAATGTCAGTCCAGTGCAACACCAATCTCTCAACCTCATTCCAAAATGCGACCCACCTTTATTTGTTCAGATTGAGATGAAATTACCAACACCTCTTCTGCTGATAGACGAGGTGTAATCCCGGTCAGATGCAACAATCCGCGGCTATTTGTATACAAAGCGAAATAACATGACTGACCTGATTACAGTGCTGCCTATCTAGAACAAATACAATAAGCTGCAGCTCCTTTTGTCTTCGCTCTTTCTAAAGAGTCCGTGTTGTACTACAGGGCGTATTACTGCTTTCAGCCAGTACTAAAAGCACAGGACGCTTGTTAGAACAAGTAGACGGGCCTGTGAATGGAATGCGGTGGAATGCTTGACTGAGGAAGTTTCTTACCTGGTAGCCAAATAGTTTGCACCTGAAGCCTCCCTCCAGACGGTCATTATAATGTAATATAATGCTACAGCTGCCATGCAAAAACCGAGGGCTTAGTGACGCCTCGAATGAAAATGTACTCAATACGAAGAATTACAATACAATGAAAAATGATGAAAACAATCTCGGTTTTAACAGTCTCACGGTGATACAGCGTCCTGAAAACAACAGTCTGCCGACCAAACCAAAAAACATTCGGAAGGTACATTCTGTTATTCTGCAACTAGTTAACGCTGCATGTACTGTACATGTAAGCAGGCTAACACCAGTCAGGTAACAGGTAGCTGATACCAGAGGCTAATTGGGGAAAGTTAGACAGAAGTTACTGTAACACTCTGAATATTGTCCTTTACACCGGTTTTCGGTCCCCGTGTTTGTTCATTCTTTGTGCTGACTGTGATCTATCCAGTTTTGGAAACAGTAAGGTTACTTACATTAGGCTAATCCTTGGTTGCTGTTAGCTAAAGTAGCTAAGGTAAAGCCAGCAACAGGTGACTGCTGTCCCTGTTCTGTAGCATTAACTTAGCTTTGTTAGCTAACGTACATTCGCTCATACTTGTCGTTCTAGTTCAAAAAGACCAATGTATTACGGTGCACAAAGTGTACTCACCTTTTGTAGGAACCGATTAACTTGTGTGAAATGTATCCAAAAGACAGGAGACGTGTTTATCCCGTAACGTTATCTCGTTGAGCCCTGATTACTTTTGACACTTGTCGCTGCTGTCCATCACAGGGAGAAAGCAAGGCGGAACTAGCTTCACTAACTACCTTTTGACCTAAATAAAGTCACAAAAGTAACTTTCTGGAGCGTGCGAAAAACTCAGAGCATACAAACATCGCCTAATTTTTCCAACAAATGCTAAGAGAGCCTTAAAGTGGTATATTTAAATCCTCTTTGTCAACACTTTGCTGTCAAAAGCTCTGTCACGTTAACTCGATAGGAAGATTAAATACTGTTGCGCATGCGCACTTGTTGGCAGGGTGGCCGCTCCCCCACCTGAGAGAAATACACAGGCCACAGGGAAATTGGAAGAACCACGTGACCAACTGCGCGTTGAGAAGGCAAAACACATTCTGAAGTCATGGTAAAGACAGGGTCAGTTTGTTGAATAGTTTTTGAATACAGGCAGATGGTCACTTTTAATAACGTCATACATTTGACTTGCCATTTAGTTAAGGGTGAAATGTAACGCCTGAAAAATTCGGCAGCTGTTTGGTCCAATTTATTTTCATCTGATCGCAGTAAATCCTCAAGGGCTGTTGACATTATCAAGGAAAATGCTCTGATGTATTGGAAATATCAATGTAACCCTTCTTCTGTGGAGATTTGACTGAATAGTGAGAAATAATTGACTAGTGAGATTAAGAGTCAATAGTGAGAAATTGTAGTAATTAGATTAGTTCCACTGAATATATTCATATAGCAGACAGCTGAAAATCAGATAAATATTCTTATGATTTCTATTCATAGAAAATTAAGATATTTTCCATATTTTCTTCCACTGTACATGCGCAAATATGTTTATTGATGTGTGACATGATGAAAGGAGAAAGACTGGGTTTTTCTTTTACAAACTTTAATCTGCACAAAAGTTTTGTCTTCTTTATAAAGTTACTATGTTCAGTATTCAAATTCACCGCTATCAACATTCCAACTGATATTGGTCCAATTAATCTCTGCTCTTTTGAAACATGAGTATTCATACAGTATTTTTTCATGTAAAATGTCCAGCAAGCAAAAGTTTGAATACTATGAACTCTTCTGGTCATTCTTTGAACTACATGGCATGAGAACAGTGCATGTTTGTGTAGAGACCGTGCACCAAAGATCAGTGGCACAGAGTTGTCTGCCATCTACTGGGCTGCTAAAGACTCTGTCATAAGGTGTGGACATGTCTGCTAAGAAAAACTCAACCTAAGAATCATCTGAACAAAGTCACTCATCTAATCCCAGGACTAATTACAACCAGAACAATTCATTTTGTACTTTTTGCCTGCACTGTTTAGTTGACATTTCTTAATTAAAGCCACACATAGAAAAAGAAATCATTCAGATTGTTGTCCACGCTCTCCTCTAAATGTTTGCAGTAATCCAAGAACAAGGCATCGATGCCAGAGCTGATACTGAAGTTGTTCAATTCATTCAACTCTGATAAAATTTATGTGTCCTTTGTTTTCTTGGTATTAGGAAGTAAACACACTGCACAGTGCTGCTTGCTGTGAGAATAGCTGCCCCAGCCATTCCCAGTCTGGAGTTGTTGTTTGTGCTGAATACTTTGCTGAACAGTTCTCCATGCATGCAATTGTTGGGAATGAAGGAAAAGTCACACAAAAGCAAGCCTGCCAGTGACCTTTAGGTGGACCCAGTCTAGTCTCACTGCCCCCAGACAGGGTTTCCGACCCTCTCACTGTGTTTAATTATAGTACCCTTTCATGATTTGATCCCACAGTGTTTTTGCTTGGTCACTGGTCGAGGACTGTAGAGGTTTATGACGTTGGGACAGAACCAGGGATATTAAGATTCAAGAGATAGAGGAGGTGATATACTGTATATGTGTATGTATGTATGCATGCATGTGTGTGTGTGTGTGTGTGTGTGTGTGTGTGTGTGTCTGCATATGATATATATACATATATATGTATACATGTGTGTATTTATATATGTGTGTGTGTGTGCAGTGTCTCCTAATATCATCCTAATTTCTAATTTTAATGTTCACTTAGTTAACACTGACAGTACGTTCAGTAAGGATTTTAAAGCAACGTTATGCTACTTCAATCTAACACAATGTCAACTTTACAACCCACGCCAAGCTGTGTCCTTGACTTAGTTTGCTCTTGTGGCATCCCGCCATATAACATCTCCTATGCTGAACTACTAGTCTTAGATCACACAGCTGTGCCTTTCAACACCAACCTACCGCTTAGTAAATCAAGGGTGCTCTGTATCATACTGCAGCTTCAGACATGTTAACTCAGAAGATCTCGTCAGTTTAAATACCTCGAAGCCCACTCCTCCTACCACCTTTCACTCCGGGATCTAATGGATTATGACAGTTTATCTTCTGCACTTGATACTCTAGCCCCTCTGAACACACAGGTTGTCTTATCTGCCCATTCTGTTTCCTGGTACACACCTGAACTACATCAGATCAAAACATTAGGTTGGCACCTGTAGAGGCTTTGCCTCAAGACTGGACTTGCTGTTCATAAACAGATGTATTGTGATCATACAAAAATACTCTTTCAATAACTCAAGTTGCTCAAACCACCTGAAATCAATATGAGGAGTAACCCCTCTAATGAACAATGCTCTGCTTTTTTGAAGTTTTTCAGTTCCAAAATCACTACTATTCATAAACATCTGCCCTCTGCCAACATCATGCAGTTCAACATCATGCTGACCATCTTAACATCAGGAAGTGTCATGAAGCTGCCCCCATCCACTGCTCTCTGCTCTTCTTCATTTCTAAGTCCAACACTTCTCCATGCCCTCCTGGATCCAGTCCCCACAACCCTACCCTACGAACGACTCATCACTGGCTGTAAATCTACCCTCTCAAAAACTAGTATTTGTTCACTTTCCATTGGTGAACCAACCATACCTGTCTCCACACAGGCTAAAAGCCCTTGTCATACAAACAATGTCTCGTGGATTGCCTTTTCCATCCATGAAACATCTCCAGATTATGTCTGCTTCAAAGCAACACTCCACAGAAGTCTGCATCACTGCTTTGGTCCCATCATGCATTGACTACTGCAATGCAATCCTGAAAGGCATCCTCGACAAACTTATTCACCAACTTCAACTCGTACAGTCCTCTGCAGCACAGATTATTGCATGTTCAAAGTCCACTGAACATGTCACTCCCCTACCGATTCAACTACACCGGCTCCCTGTGTGACAGGGGATTAACTTTAAAATCTTATTATTAACATTTAAAGCTCTCCATAATCTATCCCCTGCTTACCTACTTCAGATTTCCACTCCCTCTCGCTCCCTGCGGTCTGCATCAGCAGGTTGGCTGGCACTACCAGCATTCAACCTCAGCACAATGGGTGCTGGGGCCCTCTCTTATGCTGCACCCAAATTTTGGAACTCCCCCATCGCATCCACATCTGGTCTCCATTAAACAATTCAGAACTGCTCTTAAAACCCATCGCTTTAAAATAGCTCATTCAACGCTTCAACTGCATGCTTTACTACAATATTCTTTGCTACTGTGTTAGTTACTCTGTTGCTTATTGCATGTCTTAATGTTAACTGTACTGATGCTTTATCACAGGTGCTTTTTTTGTTTATTATATGTTTTATTATTAACTGTGCTGATGTTTTATTACTGGTGTCTTGTTGCTTATTGTATGATTTTATTGCCGATCTTTTATGATGTAAGGTGACCTTGAATGCCATGAAAGACACCATTGAATAAAATGTATAATCATCATTATTAGCATCCTTCTCATTAGTATTAGTTGTAGCAGTATTAGTGTTATTAATATTAGCACATCTGCATCTTTTTTTTTTTTTAAGATTCTGCTTATCGCTTACAAAGCAGGCAAAGTTCAGCAGAACTTTTAGGCCTTTACTTGCTAGACTGCACCTTCAAATCACACATTGAGTATTCTCTTTTGGTTTCACTTGTTTAAAAGAGGGACCAAAATCAGTTGAGGTCCGAAACTGCAACAGTGAACCTTGCAATTACACTTGCTAATTCTCTTTCCATCTATGAATGTCCTCTAAAAGCCTGTCTATGTCATCTCTCATTCCCAGTGTTTCTGTCGTTTATCCATCCCTTCTGTTTCTTGTTGGTCTCCTGTGTGTTCTCTCTCTGTGTTTGTTTGTGTGGGTTTGTCTGGTAATGGCACTTCATTTTCCCACCTGCAACTCGCCCACTCATCAAGCTCCTGCAGTAAACATACCCTGTCTCTATACTCTCATCTTCACCAGATTGTTTAGTTCACCAACACAGTTAATGGTCAGTTAATGCTAACCAGTCTGTTGTCACCCCCCACCTAATTTATACTACATTAACAGTGGAAGTGAAATAGGGATCGTTCATTCACAGAACACAATCTTTCTTAAGAGGGTTTGTGTTTGCATCAGTTTGGGCTCAGAGTTTTGGGGGCTGGGAACTTGTTAGGATGACACATTGATGGCCCATTAAGTTTGAACAAAAGAGTACTCTCAAATACTAATGTTTTGGGGTAAACAAACAATGAGAAAGGAGTGTGAGCAAAGTTAAGTGTGCTTTGGAGCACTGTCCTGCAAGAAGCGATGATGGCCATGGCATCATCAATGACCTGAGGCAGGTCAAAGTAAATAAAAACAAACAAAATGTAATACAGTTGTCAAAGAACGGCTAATTGACATACACATTCAGGTGATTTTCAATTGATTACATAAGTGGGTCATTCAGGTGAAGGTGTACAGTATGAGAATGGCTCAGGGAGGACACACCTGCATGTGAAAGTGTCTGATTACTGATTCTGACAATCCTCCTCTTGCACACGTAGATACAACCACATACAATTTCAAGGATGCAAATGAAGAAACATGCACCAGCTAGAGATTGGTGTTCAATCACCAACCCGAGATGCACAATGTAAGATTTATTCTGCATGACACGCACAAAGGTTGAAATTGGAAAAAAAAAATATCTTTGTGGTGGCATATTGCTGATAACTTCTGTGCAGCTGTCAGTGCACAATGTAATCAAAGTTATATCTCGCCATAGATACAGAGGAGTTGTTTCTCGTCAAAGGTCCAGCACATTGAGACTTTTGCCTTTAAAAAAGCGTGTCCATCTTCCACTGTCACTGTGTTCAGTGTGACTTTTGTCCCTCCAAAACTGCATCATTTACTTTCGCTGTATAAACTGAAAAGTAAACTTTACAGCCTGCGTAGCTGTGCTCCTCAAATAGGACTGAACAGACACATGCATCAAAGATCAGCCCCTCTTCAAGCATCTCCTTAAGGGAACTAGTCTGTAGCAGAGGAGGTGGTTGCTAGGGCGTGATATACTCTGCTCTTCCAAGATGCATGCATTCTCTGTCAGCAGCCATAACCATAAATTCTCTGCAGCCTTCTACTTTACAATCAAGGATCTGCCTATGGAAGGACTTGCACATGTGAGTTATGGTTTGTGGTCCAGATTTGTCCTGGGCTGTAACAAATACTTCTTTGTCTCCATCAGCCAGGGATATTGGTTCTTTAACCTTCTTCTGTTACCTTTCTAAAGGTTACCAAAGTAGAAAAACATGCACTACATACTGAGCACTCAAAGGATTTCTTTTGTTTGATGGAATCCAATAGCTTCCTTTTCACACGTCAATTCTGGAGAAAAGGGGGACAAATAGATTATAGGCTATATGTAACATAACATTTTCTCAAATATTAAACATGTCATGTCACGGCAATGCACCAAAATAAAATCCACTGTGTGGACACTTTATAAAAGTGCATCAAACACTGTTAGGAGTAACCAAAAATATACAAAACCTTTAAGGCAACTGAATCAATTCAGATTTACTCTTTGGGGATCAATTAAGTTTTATCTTATCTTAAAAAATACCTTTGAGAAATTTGGTTTCCAGAGGAATCAACCCTGTGTGTTCAGGAAAAGACTTACAGTAACTGTATAAGAGCTCTTTGAGCAGAGCATTGTTTTAATGAGACATTCCTAACATAACTTGACACCTTTTCAGTGAGTCTGCAGCACTGTTTTTTACTAAACATGAAATACTAGTAGCACTGCTTCATCATGCTGAGGCACACCTCACACATCATATTGTGCACTTGTGCAAGGTATAGGCCAACTTTGCACTACTGGAACCCAATCTCAAAATTTTAATGGCTCTGGTGTGCATGCTTAGTAACTCAGTTAATAATAATAACAATTTTAAATGAAAGTGCATTTTCTATAGAGAAAAACATTGTATTTTAGAGGAAAAACAAGCTGCCTACACATCTGTAGTGGGACAGACTGTTACACCCACTGCTAAATTTGCAATAATACCAAATTATGGAACTAAAATAAATAGTTCCTTCAGTCCAAATGTCCCTCCACCAATGCCATAAGGTTTGGAGAGACACCCATGCTGCTTACCTTCACTCTGTTGAAAATAATCAGCACATTGCTGACTGCCACCGGATCCCAGCTCCGGAGTATAAATATCCAAAAAGTTTGTCCTTCTTCCAATTGTATCCCACTAAAAACTGAATCTAAGAAACTATCACCTCGTTTCATTACTATATGGAAAACCTGACTCTGTCTATCAGGATAGCTTCTAGATGAAAATACGTTAAAACCATGTATCTTAGACAATGTTCCTCTGTAGTTAAAAGTAATGCTTCTTATCAGCTTTAGCACACCATGTACTGATTAAAAAATACACCATAAAATCCTTCATAAACTACAGCAGCAGACATGCTGTCTACAAACTGAACTGTCCCTATAGGCTGGTTCATGTGTGCACAAGCTGCTTTAAAGATTAGCATATCTAAATACAACACTGCAGACAAAACATGGATCATGCTATTGCAAACCATCATGTCCAGGCTAACTGACTCTGCAGCATTATTCAAGTTGTGGAAAAGAAAAGAAATCTCACCCTGGTGGTGACACAGTTAACTCGCTGCTCTGCAGAGAGGATGTTAGGTTGATGCTCTGAACACAGTGGAGCCTTTTGGCCAGAAAGGACAGTTATGTTTCCTCTAATTGATTACACCTGATGGATGCAACACTTGATTAAGACAGCAATTTTAAGATATACCTGTGTTGTTCCGTTTCTGTTGTTATGGTAGTTGGTACTGTGGCACAAGTTATGGCAACTAGGTTGACTATATATGTTTGCCTAGCGGCTTAGTCCATTTTGAGTCTGCTGAAGACACAGTCATGTTGAAAACATCAGTCCTTGTGAGCTCTTACAGCTAAAATCATCAATGTTCAACAATATGTGCATTTCAGAGAAGACCTCTTAAATATTAGAATTAATAATACGTCATTGTTTCTGCAACATTACCCAGTACCACACATTTGCCTGAAAACATCAGCCTGATAATCAGACTGAATTGCTGTTATTTCACTTTAATCGCTTAAGAAAGATTCAGAGGTCTGGAACCAGACTGTGAAACCACAGCTTGACTGCAACGATTCATTCATTGATCATTTAAGAATCATCTTCATATGCCCAATACTTCCTACTGATTGACCTTACACTGTAATTCCGTGGGCAGCAGACATTGTAGAGAAACATGTTGTCCTTGAACATGTTGTAAACTTTTCCTTTCTAGTGTTTTTCCACAACGCAAATTCAGTTTCATCACATTTAACATGTCAGCATTGTGATCTTGCGTGGAACACCCTCACAGTAAACTTAGAAACAGTGAACAAACAGAGGAAACCTGTGTCTCTGATCCCTGTAAGGCCTAACTATAAATATACTAGATAGGCCAGCTATTTCACGGTGAATAGAATCTGCACAATACAAGCGCTGTTTGATTAGCTACACCCACGTCTTCAGTTCTATAATTAGTTAGCAGGATTATATGACAGCTTTTGTCCTGTCTCTTTTCTAGACGCTCACTTCCTGTGACAAATTTGGACAAATCTGACCATAAATTCTATGGATGAATGAGACGGAAAAGGCACGTATTTATATCTGCTCAGCTCACCCACCCCTGTCAGGTTTCAGAACATCACACATTAATAGATATGTGATACGACCGTTATTGCATCATGCAAAAGCACAATTTTAATGTTGACAACAAAGGTAAAGTTTGTGTGCTGTCCTGCCTGTCTGCTCGTGTTTCTATTGTCCAAAGACAGCAGCTCAGGTGAACTGAGGACTCTCAGCTGCTCGTACATGTGACTATGAATGTGTTTAAATGTGTTTGCTGTGTAATGACTGTGTCCCTTCCTCTAGCCCTTGTGTATGCTGAGATATGCTCCCATTTCCTCACAGCTCACATAATGAAAAGATTTGGAAAAACAGATGCAGTAATTACAGGGTCTGCTGTGCGGATAGTGTGAATAATGGCATAAAGGAAATAACAGAGCTGAAATCGTGTCTTGGCAGTTTTATTTTACCAATATAGTAATGACTTTCACTTACATTTGGCATGCCGTGTCTCAGAAAGGGATCAAGCTACAGTAACTAGCTCACCTTTTCCACAACTGTTCAGCCAGTTTCAGCTGTATTGAAGGTCATCTAAGGTAGCAGCTAACCTACAGTAATAGCATATCTCAGTTAGACTGCATTTTTTGACTTAGTTAGTTTCTTCCTTTGTTAGCTCGTGCTTTTTCTTTCCGGAAAAATTTTGTATAAATAAAATAGAATCAACCCAAACTTGGAAGAAGCAACATTTCCTGGTTGGTGAGAGCCAATTTATCTATTTTGTAAACGGCTGGATAGTTTTAATCAACAAAGGCTGTATAAGCCTTTGTTAATTTCAGCTCAGTGTTCAATACAATCACCACCATGTATGTCAAACTTAGCTCTCTAAGAACCACCTCTTGGAACCCACTCTGGGACATTAGACCACCTCACAAACCCGTTTGGGTTGGCAGTCACACCTCTTAAACTCTAGTGTAGCCCTCTCCCCAACTGCAGTCAACAATCTTGCAGGGGGTGCACAGAGAGCAACCTACTGCTCAGTAAGGGTGAGGAGCTGATTGATGGATTTTAGAAACAAGAAGACAAAGATGCACCCCCCTGCCTAAATCAGTGGAGCTGACGTGCAGCAGGAGAACGGTTTTCGGTTCTTGGGAATCAGCATCACGGAGAACCTGTCATAAATATGCCAGATCTCCACTCTGGTAAAGAAAGCTCAGAAACGACTGTATTTCATATTGAAACTAAAGAAAGCAAAGTTCAAGTGCCAAGCTATTGTTAACTTTTACAGAGAAATGATAGAAAGCATCCTGGCTGGAAACACAACATATTGACATGGTTTGTGCACAGCCCAGGACAGGAGAGCTCTGCAGCTGGTGATTATAACAATTTAGAACATCACTGGTACCCCTTCACCAAGCATCCGTGATATTGGAGCAGCAGGATGCTAATGCAGAACCCAAACGATTCTAAAGGACAATTTCCATCCCAGCCGCAGCCTGCTCACCCTGTGGCCGTCTGGCAAGCAATACAGAAGTATCTGTTGCCGTACCACCACACGACAGAGCAGCTTCTTTCCTCCAGCTGTGAGACTAATCAATTCATCCTCTGTACTCCACCATAATAAACTGTGGAGCATAAAGGGACTGCAGCTTGCATTTCGTTTTGCCACCCTGTGTGTCAGAATGACAAATGCAAATGAACCTTTAACAATATATCATATTTTAAAAATTGAGATATGTTTTGGTGTAAATTCTCAATCTGTAAAGTAACTGTACCTGTCAGATCAACATGTGGTAAAAGATATAATATTTCCTCTAAAATGAAGTAACAGAGGTATGAAGTAGTACAATTTACTCAGTCATTGTACTCAAGTACAAATTGAGGCACTTGTATATTTTATTTGAGTATTTTCTTTTATGCAACTTCATACTACTACCTACTACTAAATATTGTAGTTTTTATTCTGCTTAGTTTATTTGGCAGCTTTACTTGATTAATACAGACAGAAAAGATTTTTTCAATAAAATTAAATTACCAGACTGTATAAACATCTACAGCTGAAATGATGAATCAATTGGTTGATTGAAAGAAAATTTATATTATCAACTATTCACTATTTTAGTAGACAAAATAATTCATCATTTAAGTCATTTTCCATGCAAAGCATTTTGTGGTTTCAGATCCACAAATGTGAAGATCTGCTGCTTTTCCTTTTCATCATTTTAGTAATTTTGAAGTTTGTACTATATCACTTTGGACTCTGGGTAACTGGGATGATATTTCTCACTATTCTAAGAAAGAAAAAAACATCAAACCATGATGAAAATCATTAGATGAAGTCCCATACAAAATAGTTAAAAAATAGCTCTAGCTAATTCCTGCATTTACATTAATGCAGAGATAATAATGATCGAGTAATGATATAAAATATAAAGGTATTTTTACCATGTGGCATTAGCACTTTTACCTCAGTAAAAGATCTGAATACTTCCTCCACTGCTGTTCACAACCTGCTACAATATTTTTTCTATAGTTACACTGTATCTACACTCATATGCTAGGTCAAGTTAAGGCACCCTCTGTCAAAAGACTCCCCCCTCTGCTAGCAAAGCCTTGAGCTGTTTGTGGATGAATTCAGACGAAAAAGTTTCCACTTGTTGAACCAGTCATGGGACTACCCATCCATGCTGCAAAATCGAAACAGATGAGTACATGTGTTTCCAACTAATTTAATATCACGTCACAGATGAAGAGTTTCCCTCCTCAGACTAATGACTAACCACTGATAACATTAATAGAAAGGTTGAAAAAGTCAAACAGTAAAAGCACAAATGTGGGTTATATTTGGTAGCTAGGGTGAAACCACTGTGCTGATAACAAGGCTGGCTGCACTTTCCTTGTGTCACCCTGCAGGAAACAGGAAGGAAAACAACAGGCTCATCACTGCAGACACAGAGACTGATTGTGCACTGCTCTATCTTGGCTTCACTCAGACATTAGATAAGCCAATGCCAAACAATCCTGAAAAACAGATTATGGGTGACTCATGATTATAACCCTCATTACTGACCTTTAGAACCTGTAGAACAACATTAATCCATGGCCGTTTACAATGACACCACCATAGAGGTTCATTGTAAGTTGTACCAAACCAACTGATAATGTAATTATTCAAAACAGCAAATTACAAATCTTTTGATTTCAGTGCAAATTTGGCCACAATATGATCCTAATGTTACAGATTACATGGGATATGAGATCAAATATGTATAAAGACATAACACCAGCAAGTGTTGTGGCAAGTGAAGTGGAAACTAACAAGATTAGAGAAAGACTGAATTGTTCCACACCACTTTATACAAAAACTCCACTATTACTCAGAGGGAAGTATTGTTCTTTTACTGCATGTTTTACTCCATTAAATTTATTTGACAATGACAGTTACTAGTTTCTTTACAATTTAAGATTTACATACACAGTATGTGATGAATTTACAAAATATGACACATTTCTATAGCTTGACTGTATGTAGCTACAATTAGCTCCACCCTGATCAACTGTAACAGTACAGCAGTATTAATGCATCAGTATCTAATAAGATCGCATACAGTAGTATACCAGTCACAGATGGATTTTACAGGACTAATGTGTAGGATTGTGTAGAACTTGCGAAAAAAAAACCACATGGTAGCAGCCCAACATTTGGACAAGAACCTCCACCAACAACAACTACTCCGTCTGAGGATTTCAGTTGTGAAAAGCCAAATCAGGAGAAATGGATATCCAAGATACATTAATGACAAAAATGACAATTTGCAGTGTATCTGTTCAATATCCCTCACGCTCAAGAAGAAGAAGATGATAATGAAACATAGGTGTATGTGAATGTGTTGTAATGGGATTGGCTGAATTCTCAATTCTGCCTGGTCCAAGGGTGGGCATTAATTCTCAGTAAAGCAACATCTCCTTGGTCCAGCCAAACTCAAATGCAATTAAAAAAAAAAAGAAAAAGAAAAAGAAAAAAAAAAGAAAATATTTGACTGTCAGAAGTCCCCATCAAGGACTCACACACATCACATATGAGGCAGGAAGGACAGCGTAAGCACTCCAGCTTGAAGAGGACCTCCCTCAGGTGCAACTCATTCAAACCAGTATATTGTTCTGTCTTTGACCTGAGTCCTGCTGTGTGCATCTTGTAAGGGAACTTCCCTACTTAATGTTTGCTTTACTTCTATTATCGCACACAGTTTCTGCAGAGATATTTGAACTTTGAAGCCATTTTGTTCTCTTTGCAGAACTTAAACCACACACACCCTGAAGAAATGTATAAAGAAAAGAAATGAAAAGATCATTTTCATTTTGAACCTTGGACTCTTGCTTCATCTATGGGTCTCTCAAACACACTCAGCCTCCAGATACACACAGAGTTTGGCCCCACCATGAATCTGGCGCCCTTGGGTAGCAGCTTAGCAAAATGTCGAAAACAGGAAATGCTGACAGGCAATTTAATGAGAGATAGGAAAACAAATGCATGTTTGTGCTTAATGGAGACAAGCCGGTATGTCTTCTTTGCAATGAGGCAGTGGCAGTGCCAATGCAATAAAATTTGCAATGGCACTTTGTCACCAAACAACAGGCAGAAACTGCCAAGAAAAGCACCAAAAAGTCCAACAATTAAAAGTCAGTCTGAGCTCTCAGCAGAATACGTATGTTTGCAGACGTTACAGTAAAAAATGATGCAGCAGTGAAAACCAATTCTGGCTAAAACCAATAATAATAGAAAGCAAAGGCAATTATGTCATATAAAAACAAGTACATACATTTATATAGTCTGACATTTCCAGATGGCTGTTTGAGGGAATCCATAATACCGATGAGGCCCAGGATGAAATTATGAAACTAAGGTTGACACCCCTGCACTAGAGAATGGTGTGCCAGTGTGTCAGTGTCACATTTAGTCTCGCCAAGGCATGAAAAGTACATGCCTGTATGAAGATTCAGTACCAGCAGGGGGCAGTAATGACATCTACATTGACTATTTTACCCTATGTAATGTATGCCATTCATGTCACTAACTTAACTTACGCAGCTAACGTACTTACCCAAACCATGATCTTTTCCAAAACCCCACCAAATGTTTTTATTACCAAACTTTAACCAAGTAGTTTTGGTACCCGTACCTTCCCAAACTGTGACCTGAGATGTTTCTCCACAAACTTTCAAAAGTGTAACGGGATGTTGCATATTTACTATTGCTAACTTGACTGTGGTGGTTTGAAGAACTCTGGTTTTATTGTGTGCTGTGGAGAGGTGTTTCCTGTGATTCCTTTTTTGGCAGAGGCTGGGCGTGGTTCTCCAGGTGGCTGGGAGCTGGCTCCAACACAGCTCGGACCAGTCACAATCAGCACATCATAAAGACTGTGGACTGCAGAGGACTCTTCACCCGATTGTTTCTACTGCTTAGTGGTATTGTTGGCCAGTCACTAGTGTTACGAGTGTTCATTATCATCAAGTGTATGTTCTCCAGTGTCTCATCACCTGTGTCTTTTTCCCTTTGTTTCTGGATCAGTGAATTCACCAGCACTGATCTCCAGCCCCAGTTTCTCTGCCACCACGCCACCCAGCCTCTTGCCTCCACCTGCCTCAAGCTTCCAACCCTCAACCATCACCACCGTGCTTCACCTGTGCCTCCATCACCACGTGCCCTCCACACAAGTACTCACACCACCTGAGCTCTGTGCACTCCTATTCACCTCCTCAGGACCTCGTGCCTCACCTGCTGTTCTCTGGACTTCCCAGCTACAAGTTTCCCCTGTGCACAATCAATAAACTCCTACTTTCCCTGACTTCCTGTCTGCATGTCTGCTATTGAGCCCGATTCTTACCTGAAACATCACCTTGACCACATAATGAGAGCGTGTTATGCAGGGCTGCTGCAGTTGTCTTGCATCCTTACACTGAACCTTTGTTCTTTTGGCCATATCTCCGCATTCTTATCCAAGCCAAGGAAAAAGAAATGGGCACCAGGCACTGTAGTGGCTATTTGTCAGTCAGCTGAACACTGAACCACAGATAGATCGGAGAAAGTGAAGTTTGAAATGAGATTAAAAAGCTCTGATAGTACACGAGCTTCAGGGCTGATATTACAATCTTGAAGAGATCAAAGGAATGATGCAGGCTCACCCAAACTGTGACTTCTCAGTTCTCTTGTCAGCTCTATTTATTGTCTTGACTTTTGCTCTTAGAAGATAATGTGTTACTGTTGCTCTACAGCGATGGATGATGTAATGACTGACAGGATCATTTGGAAACAAAAGGAATGTCTGATGGAGTGTCGAGGACCACAGCATATCAACATCAGAAGTTAAGTTCTGGAAAGGTCAGTTGAAGTCAGCTGAAAATGCATCGCTTATGTAAAACAGTCCTATTACAGCAATTGTGAAACCTTGAAACAAGCTCTTGAAGCGTTTTATTACCTGTCGGCTCAAACAGAGGATTATAAGGAAAGTTACAAAGTGAACAGTGCTTTTTAGAAGAAACCCCCAACAGTAACTTGTAGAAGGATTTAGGAAAAGTACAAAAGCCTTACCTGAACAAATTTTACTGAAAGGTCACATCTTTCTGTCCATCAGTGATGACACATTGTCTGTTCATGTGCTCACAGACACAAGAGGCAGCAATGTGACCATAAAACACTTTTATGACGGCCGGACAGGTGGACAAAAGATTTATGCATGACAGCATCAGTCACAGGGAGCATTACAGTGGCACTTTGTGTAGTTAGGTAATTGTACTCGCTTGGTCCCTCTGTTGTACATGTGGGGGTTTTATTGTTGTAATGCAAGATAGGGCAACAAAGATGTGGAGACGTTCACATCTTTATTGCCCGCTGGAGAATACTGTGGATCTTTTCATGTGATAAGCAGCCATAGAAAGTGATGTAGTGCTAAGTAATAAGGGGATCTAACCTTGAGACAGTTACCAATAAAGATGAAACCGCAGTCACAGATACACTTGAATTATGCTTTTCGCCCTTTAAAGGAACCAGACTTCACATAAATTACAACAGGATAATATAAGTGACAAAAATATTCATTGATTCATTGATTATCTTTTCTCTCCTTGTCCCTGTTAAGGTTTATGAGGGAGAACGGACTAAAAATCACTGTGAATACTCTTAGTGTCAAAAAGATTTCTATAATCACAAACAGGTATCTTAACTCTCCATTACATGCCCACTTGCAAGATGTAGGCAATCACCGATTCATAGAGCTCCCAGCTAAAGCCCTAATGTTTATTTCTATAGTGCTGCATATACAGTAATTTTAGAAGAGTGACATCTACGTATGTACAGGAGCTCATATCTATTCTACGACGTGTCCTATATTCATACCATTGTGAAAGTGGCAAAAAGAAGCATAGTGTAACGAGAACAGGTTCCTTTTGAGTGACAACCCAGTATTCACTGTGGTAACACTGACCTAAATGTGATCCAGGAAGATTTGAAGATTTGGCTCCTGTCATTCTATTGTCTGTCTTTTAAAGGAATAGTTTGACACTTTCGTCCACACACTTATTCACTTTCTTCTTGAGAGTTAGTCGAGCTCGGTATGAACACTGAAAGCAGGGGGAAAGCTAACCTGACTGCATCCATAGTTCAGACATATGACTAAGAAGTTCTAAAATAAACACATTTTATCTTATTTGTTTAATCCAAAAGTAAATGTAAAATGACAAGTCATAGTTTATGAGGCACTATTTCTTGTGGAAGGACGGCCCAGCGCAGGAGTCTTTAATTCCCTGTAAAAAACACAACTTGTCATTTTTACATTTCTGTGTGTACACTGAATAATAAAAAAAACAAGACACAAGGTCTTAAATACGAAGTGTTAGAGGTTCTGGTGTTAAGCTTTTGTTTTTTCAGTTTTTGCTTCACATCTTTAGGCTAAGCTAACTATACCCTGGCCTCACCTCTGTATCATCCAAGTAGATTGTCACTACATATATATATATATATATATATATATATATATACCACTTGCAAATGTCACAGACTCTTATGGATCAGACTGGTAATGAAAAATGTGACTTTGTGCTTGCTGTTCAACACAGATGTCAGTTCTGTGACATATTAGGAGACAACTTTAACTTTTAGCTGTGTGATACATCTCATCTTCTGTAGGCACAGCTAACAAGCTGCCAGTGTTAGGCTGACAAATCAGCAAATCCAAGAAACGCATTTGTCATAAGCTGCACAGGTTATTATTAAGGATATCACTGACTCTGCAGGACACATCATCCTCTGTAATACAGTGGCTTGCTTTTGCCAACAACGCTGACAAAGCAAGATGGATTTCTTCATTGTGATCATGAAGCTTTTAAGACAGCTTCTGCAAATACCTAAAATCCATTCTGCTAATGAGCTTAGCTTCTTTCTTTCTTTTTTTTTTAAAGTATTAGCATTGAGCTTTTCAGTGATGTAACGACTTGTGACTCTAGCTAATGCCTGATTTAAGGCCAAATGAGTCAAAAGGCCCAGTCACACCAGCATTTAAAAGAGTGAAATTTTGCAGCTAACTAATGACTAATAGATTCACTTACAGGGTCAAAATAAATCCACAACCTTGGTGAACGCTTTGTTTTCCCATTTCAGTAACTTTTTATTGAGGCAAAAAGTCCACTGAGGGGAGAAAACAGAACAGTAGAGAGAAATTGGAGAGAATCTTCAGGAGCTACCATGACTGTCTAGTTCTTGTCCATTCAGCTAGAGATGCAGCTATTGCTCCTCAGCCACAGCAGTTCACATACTAGCCCAGCGAGTAAAACCATCACCAAGACTCTAGAACCATGTTTTCTGCAAAGACATGCAGATTAATGTGGCTGTACCATTTTCTGGCGTGACCGGGTCATTACACTGTAACATATTGTGTGGCACAGTGATTGTCATCCAGAGCTGGATCCACCCATCCTACTTCCTACCCTCCTATCAGCATGAATAAAGGCCATCATGCTGGGCCTCCCCGCTCGATAAAGCTGAAAATGAAGCACACCCAGTGGAGCTGGAGCATCATGGAAACTTGATAAAAAAAAAGGCTGTTTGAGAGGCAAGGGCCTTTGTTTTGAGGGGAGATTCCTTAGACTATAATTAGTTACCCAAAGATCTGCAGAGTGTCAGATATATTTAGGCTAGAAAATAGAAGGAAGGTGTCTGAAGTTATGGAATTTGTGAGAAAGTAGACTGATAAGATCCAGGTTTGAGCCAGTGTCTGTAATGTTTATAAGAAGATTAACATTGTCATCAGGGCATTGCATCAGTCGCCCCCCACGTGTACAATGATGGCATGTTAGTGTCTGGGACTGAGGTGGAATTTACCCATCAGAATTTACATTCCTTTGGGAACAAGGTCATCGTAATTGGTTTACCTCCCACAGTTTCAGATCAGTGACGTGTTAATAGAGGAAAAATCCAACAAGGAGGGAACCTAAGGAAAAAAAGCAGATAACCCTGGTCACAGTGAAACACGATTACAAAGTAATGTCTGAAACATTTGCTGCACTCGTGCTTAGGATCATAGTCATAAACTACCTGAAGGCAGTGATTAATGTTTGAAGATTAGCTGCTTAATTGTGTTTACTGCGCTTTGCATAGTCGGCACAAATGAAGGGTGTCATTGCCATGCAAATTGCACACATCCTTTGATCTTCAATGGGCCGTAGCATATCGAGATGAGCAGGGGGCCTGAGGCTGAGGTTATAGTCATGGTTCAGTGACTTGAGATATGTCAGGGTGACTTGTGTTCTACAAAAAAACGCAGGCATGGACCCCCTTGTGAACATTGGTTAAGGGAGAAACAGGCCCTGGATGAAAGATTCTGAAAGAGGACGATTTATTTTTGACCTTTAATCATGCAGTAAAAATGAAAACCCTGCTTCTGTAAAGCAGTACTTCCATATTTTTCTGACATGTTGGACCACCCCGATAAAATCACTGGTATAATAGTACAAGACAATATATTTTATAATTGACCTCATCAGCTCCATTTATTCTGAATTTGATGGAGCAACACGTTTCAAACCAGTTGGGACAGGAGCAACTAAAGACTGGGAAAGATGTGGAATGCTGCAAAAACACCTGTTTGGAACATTCCACAGGTGAACAGGTTCATTGGTTACAGGTGATAGTATCATGATTGGGTATGAAGGGGGCATCCTGGAAAGACTCAGTTGTTCGTTCTGTAAGACCTTTCAAAGCAGACATTTTCACGTCATGTTAGGGAACGCACAGGTGTAAGTATTATCTATCTGTGATCCTCATTAACATTAAAATATGGCATTTATAGTCATTAGTCATAATTAAAATTCATGGATGTCCACAAATTTAAAAACAGCTTTCTTATTCACCATGCATGAAGTCCTACTATGATTTCAGAGGATAAGTCTGGTGATTATCTGAGTTTCCAGAGCCTGATATATCTTCTTCTTCTGTGCTATTAACTGTTAAAAACACATCAGTGAGGCACTCTGTCGCACCATGAACACACAAACAGACACACACACACACACACACACACACACACACACACACACACTGTAGTTCATTGTGACTTATCGTACCCACATACACCATCATACTAATAGAAACACTCTCTGTCTGATATTTCCTTATTTCCCCTTATTTGAATAATGTCTGTTAAAAACTACAGTGACCTGCAAGATTTATGTCTCTATTAGAAGCCAGTGGGTTTGGTGCTGAAAGTTTGATAATAAGAAAATACAGAATAATGCTTTGTGGAAACAGTGGACTTTCATACTGCATTCAAATGAGAAAAAACTCCACAGAATCTGCATTGGCTCACTTTTGCCTACATAGCCTAAGCCAGCAAATCATCAGACAGTTTTCTCTCATTATTAGTATATCCGATCGTATTTCTCTGTCATTGCACATGACACACATTTATATGTCATGAATGACGTCACCCGGGCATCGAGCTTCATCACCTTTTAAATAGCATTCCTCACAGATAACTCGGTTAAAAGCAGGTAGAGCAAACATGGAAAACCCCGTTCTTAGCTGGTTACACCTGCAGAGACTCTGCTCGGCTGATATGAATCAATAAGCAAAACAGTTTCAGTATGAAGGATTCCAGTTGAACCATCTATGACCGTCACTTCTATTTTTGAAAGTCACTTCTCTTTCTGAAAAGGTGACGCTGTGCTATCAGATGACGAAGACCATATTTTCTGGGAAATGGTAAGGAGCTTAATGTCCACTGTGCAAACAAGCTGCTTTGTTTGATGAGGTGTGAGGCAACATCTGTGTCTCTCCAGAAAATCAGCCCAGCTCTGAATGCCTCTTGCCCATTTCAGTATGATTAATTGACAGACAACACGCAATATTGACCCACTTCTCCCTCAGTCCCTCCAGCTGGAGGTGGTGGGAGGGTGCAGAAGATTTATGGTATGCATAGCAGTTAGAATGGCTGAAGAGGCACCTAATCAGCAAATGAGTAGATACCCCACATGGAGAGGAGTGGAGGTAGAAATTCTTAGTGCATGACCTTCTGCAGGTGCAGGTGGAAATGTCAAGCACTTATTTCCTTTTTAGGAGACTGTCTGTGGAGATGACATTAACAATGACGACATGAATCAGGCGATGTCGTGTTGTTCTGAATGCCAAACACAAATGCATGATGTCGCTTAAACATTAATCCACCTTCTGCACCAGTTCCTGTCCTGGATTCAGAGAAGAGTTTGGTCCCTATTAAATCAGAACACAGTATATAATGTCAAACTCAACTCACCTTTGAACTGTCTAAAAGTGTCTAAGTGTAAAACAACTTGTGTAATGACACGTTGCGAACCTTACGTGACTGTGAAGATTGTTCTTGGAGAGAATTTCAATGTTTTCCGATTGCTCCAAAGGAAGCAGTAGCTGTCACAATTGTTTCCTCTCTGACTTTATCGTTAAGGCTACAAATCACTGGGAAAGCTGTCACGGCTTTCCAAAACTCCCATATTCAGTCATGCATGTAATGGGCATTCAGCTAAGGCCATTGATAGTCATTACACTCAGTCAGTTCAGTGTGTTGTTATTTCACCGTGACTGTAATTTCCTGTCACCTTCTCCTGTCAACTATTCAAGAAAACTAGAATCACAGTTAAAAACCTTAATTTTTTTCCACAGCTACGATTGCAGACAGCATCTGCACAGACTGCATTAATGAGACGTTCCTGCAAACAGTCATCTGCACGGCGTTTTGTCCGCATGGACCAAGTGGACGTGCATGTTTAACAACACTGTCTCTTTGTCCTCGCTCACACTGATCTGCCACTGTTTACCACGTATTCACCTGCCGTGTATTTACCTGCCTGATTGCAGATGGACATCGTCAGGTGTCTGAATGGGAAATTAAGATTTCAATCGGCGCGGTCGCAAAGAGGACAGTGGCTGTTTACAGAGATGCACAGATTGTTTATACTGTTGCAGCGAGGCGCAGATGCATTGTGAGCGACTATCACTATATCTGGTGTACGTGTGCTCGGACACAGAAGAAGATGCGATGGCAATCTAGACTATAATGCGAAGAATGCCATCCAGTACAGGCATGCCAGCAAGCTGTATTAAAAAATAAAGCTGTGTGTTTAAAGCAGGCAAAGAAATGTCTGGATGTCTGGAGCCATTTGTGCAAGAAAGATTCTAAAGAGGTCATTTCACAAAGGAAACGCTGAGCACGTTTACTGCTAAATATACATACTGCATAGTCTTTGAATGAGTAGACTGCTGCTGCTGCTTAATGAGGCTCACCTTTGAACTCGGTGAGGAAGCATCCAGGAATGCCTGCTATTCAAAACAGCTACGTAACTGTTTCTTCACTGGACTCTGAGCAGTTTCTTTGAAGTCATGACACTTGGTCCGACATGACTGGAAATTTATCCATTTATGCAGTGAAACAAACCGACCAAGCCTGCTTCCTTCCTGCTGGTCCTGGCTGTTTGGTTATGGCTAGACTTCATGTTTTGGTATCAGCAGGCATGTTTGAGCCGGCGGTGCTGATAGGCCAGTCTGTCCCCAGTCTGTCCCAGAGCCACTCTGGTCCCAGCAAACAAAACCAGGAAGAGGAGGAATGTACCGACACCGGCTGTTACAGTAACCACTGCCAGTTTGGACTGGAACTGGACAAAAACACAAAAACAGTTGATGTGTCACAATGTTTTATTGTGAACAAATAACATATATAATATATTTTTGTATTATTTGCAGGAGCTCAAGTTCCAACCTAATCCTAGGGATGATGCCAGTGCCTGAAGGGACTGTACACAAGTTATTAGGGGGAGAGGGGAGGGTTGTTGAATGCTTTTGAGAGAGCATAGAAAAGTCTTACTTTTTCACAGCCCATATTTATATTACAGCATTCCCTTGCAGGATTTACTTAAAATAAATTAGACAGCTGCAGATGATGGTTTCAGTGTGTTCAGTGGGTTGTATCCAAAGGACTATAATCCTATATAAAGGTTTATGGATTTATTTTTTTCCCATCATACTAAATTCTATCTCTACCAAAGCCAAAAAAAAAAAAAGTTAAATAAGTTATTTAAAGTTGGACTATGTTACATTCAGTCTTCTAGATTCCTTTGGGGGATTTAAAGCATTATATTATCAGATGTTTTTTCTGACTCTTGCAATTACTTTTACTAGTTCTTTGTCACTCGTGGTTGTCTGGCCTTCTTTTTGTTGTTTTTCAAAGCTAATTGTGCGGATTCATGAAGGTTTCTTGTTCTCCTCTCTCTCTTAAAATGGAGATTTCAGCCCCTCTCTTCCCCAGTTATATTCATACAGTCGATCAGTCAAGTCATTGCTGGATGCTTGTAAGCCACGAAAACAATGTCCTGACCCTTAATGCGTGGATGCAAAAACAACAGGCAGGAGCCCAGGAAGACTTTCACAAACAATTATACTCACACAATCAGGACTGACCGTCAGCCAGCATGTCGTGAAGAAAATAAATCACACCAACAACATCAAACAAGGACTAATACAACGTCAAACAATGCAACTGGTGTTATGACAACGGCATGATTAAGGTTATAATCTCAACCCCCATCCAGCCCATATCAGCTCCCTGCGCAAACAGCAGACATGCTCCTGTTTTTCCTTTGTTTCTTTTCCTCTCCCCGTTCTCTCCTGTGCTAAAGGAATTCGGGAGGAATGCAGAAAAAGCATCCTGTTTTCATTCCACGCTCTTAGTCAGCTATTCACACACTGTAGCGCACTCTGGGGGGTCTGAGAGTTCGTTCTGACGTCAGGGTAAATAACAAGGAAGTCACTATGAACTAATGGAGACACAGGTGCGTATTACCACTGCATGGCCTGGTTTGTTGTTGCATCCTCCAATACCTCCACACCTAGTCCTCCACAAACACAAGCTAAAGCCAATTTCACTACACATACAATACAAGTTATTATCTGCCATTCCTTACACACTTGACCTTTAACCTAGGACATCCTGCAGATAACTGGAAGGCAATAGTCTCCTCCATCCTTTTTAATAAATACTTCGGGAGCTCACGTCCCTCTCGCAGAGCAGCCTATCTAAAGTAAACATCAGCATGTGGAGCAACAAGGGGTTAGACGCCCCGCCAAGAGGAGATAACCACAGCACGTTACATTACGGACAAGGAAATCCAGTGTGTAGTAAGCACATACTTGTGTTTATTTTGCTCTCTCTGCTCCTCAGCAGGTTCAATGTGTCCCTGTTCTGTAGTTAAATGTTAAGCTCAACTTCAACTTTGCCTTATTTTTTTTTTCTTGCACAGTCAGGCAGCAGTGAAGGGTAGTAATGGTTCAAGTGTTTCATTAACCGCAACATGTAGGAGGTGGTCATGGTCATTTAATCCATCACCCTTCTTTATATAGAGGTTACACCTGAGGCCATCAATTTGAACATCACTTCATACTGAAGGTACATTTATATGGAGGTTTCAGGAAGATGCTTTTTATATTCTCAAGTTCAACCACACCTAAATGCCTTGATTTTTCACAGTTTCTCTTCTCTTTTATATCCTTTACTGTAGTCATTTTCAGCAGCCTTGCTTTCAGCAATCACCAATAATAAAGTCAAAATTGACTTTTTTGTGGCAATTGTTGTATCATGAACTTTGACAGTGACAGAGAAAGGGGAAAGATGGGCCAAAAGAATGAAACTGGCATGGCAAGTATTTTTGGAAATCTGAGGCGCTTGTCAATTTCTCAATGATTTGTCAAATTTCTGTCCACTAAATCTTTGCACCTAGACTTCATACATCTTCATGCAACACAAGGACGAAGACGAGAACAAGGCTGCACCCATAGGTCTTGTTGACACAGCAGATGAATTGTCGAACGGAGCTTTATGCCAGTGTTTGGTTCATTTGGTCCAGTTCCTGTTCACACAGGCCTCTTAAAAAGAACCGAAAGCTTAAAGTCAAATGATAACTCATTGACTGGACAGTTTTGGTCTCTGTCATCCTGAATCAAATTCCGGTAACAGACACCAACAATATTCTTTGAAAAGGGCAGGCACTTTCAAAACAAAACTTGACAGATGATTGGATGAACCATTTGTTTATCACAGGCTTATGTCAGCCAGTCAGATCGGTGACCCTTACGATGTAGGAGGACTCTTGCTGAAGCTGGAAGAGAAGAGCCAAAACATCTTTTCCATCAGAAAGCCTTCAATTCCTTTCCTTGCTCTTCTTTCAATGAAGAAACATTCTTCAGTTCTGACTGGTGTGTAGCAGTATCTGTGCTAACCCTTTAGAAGCTGCCATTCTTGTTATTTTCAAAGTCGCTTATCCTGCTGCCATCACATCTAAACCACATCCATAACTGCCAGCGGCTCTTCATAGAACACTGACTGATCCAAAGCAGCTGTGGTTTAGCCACAAATGCACAACCTGAAGCCTGATAGGATGGATTCTTGGCCCGAATCCAACTGCCTCACAAGGTAAAAGTTATGCAGCACTTTAAAGGTGTTTTCAGGGAAGCAAATTCTCACCTCTACTCATTTGGGTGAAGTTGACTACTGGACCATTTGTGTTTATTTGCCTCACACCACCGATGTACCAACTGCACTGCACTGTACAATTACAATTACAATTTGTCATTTGGCAGACGCTTTTATCCAAAGCGAAGTACATTTCAGATTTTCATACATCACAATATGATGTATTTTCATATATCACAAGCAACATTAGCTGTAATCTAACCATCTCACCAGAAACTCCAGTTCTTTCAATTTTCCCTTCAGTTTCTCTCATCTCCAATTGCCTGTTTGAAAAGCCAATTTCCTTCAATTTCTTTCTAGAAAAAAGAAGTCAAGGTTGGACAGTATAAATTCAGATCATGCAAAATCCAATCCACTATACAACCCTTAATTTATCAGATTTTATTCAAATTTTTAAACAGTTATAGTTATTCCTTTGCTTAAGTGGCAAGCATTAGCTTTTTAAAAATTATGCACGGTGTTCATCACCCATATGTGATTAGTATGTTGTATACAATATCAATATCTATATCTCTTCTTCCAAAAATAGTTCTTGAAAGGAATAGTGATCATGAACAAATGGTGGAACCTCCAACAAGGTAGTCATTAAAAAATGCTTTGTTAATGTTGATGTAAAACTGTCATATCAACAGGGAATAGGGAAGTGTTTTCTGCAACAGTGAGTACAGCAATTACATACAATGAGTCAGATAATAATCACCATTCTGGTACAGAATATTGTGTTTTATTTTCTCATATGCAGTTTAGTGCACCATTCAAACAAATATAAATACATCTCTGAATAAGTTAGAGAATAAATAAATTGTTATATTTACAATTACTGTTATCATTCAGCATTTAACAGTAAACTGTTAGGATGGTAAACCATCCTTCATATACAGCATTGAGATATTAGAGGAAGAATATTCTCCAAGTTACAGTGGAGGTTTATATTTCCATGTGTCCGTGAGCTGACAACAATCAGACAGGGCAGAGGAAAAGTGCAGGCCACAGATAAATAGCTTCTGAAGGGCATAACGCAAGTTCAGAGTCATACTTTCCCAGTGACTAATTACAGAGGAATTAAATGAACGTTTGTCAGGGGACGAAAACAATTGTTGCATTTTTTGGCAAGCTGCACGTCACTGAAACCTTCTGGCTTATCTTCAATCAAAATGTTAAACACAAGCTATGCAATAAACACTGGAACCAACACAATAGACCTTCTGTAGTTGTTATGCTACCACAAAGTATACTTTATATGTCTGTGTAGAGGAGCTGACAATGGATCTTGTACAAAGTTAATTGTTTGTTAGATAAATCCCAAAGAGATGACCTTCATTTCACTATGAGGCAATGTGTGCCAAGAGTGAACAAGCTGCCATTTTTAAGTACTGCCTGATTATTAAAAAGCTCTTTGCTAATTTGGCCTAAACATTAGGCAGGACAGCAGATTCCCGCTCTGATACAGAGGATATTAAATCCAACCAAAGGTCAGCAATGACAAAATAGTTTCAAGGGCATTTGAGTAAACATTGACAAACAGCTCCAAACTAAAGGCAGAGTTGATATGACTGCAATATGTAATGACTGCCATAGTGTACATGAGTTATGGATTTAAAAATGTCCATTCAGATGAGTCACAGGAATGCGATTACTATAGTAACCATAGAGCGACAGATCAGTGACGGATGAGTCTTTCCTGATGTGGTTACCCAAGAAGCAGCTTCCATGTCCTTAGCTTTAACTGATCCTTCCTTGACATGTGTAGACTGCTGTTAAGTTCAAAGAGAGCTGAAGAAATGACACTAAACTTCTCCACCCAACATTGCTCGTGCCGTAGGGCTTCTGTCTTGGTGAGCTGCCAGTCCTCTGAAGCTCTTTGTTGATCAAATGCTTGATAGACTGCCTCTTTGGCCTTCCATTTACTTCCTCCACATCCCCAGAGTTGGTAAGACTTTTCACTCATTAGAAAACCCTGGTGCTGGCATTGAAAGCAGCTGGAGGAGTCTCCGGTCCATGGAGGTTGAATCCATGGATATTGAACCACTTCTGGTGCTCCTTCAGTCCTCTACCTGATTGTTCTGCTCCTGAGTCTGTTGACTCCACTTGGGTTCTTGTTTGATGACAGAATCTCTTTTGCAAGTGCCATGTTGGACTTGACAACAGATCTGCAGGGGAAAAAAAGACAACAGGTAAGCTTCATTTGTCTTAGAAATTACCATCAAACAACACAATATAGATTTAAAGGCTGATCCTTAAATTCTTCTTCATTTACCTGAAAGATGCCAGCAGTTTGTTGCTGTTTGTGCTTTCAGATTTTACCAATGGGCCCATGAGATTAGTCTGTGGATTCTCTGAGCTGTGGACAGATAAAACAACAGCATTAAAACAAGGACACAACCCTGCCAGTGCCTTCAATCAAACCTGTACAAACTGAGGCTTTCACCTTCTATTGTTACATTACTTCAAGTTCAACCAATTAATTTCCTTTGAAGTCCAAACTAATGCATTTTCAGATGCCTTATGTGCAGTAATGCCTCACAAAACACCACCTAGGATAACATCTAGAGGTGGTGACTAATCCATACCAGTGGTTTCATGACCACAATAACTCAAAGACGCAACAGACATTCCCTTGGGCAAAAGCAGAAATCTAAACTTTCCAGAAATAGCAGCACTGCTAATAAACCTTTGTGATTTCTTTCAAGGCCTCCAAGGATATGCGGGACATTCTCTGCATTATGACTACTACCCCTATACCGCAGTAACATTATCATCAACTGAATCATTTTGTCTCCTCTATGACTCAGCCTGTATGTCAACATAATACTGCTCAGGCTTGTCACACATGACTGACACTGGAAGGAGATACAGAATCTACTTTGATGCTATCTTGCATCCAATGAAGACTGCATGATGAGAATGTCTAGGTAGATGGAAGAAGGAAGGTTGGCGCTCACCTTTGGCAGAAACCAGAACAGGTTTTATCTGCTGGGTTGAGGCATTCACAACGGTCAGCTGAACGGCGGCGGCGACGTGACAGGGGACTTCCAAGGCCATACGGAAGGAGTTTACTGTAAAGGAAAACAAAACAAATCGTCTTAGGACAATGTGGATGAAAACATGTGGGAAACTGGGATTAGTTTAGAAAATTGTCCCTGAGTGCTATAGGGGGTTAGGGTTGAGGGTAATGTTAGGTGGTTTTACACAATACGCTGGTCTAGTAACAAATGCATCTTTCTGAGTGTATAATCTATAGCCGTACCTTGGCGTATTGACCCAAATGATATCCAGGTGGCAGAAGTAGATGCATTCTTTATCCTCCCAGCTGTTACAGGAGCAGCGCTTGGTCCTGACGCGGTGTGGATGTGGAGCCTGAGCTGGCAGCTCCTCCCGGTCAGATAAGGGTAGTCCACAGCCTAGAAAAACACAAAGGAGCCCAAGATGAGGAAGTGCCAACTAATGCTTTGCCAACTAATGCTTTGCAGTGTGACTGTGCAGTTAGTGATTATCTCATGTAAATACAACGAAATCCACTTGGAGGGCTAACACCCACTTCTGCGGTTAATCAAATGTGATTGTGAATAGCAGTGGTACACATTTATCGTATTATAAGTCAAGGAACTTAATCCATGTCAAACATTCCAGCAAGAAATGGTTGTATTAATATTGCTGTGGTATTAACTTATCAGAGGAAAACAACCTCTGGATGGCTGAGCCCAGCATTCCTGTTGTACTTTCTGTGATGACTGGCAGAGGATCAAAAGTATTGACTATTTAGTGTGCATCATATCTACATCTTAAGTGTATTGCTAGATCAATTTCTGACATTTTTTACTATTTTTGTAACGTTGCTCATTTTGGTGGCCTTCACCTTAACACCTTTAAGCCAGCAGGAGAGAACTGGTAATCCAAAAAGCAATACTTGATGAAAGCAAATTAAAAAATGTTTTCACCCACGTAAAATCTATAAACCCATTTTTTTTTTTTTTTTGTAGTTTTTTGAACAAAAATCTAAAAACCTCAATTTTAGGTTTACAAGCCTAAAATCCCCCTTCGAAAAAACACAGACAAGTTACTCACCCTCTTGCAGAGCCATGCAGATGAAGAATAAAGTCAGCGTCTTGCACAAGAAGGAAGCCATCATCATCCTGTGTCTGATGTTCTGATGTCTCAAAGCAGCAGCAGCAGCAGTCAGTGTTCACACTCCAAGAGGTGTGGACGAGCCTTTACAGTTGTGTGAGTTGAGGCTGGAGAGCAGCAACAGGTGCTTTCTGTTCATGTTGCTGCCAGGGCATCTACTTATACCAACCCTGCAGCTGATATCACGCTGGCCCCTCCTACCTCTGTGTCGGCCTGTCTATGTAGAGCAGTGTTGTTACACAACGCACAAATACTCTACCTGCCCTCCTCACATTCCAGCAGTGAACTTAACACACAGTACTGTCAGTGCCCCCAACAGGCCAAGAAGGGAAGGGAGAACATGTGAGGGATCAACAAGTAAGCTGTTGCTCTTCATATTTCAACTGGATTGGAGTTTAATTTTTCGAAGAAAAAAAAATACAAGAGTTGAGTGTTTTCCCTTTCGAGCTACTCTTGATTAGAGTGCTAACTTGGCTAAAAGGCTGTTCCTCACTGGACACAGAACCTAAACTAAGAATGTCCCAGACTAAGACTCAGACTGAGATTAAGTCATTAATTATTACATACCAAAGTCTGATCATTGGACTTCAAAAATACTGATATCCTTTCGTTCGAGCTGATGCAACTTGTAAACAGTATCACTTTCCTTCAAATTTTGGAATTTAAGCACAATCCATCCAAACACTCCATAAATAGTTTATAAGAGATTAGTTGTAAGCAGATATGAGACTGTGTCTATCAGCGCATTTGTCAACAGTTGGTTTATAATGAATGATAACACAGTGCAACATAAGTTTAATCATATATCATGATATATGAACAAACACACATAAACAAGTGTGTGTGAAAAAAGTAATAGACTGTTCATACACGTGTATAAATCATTCATAGGCAGGATTAATACTGTTTAAATATGTGTACAGAAGACAAGCTGATCTCATGGCCTTCATCAGCCACTGGTGTTTGCTCAGCTGTCATGGAAAGTGAAGATGTGTTTAAGATGAACATTGTCATTACATACATATAATAACACATTTGTTTTATATCTATAAAATATAACATACAAGTACACCATACATTTACAGCTTCAAGGAATCATAACTACCACCAAGTGCATTAATGTGCAT
Source organism: Chaetodon auriga (assembly GCF_051107435.1). NCBI lineage: Eukaryota > Metazoa > Chordata > Actinopteri > Chaetodontiformes > Chaetodontidae > Chaetodon > Chaetodon auriga. The sequence goes on along the minus strand of NC_135090.1, from coordinate 4,868,573 downwards.
TAACTATAACTACTCTATATACTGCTCATCATTTCTAAACCCAAAACACTCCAAAACTGGCTCTCTTGATTAATAAAATGTCTTGTTAACACAGCAGCCTGTAGTCATGCAGAATAATAAGAATATGTATTATTAACCAGTGAGAAGGGATGATTGTTACAAAGACAGGAGGTTATGTGAGGCCATGGCATTCCCTGTGTTTTTCCTTCTGTCTTTCCCTCTTTTTTCCAGAGGCATCGGGCGTGCAGGATGAGGCTGGAGGCGGCAGAGGAAAGAGATGAGCAGCGGCAGAGGGTTTGCATGTGCCACTCAGCTGATATGAGGATGATGAAGTCCAGGAGAACTGTCAGCACCCCCCCCCGCAGGAAGGTGAGGTCATGGCACAGTCTCCCCACATGCCGCTACGCTGGCACATAAACAATATCTCAGCGTGTAATATCCTTCGACCTTGGTAAAGAGATATGCAGCCGTCTGCCACATCAGCTTTCTGCAACCCACACACATGCCGCCATGCATACAGTAAACTGACAGAGACACACGGTCTCTGTCAGTTTACGCTGCCTATGACAAAAACTACTCATCATAGCTTTGACCACACAGTCTAAACACAGCCATGCAAACACCCTAAGGTATTGCTCTTATCAGCAATATAATGGATTATATAATTCAAATGCACAGGTATGTACGTGCATAAGGAGCAAGTGAGGTATGTGCATCTGATAACAGGATATCACAGGGAAGAATGGATGGATTAGGGTGGACTTGGAATGAGACCTTACGAAACTGAAAGACACAGTCGATAGAAAGAACAAATCTGACAGCTGCATAATATTTAAATACACAGATGACTCTACACTGACTCTAAAGGCTTCAGTCAGCCAGTCTGGAGACTACAGTATAGAGCTGTCTCAAAAATGTCTGTTTTGATGTCATATGCTACATGTTGCATGTTGTGTTGTGTTACAGATGTTTCTCTTGTTGCTCAAATATTTTCCTCTTAATATACTTTATCATTCCTTATCTGGTACCATTACTTATTGTTAAAGGTACCTAAAGTTTCATTTTAGTAACTCTTATTAAAGTTAAAGGTATCTACGATGCTTCCCATCCTTAAATTTCTTTTTATGAAATACATCTTTTTGAAAATATGTTAACTATATAACTACGGCTTCCAAATTCTTTGAACTTTTACATATTTATTTATGATACTATAGTAACCTTTGTGTTGTATTAAAAAAAGTTGTTTTTAAATGCATGTATATTTAATATATGTGCAGTTCAAGTCAAACTCCTTGACCCTTTCCCAAGGAAATTCATTTTAATGCTATTTATGTCAATTGAAGGTTTCCCTGTACACATACTGTATGACAAAGGTTCATTACTACATTTTCTCTGGAAGTCTGGAAGCAATGTTTCCAAATTTTGTATGGGTCCTTTTTCAGCTCTGCTCTCTACCATAAATGGTTCCAACTGAAGTAGGAGGCAGGAAAAATGCAGCTACGAACAGGAAGGAGTATTTACACTATTGAAGAACTTCAACTGAAGTGTGGAAAATCTTGCGAATATTCAGCAGAAGCAAAGACAACAAGCAAAGGTTACTACAGAAGCAGGAAAAAACACTGCTGACATATGTATGAGTGTGTATGTGTGTGTCACAGTTTATAGAGGTTAAGGTTTGGCAGAAATGCCAAAAAGATGTCACAATGCAGAAAGACTGGCATTTGACCAACTATTTGTTACAGTGAGAAAAAAATACTCATCTAGAGCAAATATTTGTCCAGTGCTGCAAACAGGAGGAATGGGATCAAGCTAAAGGTACCCCCTCCCCTCATTTCCCCTTCCCCATGTCCTCTTCCCCTGCTGCTTTCTCCAGACAAGGCAGAGAGGGAGAGCGGTGACTCTGCAGTTGCAGTGTAAAAAATGTGCCCTTATCTATTTCCCGCTTCCGGCTGCTGCTGAGGGCGACAGAGGAATGCGAGGTAGCACGATGACAAACAAATAGCGGAGATATGATTGCGGAATGCTTTGAAATTCCTCCGGGATGAGGTAAAGACATACGGACTGTGACACAATAACAGACGCAGAGGTCTGCACATTCAGTGAAAAGGTTTCAGGAAAGTGTCAGGAAAGCATCTTATTATTATGATTATTATTGTCGTTTTGGTTGTTGTTTCCATAGTTATTATCAATATCGAAACCAATACAATGAGTTCGGTTAACTGGGCAGCTTTAAAAGCTATGAACCTGCATCTAGTTTCGTTCTTAGCAAACTGCTCCAACTAATTTCGGCTATTTAAATCTCTGCTAGCTTGGTTTTCCAGAGAACAACACCGACATGTCATCCATCTCCCTTATAAGCAGAAAATGTGCAGAAAAGAGGAAGCAACTGTTGATGGAGTTTGAGGTGACTCACACACTCATGCAGACACCACTCTGGTATGAGTGAGGTGAAGAATTTGGGAAAAAACCTCTGCATGAGTAGATGGAGGCTTTGATAGCAGCATCACCGCCTGCATGGGACATGACGCAAACCAAAACTTCTAATCTAACTGAGACACGTGAATCATGAAGGTGTCTGCTCTACCTGCCTGCAGCAACTAGTCATGAGAAGTAATGAAAAAAGTGAAACTTGAGTTTAGAACATTTTATCACAGAGCACATAATGTAGAGCAAGAGCTGTACGTTGAGTTCCTGATGTTGGATTTGTTTGGATTTGAGCTGCACAGCGTGTGGCCCCACACAGCCTTAAACTGTGCATGAAAAGGAAAGAGCGGGGAAATAATCCACAAAAGATAAGCAATGATAAGGAAAACTAATAACTAACTAACTTCTGTACATCTGAGGACATCTATGACCCTTTATCATACTGGAAGATACGTGTGACCCAAGGCGGCCTTAAACTGTGTGTCACTATGAACAGATTGCAGAAAAACAAAAACATTATTATTCTACATTCCACGAATTAAATGAAACTGGAGAAAGTTTCTTAGAGTTAGGTATCCATCTCTATTCATCCTGACAGTAAGAGCTGCATATTCCCATGAACTTCAGCTGACTCATGTCTTTAAATGGTGAGAGGGGACTTCATGTCAGTATTGTGAATCATGAATAATGTGAGCAATGCAGAGAAACTGAAACCGACCTGGCTGCTTTCAATGTAGAATGTGTTTAAGCTCTCCGCTTTGAACCTTGGTGAACTTAATGTATGCTACAGAAATCAGGTCTCTGCATTCAGGACTGGAGAGAAAAGAGACGGAGTGACAATAACAACATATTAACATGTTCACATCTTGAATTCTTTCAGGTTTGTCGTTGTTGTCAGTGAATGCTCTGTTTGGATTGTGACCCATGCATCATGACCCATTGTTCCCACATGCATTCATGTTTGTGATGTTTCACTCAGAGGCAGAGATCAGCCCATGTTTCCCCTCATGAATGATCCTATTGTGTGCATTTCCTCTCCTAATGAACCTTATCACAGGATTCCTCCTTTGATGTCCTTATACTCAGTTAATCATTTGCTGATATTACATTATCATTGTGTTGATGACACAATTTCAAGGCAATATTTGGGTCTTGTTTTGCCTGTTGCTGTGGAGCCACTGGCACCCAACACATCCCACCACTGCCAGCAACTTCCTTATGGACCATGTAGAGTTCTGCAGAAGAGATTAGAAGTCATCTTAAGTGAATCATAGCTGACCATGGTTTCTATCATGGTTTCTGTCACTGTGGACTTTGAATATAAAAGAATGAACAGCGCTGATTAAAATCACCGCCTTGTCCCCGTCCCTCTGTCTGATCATCCCTGCTGTCTGTGTGTCTACTCCTGGGTGATTTATTACAGGAGAGGGTTTCAGTATATGGGCCAATACCTCCAGTGTGTGATGTCATCTCTTTCATGAGCCGAGAAGGACGTAAAGCTGCTTTCTGCTGCCATCCAGTGGTTACATGTGATACCTGCAGTTCTGTGAAACAAAGATGAGCTGCCTTTATGAGCACAGATGAGAAGACCACTGTGAACTACATCAAAATAAAATCTTTTAACAAAAAATAAAAATAAAAAAATGACTAGGGTAAGCCATAAAGTAGATTTTAAGGAAAGTGAGTGTTTCCTTTCTGATGAAATTTCAGTTTCTGGTGAAAGTTCACCATCAAGTGCAACACCATGACCACAGGGTGGCGCCACTGTATCTGCAGGTTTGCTGGGTTCTTTAACCTGAGTAGAACTGGAGCAGAAAAACGAGAGAAAGAGATGTGGTTGTGCCTGGTAGGACACTGAAACACATGAGGAAAGTAAACTCTGTAAAGAGTTAAAGTTGTTACAGTGGACGTGCACCGAACTGAGCTGCTAATGTTGACGAGGACCACACAGGTGTGATGCATGTTTAAGATCATGAAAAGATCAAAATATAATATGCGGGTAGGTTTTATAAATGTTGTGTTGTACTATGTCCACTCCCATACAAAGGAAGTGATGTAGATCTCTTCCCAAAATCAGTCTCATCATTCCTCGGGATAATCCACTGAGCTCACTGAGGGGGTTTACAGGTGCTGGAGGAGGTAACCCCTGTGTGTTCAGAGAACGATTCACAGTAACCAGTCTGCCTGAGCAGGTCCAGCGTAACCAGGCTCCCTTTGAGGATCCTGGCCTCACTAAACCCCAACATCCCTGATTCTACAGAAGTGGTCTCACTAAGCCAACAGGCTCTGTTGAGTTTATTAATTCGGCTGTGAGCCTGTGCATGTGACAGCACTGCGTTTCACGCTGTGACGCTGCTTCAGCCTGAAGGGAAACTAAGCCTGAAAACTAAACCTCAGGTTAGTCTGGATGGATCAGTTTCCATGGTAACTTAGGTCAGACTTACTTAAACTGCTTTTATGAAACAGATTTTCCTGAAAATAAGCCTGACTTAACTGTTAATCTTGCCTTATGAAATACCCCGCAGTGTTAGTTACCATGGAAACTGAACTCAGTGTAAACTCAAAGGCTATTGTGTGCGGCCGAAAAGCCAGGGTTAAACCCGAGGCTAGGCGCTAGCCCACTAATCCTTTTTCTGTCTCGCAAGCAGCCATTGATTTCCATTCATTCCTATACATCAATTAGCATTTGAAAAAAAAAAAAAAACCTCACGTTCCCCTTGAAAAGAAGACCAATGACCAACTCAAAAAACCACAAGTGGAACACAGTTTTAATATAAATCTGTAAAAATGAGAAGTTTAATGGTAAACATGAAAATGACAGAGTGATTGTATCATTTATAAAAGCAACAACACAAAAATACATGTATCTGTTTATGAAAAAAACTGTACCATAGCTACCATGTACGTGAAACAGGTTTGCTCTGGGTATCAAATTATTTGTCAGTGCAGTCCAAATGTCTTGATCTGAAACTTCTTTTCCTTAAGACATTAGAAAAGGAGGCGATCGTAACCCTGCTTCGTTGAACACAAAGACAACAACAGCAACAACAAAAAACCCTGACAAATCATAATAATCACAGCCTTTAAGAATGACAGTTCAAACCACAACCTTGACATAAAATTGCACTTCAAAATACTGGTTTGGGTGAATAAATATTTATAGTACCTTTCTATATCCATTTTGGTAATACAGTACATTAACACAGCAATATTATATTAGAGCTGTCCAAGGGGTTAATAGGGAAACTGATTAAAACTTTGTCTATTTTCATTCCAGCTGCTTTTGCATATATTACAGAATTTGCATAATAGCACATAAATAAATTAACACCGATGACATCAAACAAGAGGGTAAAAAAAGATTTACAAAACATACTGCATATCTAACATAGTGTCTATATATATTATTCATATAATTACATCATAGCGTCATTCAGAAGCGGTGCTGAAGTGCTCTTGCCTTTTTTCCTCAGTCTCCAAACCAGCATCGTGTTTTTACACCGGACTCTGGTTTTTGGACTTTCAGTCTTTTGCACTGTCCCTTCAGACTCTCCCTCCTATCAGAGTTGTGTTTGGGAGGAAGGAGCCTTTTTTTGGCCTTGGGTGGTCTCGGGGTAAACACACCTCTCTGTGACATGTGCATCTGTGTTTACCTCCGGACGCCTCGTCTCCGTCCCGGGGCTGGACGGCTGTTTGACGTCAAAGAATCCTCGATTCTTTCTGTGAATTGCAGCGTCCGATCGGCTGCTCTCGGACATTCCCCCTGATGCACCGGGGTCCGGCGGGCTTGCTGGGCTGCTGCGCAATGTCTCTTTGAGAGTATCCTGCTGCTGCAGTAGAGAAAACCTCCCTTTCGGAGCGTCACTTAGTCTCCAGGACGTCCCTGCGGGGTTCGCTGTGGCTGCTGTGGGGCTGCTCACCAGGCTGTACAGAGGAAGGAGGGACCTGGGCTGAATCATGTGAATCCCCCCGATGGGAATCAGGAGGCTCGGGGCCCTGCTCGGCTGCTGGGAGTGCAGAGGGAGGTGACTCAGGAGGTTGTGGGCTCCCCGAGGCCGCGTGGGATGTGGGGTGATGTGGGTCAGACCAACCTCATCCACAGACTAAAACAGAACAAAATGAAAGGACACTTGAATGGTTCTGCTGGGGAAACTAGGTCACTACAACAACAGTATGAAGAGGATACAGTAAAGAAAAGACAGGTCGCCTGTGAGGCACATTATGTGGGCAATAAGTAAAACTTTTAAAGTTTGTGGCAACCATGGCATGCTGTCCATCAAGAGCAATGATTCGACGATCTCTTGGCCTTGATGCTGTTTTCAGAGACGAGTTCTGAGGAGGTGCTACGAGTTAACATTCAGCAATGAAAGACATTTTATCTCTGGAGGTTTAAAAGGCTCATTCTAAAGCAATAAAAGCACCTGCTAATTCCTTAATAATATCAAGAATATTTAGCATGCTGATGGCTTATATTTTGACTGGATGTCTCTTCTGGGTCAGACCAGCCAGTGGCTGCCTCTGATGGTCCCTTTGAAAACGAGATTAACTTTTGCTCGACAGAGGCTACAGTGGCAATGACACCAAAGAATGGAGTTCTTTTCCCATCATTTTCTTGAGTCAGTTACTTTAAAAAGCATCTTAACACACCTTGAGAATCTTGTTTTTGCTGACCACCAGTGCTTTAACCTCTCAGCTTGCTGCAGTGATACATCCTGTTACATCACTGTTGGTGTTTACAGGTGCAACAAAACACACTTTTGACAACGGTGGTGTCAGTGAAACAAACACTGCTTTTAATCTGCTGTTAAGTTCCTCGTTAAAGACTTCATCATTAGACAATCTGCCCGAGAGCGAGGGGAATGGGACGGCAGGCAGGAAACAACAAACACCTCTCCTGTTGAGGTTGAATCCAAATGTCTGGACTCAATGAACTAACAGGCTCATTCCTGGAAAGGGCTGAGGGCTGCTAAAATCCAGAGAGCTTCCAGAGGATGCAAACTTCCCCAGACTTTGCGCGAAAGATTAACCGTACTTCATAGTAAAATCGTGACAATTTAAAAGAAAGGGAAACAATTAAAGGAGAAAAAAAACAAGTCTACCTATGTTTCACACAGTTTACATGCAGCTTCCACCAGATTTACCATATTTATGTTTTTTCATTTTTGATGCATTCATATGAAATAGTTTATTATAATCCATGGAGTCAGGAAAAGTTTGATTTTCACCCCCCAAAAAAAACCTGTGATGTGAGGATCCTAAGCTGAGGATTCCATTCGAATATCCAGTTAATATAAAGGTAACATTTTACTGTGCACATCAACCTTTATGCTCTTCCTTTACCTCTACCTCTGTTATTATGTTGACAGCAGCACACCTGCATATATCCTGCTTGAATTCATATCCATGGAAACTACTGAGAAAGTCTTATTTTAATGGTGCATTCTACTCCCTCGCGGCCAAATGCCCTTGCAGACGTGACGTGACAATGGTGACCGCATCGCTCGAGTGTGCGAGTCTGGAGGGTGGACATTTGGATTCAGCCTGTTTATCTGTGACGTGCTGAAGCAGGAGCCAGTATTAGAGCGGTGTGCGAAACTTGAAACATAATCAAATAGCTAAAATTAGCCAAAATATGTGTAATAAGAAAATCTGTTCGAGAGAGTCAAGTGTGGTGCTTTTTTAAACGTACATTCAGCAGTCATTTACTGCATATGTACACATCAAATATTTAGGTATTTAGAAATGGCTTCCCTTTCCAAATACACCCAGTTTAGAGACGTAGCGGACGTTCGCAGAAATGAGTGCAGATGTGAAAAACAACCCAGCAGAGAATGTGAATTAGCGTCTGCTCCTATGAGACTTATATTAGTGTGAGGAGGAAGCAGTGAGGTTACACCATGACATAACCACAAGTTTGGAGTAGACGTGTTTTTTTATTTTATTTTATGAGGGTGAACTGAGATCTTCACCCACGTTGTTTACGTCGTCGACATGTGGTTCCAATCTTTGGTATTTAACGATCGGCCTGCTTCTCATTTTATCAGCGGCTACCCAGGAAAAACATGTTGTGTCTATTTGGGAGCTCTCCTGCATTATTTTAAGGTTCAGCGCTGCAGGCCTGGTTTGAGTGATATAAAACAAGAGAGTTGCCTTTCCTTCCTTTTCCAATAAAGGTGCGACTTTAAAATATCCTCATATGTACCAGCCTATCTATATTTGATCTAGATGTTGACTTACTGGGATTTAACTGAGCCACACAAGATTAGCTTTGTGAGCCAAAAGCTGATATATTTAAAACTGTAGGCTAAACTAACAGAGATGGATCAAGTCACAGGTGAGTGAAGCCTGTGGTTTGAACAAAAGCCACATTTTCGACCAGCGTTAATTATACATACAACAAAAACAGAGCATCACGGCAGATTCAGACTCAGATAAAAACAATGGCTGGGTGAGGGTAGATGCAGAAAACAAATGAAATGAAGCAAAAGCTGTTATGTCACCACGTTCTTTTGAGGCCAACGCTGAAGTGACTCACCAGTCTTGCTGCAGACGGTCGGTCTCTTGGGTGAAGGCAGGTGTGGCACTGAGCTGAAGTGTCTGCCAGGGAGCCTGGAGGCCCACAGGACTCAGATCCATGGGACTGGACTATTACAGGAGAAAGACCTCGAACAGGCGAACCTGGTCTCAGAGTGGAGGTGGAGACATGACAGCTGGATGGGGAGAGGGAGGAAGGGGGAGCAGGGGACTGGCGAGGCCTGGGTGACAGGCTGTGAGGTGGAGACGGCTCCCTCTGAGGAATCAGGGACGGAGTACTTGGAGAACGGGAGCCCCCTGAGGACGCCGATGCTGAAGCTTCAAGGCGTCTGCGGGCGAACAGGGCCCTCCTGGCACTGGCTGAGCTCTTCTGGGTAGAATCCTTGGGGGGAACCGGAGCGGACTGGCTGGGTTCAGGCTCCATCGGCTGCCCTCCTGGATGACTTTTCTCACAGTCAGAGGAGGCAGTGCGAGAGCTTTCAGGTGCCCTGGACCTGCTGTCTTCATTACGTCTGCCGTCCTTGTCCTTTGCATTCCGGTCCTCGTCACGTCCACTTTTCCCCAGATCAGAGTACCAGTGATCTTTTGGTTTGTCTGGGTGAACTGAAGGTTTTTCACAGACACCTAGGACAAGAAAAAAATCACTTTTCAATACATTTTGCCTGCTTACCTTTCTATTCATTTGTTAATGCTAACAATCAACTCCATTGTGGAGCTGAAACAATTAAATATTAAGTGTAGCAGGCTGTTATTGGCCAGTCACCTACTGCACATACAACAGAGATTACTTCCTAACTGGGGATGTTTTTTCTACCTTGTCAGGAAGTGAATTTTGGAAGAAACACTAAATAAAAGTATTTTATTTTCTTAATATTGGGAGCTTTTTGTCTTTATTTGATAGTGCAGAGACAGCGAGGAGGGAAGAGAGTGGAGATGAAACAGGTGTTCAGGTGCAGATTGAGTAAGTCTACCTGCAACATATTATATGTGCAGTGAATTCAATTACAAAGCATGTAATTAATTAGATTAATCTTTTTATTGCTCAACAGCCCTAATATATAAACACACACACATAATATGGAAGTGTATAGGTGTGCGTGGACTGTGTTCTGGCCAGCTGGTCCCAGCTGAGTACATTTTTTCCCATGGTGCAACATGTAAGAGCCTGTCCCTTGTTCTCGTAGCAAACCTTGTCCCACATACTGTATCTTCCATCTTGAACGCCCAAGATCTCGATCTGCTGATAACCCGTGTTTACATTTCTGTTCAAACAAATGTGAAATGTCGGAGCTCAATCAAAGTGACAAAGTGTGTAAGCCGACAGGATTAGTGCACTGTTTGAGGCTATCGATTCAAAGTCTTGCAGGAAGAAAATTCATGTAGCTCAGGTTACAGCGGTGGATATATGTGGGTAGTCGCCAATGACAGGACTGTTTGTCATCTTCTCGCCAATGAATTAAATAAAGCCAATAACTTAATGTACTCTTACCTAACTTACAACAGGCACGCCACGTGTAGCAGCAGTACATCAGCTTGATCTGTGGTTCAACTTGTCAAGAATTCTAGTGCTGACTTACCAGTGCGACAATGCAGGTTATTAATTGAATCACATTATTTTCATTTCATAGTTACTTTGTTGGTCTGGAAGCTGACTGAGCATGAATTAAAACTTTTCACCCTACAGCTGAATGTTAGCTCTGTGCAGTTACTTAGCTAAGTAGCCAGCAAATGTTTTCTCCCAGTGGGTATTTATTTGGTTGCACAATCAATAAGCCAAGGTGCAGCACAAGACACGTCCATGCTCATGGATAAGGAAACATTAAGCGGAAAGTCAATTTGCTGTAAAGGTAATATGAGTGCTACTGGTAGGCTGATGTGGGAAAACCAGGAAAACAGGACATGTCATTTACAAAGCACATCTGTATTAGAAACAAAAACATGCAGTTTAATTTCAGTTGGACTTCAGTGACAATGTTTCAGTAATGTTTTTAGCATAAAAAATGGCAGAAAATACTTCTTATTAGTACATTCAATTGAAAAATGTGACCACTGACACTTTCTTAGTGGAATAAAAACATCTTAACGAGCTCACTCATAAAGCTGAACAACATCGCGTACCTTCATCTGCTCCATCTGGCCAGCAGCTTTCTTTTCCATGTGCCTCAGATCTCAGGTGTTCGGTGAGGCTTCCTGTTAAATAAAAAAGAAAGGCTGAGCTCACACTGGACGCACAGATATCACAAAGTTGAAAAAAAAAAAAGTTCATTGTTTATCCTTACCTTTGGCTTTGAAAGAAACGTGACAATGTTTGCAGTTATATGCTGGTGATTCTGGGATGTGATGGGTGCACTTTTGTAGAACACCAGTATTCTCAGGGTGGAATCCACAATCCCCACATTGGCACTTCCCTCCACCTCCACCATGCATGATAGCATACTTCTCATTTGATCTGTAGGTGTGAAGAGAGCAAGAGGTTTCAGTTTCATCCTCGGAGCATTTCCCTGTCAGTTGTCTATCGATGCTGCTCCTCTCTGGATGATTGTCACAATCAATATGAGTGTAACTGGAGCTGACAGACAGGCTGCAGGCCCTTTAGCACCTGTAAGCAGCTTTTTACTGCCTGTATTTATCCAGTGTAAGTACGCTATCTGTTTGGCCTGTACTACACAGTGAGCTCACACTGTGGCAGCTGGGCCCGCCATCCACCCCTGCATGTACACTGAGGGTCCCTCAGCGAGGCACCCACTTCAGCCTCAACAGAGCAGCTTTCATAAGCCAAAACCAGACGCCCCCCCTCTCCCGCTGCCTTATAACCCCATCACAGCTCACACCACCACTGAGTACAAACAAGGGGGAGCCTACGATGTGGCCCAAGGTCTGGGGTTTGCTGTAGCCGGCCAATAAAAACAGGCCAGAGAGGGAGGGAAACCCTGAGCCCAGACCAGCTGCTGCTCTAAATAAGCATGAAAAAACACAGAAAATGAAAACACATTCCTACGACAAACAATCCTTCTGATTATAATCTGCTGTTTTCTTGTCTATTTTCACGACAGACTTCATGGCTGGATAAACTCGGCAGGTATCATAAACGGTGGCTTTTACAGTCTGGATGAATGTTTAAGTTAATGAAAGAGGAGCACTTTGCCATCATGGTGGGACACCATACTTCTAGACTATAAAGCACTGATTCACACCCGAGATTCGAGTCGAGGTGCCCTTGCCTCCCCCCAGTGCCAACAAGAAAAAATGGCAATGTTCGAGCACGTTGCTGCATCACTTTTGTCTTTTTGTCCCTCAGACAGACTGAACAGACAGAGAAGGGGAAAGCGAGCAGGCGTGAGGATGACTCACACTTTTTGGAAGGCTGTGATGAGCGTCAACATGAGTCACAACAGGGATTTGTTCACAGACACACTCCCAAACCAAAAAGAGACACACAGATGGCACCTCTCTGCACTCTCCTGCATCGCATCGCAGCAGTGTTTATTTTTGATGGGTATCAGAAGTACTGGCCGTGTCTGGCTTAACCTCGCAGCAAATTAATTGGAGAAGATGCGTGTGCTTCAATTAAGACAAATAAATAACAGAGCTGAGTCCTGCCTTACATGTTTACATTATGCATTTTACTGAATTTTGGTAGAAGAATCAGTCATTGCTGTTCTTGCTATCTTTGTAACATTTGATCTATCTTTGTAACACATATGGTGCTTATGCCATTGGCACTGACCAAAAGAACAACATCACAAACCATTTTTCATTTTTCAAGTTGTTTTAACGTATTATTAGGTTCATTTCAGCAGGAGTCAGTATCTGTTAATACTGCATTAATGGGAAGTATGCTGAAGTTGCTATGGTTACTCCATTTTAATATACCATTTAATGTACTGGATGGCAAAAAGATGCATAACAGTGGTTAAGCTGTAGGTTGGATGTTTCTTTGACATGTCCGGTTATACAGCAATAGACACCTGCCAGCCAATCAGATCTGATACAAAACAATCAAGACTTTCTGCCTATTTATAGTAAGATACATTTCATTCAAACTGTGTTCGCCCAAAAACATTTTACAAATAATGACGAACCACCTACAGTAGCCTAATAAGCCTAATAAACCTCTGTTAAGCCTGACAGGCCTAAGTCAGGGCCAGAAAATACCCCAATCAAACCACGTTCTGCCTCAAAGTATAGCATTGTAATGCTTACAACCCATTCGCTCTCTGATTTTAAAATGATGTTTTAAAATGATGTTATACACACTGTATTAAAAGATAGGTTCACAATTTTTCAAGCCTTTCTCAAAAGTCAGGTGTCCATATGGACATTTAAAAATGTTTTGCTTTCTGTGATCATTCCTGCTGCTAATATGAGGCTTCAGCACTCTGAGTAAGACCAATCGAGTGATAGTATCCTCCAAAGTTGCAGTCTTTTTAGTATAAAAAAAGAAATTGGAAGATATCCACTTTGTTTGTCTAGCACAGACTGCTGAAGCCTCATAAACTTTGGACAAAACTTGGAGTATATTTTTTCACAGAATGAGAACTGTGAATTTTGTTTCGCATCACTTGTGAGTTAGGAAGGGATCTTTTAATGGCCAGTATGAGCTGGAGGAATGATCACTGCAAGCAGAACTCATTTTAATGTTCATATGGCCACCTGGCTATTGTTTAAGACAGACACCTACAAATTCTCTGCACAGCATTTTCCAAACCCTCTTTACATGTTCTCTCAGCACATCCTAAGACAACAGTATTTTTCTTTTGATACAGATTCTTCATTGAAATGCTATGCATGTACAAGTACAGTACGTACTGTATATGTTCTACTCAATCCACTGACGTAAGTGCAAGAGAATGAAACGTGCTGCTGCTCCATGTGAATGGCTGTGATGGTTGGTGTAAATGAAACTCTGCAGGCGCAAAGGAAGCTAGGTAGTTTCCTGGCTTCAGCCCCTCAACAGACGGGCTCTGTTGGTGCAGACAGCCAACCCTTGGCCTCTTCAGCATGGTGGACAGACAACAGTTTCCACAACATAACACAATATGTGACGCAAGCCCTCAAAACTGTAAATAATGAGGTACATCAGATTGAACATTGTAAATATAGACAATATGTCATCAGTAAATGTTCTTATGCCGAGCTGTCATAAGATCATACTCACCCTCTCTCAGATATCCAAACTTTGGGGGGTTGTTTATTTCTGGAGCATGATTGTACTTCCTCCTCCTTCTTCTTCTCTTCCTCCCTCTCCTCTTTTCTGCTTGACGTGTTGTCGTCTGCTGACTGTTGTCCCTTTCTTGTTCCCTCCTGGTCTCTGCAGTATGACTGTCTGTTGCAGACCTATGCTCGAAAGAGACATGGGCAAATTCACCAACTCTGCTCCAGCATGCCCAGGGAGACAAGAAATTGGGAATTCTCGTTGAACAGTATGTTTAAAAATATAATGTAAAAAATACAAATTTTAAACTCAGGTCATCAACATAAATTTAGTGCAGGCAGAGTTAGCACAAGTTAGTAAAATATCTTTTTGGGGGATTATATGGCAAGGAAATAATGTTACTGAACACTAACCCACCCTTTGCTGCACCTTCTGCACTCCAGAGAAATTCCAAAATTCCAACCCAAAGAGGCTTGCTATGCTAACCTACCTGAATTTTGGGTCTACAGGGTTCCTTGACATTGGGCACCAACCATGTAAATGTGGTATCCTGGTTTCAAATGTGACTCACGCCTTTTACTGCATGTCATCTACTCTCTCTCAGACTCACACAGATTCACGGACAATTGTAATAAGTGATTTGTCATGTAATTACCTCAGTGGAGCAGGGTCTTTTGTTGTCCTCTTGCTCCATTGACTCTGTTGTCCTGGCTGACATGGGGGATATAGTGTAGATGGAGGGACTGAGCCTCTGCTTACAGTGAAGCAGAGACAGAGCTGTCTTGCTGGAGAGGCCAGGTGGGTTGGGGTCATAGCCACTGGTGGACCACGATGAATACACTGAGGGCTTTTCTTCATCCAAAGTAGAAGGGTTTGGTTTAATGTAGTTCAAATAGCACCAACTATGACAGGTGCTGGATAGCAGACTGGGGAATGATGGTCCAACATGTGTGATGGGAGAACAAACACTGGGTAGACATGATTGACTCTCCCTTTTGAGTTCTTGATTGCATGTGCCCACCGATGCCTTGTCAACACATCCCACCTCCCTCTTCTCTTCTTCTTTCACTCGTTTCTGCTGCTGCTGTGACTCGGGAAGGATCTCTATACTGTTTGAAGGGGAGAGCATTCGCTTGCTTCCCCCTGAGCCTGATATCCTCAGGCCATCGTCAGACCAAAACTGAAGGTCTGGACTTATGTTCCTATGGTCTCTGTATTCAGCTGTTGGTGTACCTACATTGTATGAAGCACTATCGACCTTCTCCTGGGGCCTGGGGGAGGTGGACTGAGACAATGTGGTGTATATGGCACATGCTAAGGTGAGGGTGTCTGTTTGAAGACGCACTGCTACTGCTGGAGATGCGACTGGCCTCAGTAATTCCAGACTGGATGTGATGTGCGGGACAGAATGCTGGATGAGGGAGTGACTTACTCGAACCTCTGATTGATCATCATGTAGTAAGGGAATCTCTAGCTTCAGCCCCGTAGACATGGGGAGGTAGCGAGCTCTGGCTGCCCCTGATGGCCCATGTGTAGGATAGGGCTGTAGTGCTTGCGGAGGGGGCTGCTCTGTATGGATGTGTGAGGCCTCTTCTTTTACAGAATCAACAGATGGGCAGTGAGTGAGGGAGGCTTCTGTGCTGCCTGTCAAATGAATATTTTGACTGAGTTTCCACTGAGAAAAGACCTCTTTGCCTTGTAATCTTACTGGATTATGCAAGACTGTGTCACCTGATAAAGGAGAAGTAGGGGACCTACTGCAGTACACAGAAGTTGGGCTTGCTTGAGAAGATGTGCTCAGGCTGACAAGTTTAGGACTATGGCTCTGTATGACACACTGCTCCTCCTCCTCCTCCTCATCTGGATCTCTGATAGCAGTGTGTCTCATAAGGAGACATTTTCTTCTTTCCCTCCAGCCAACTGCAGAGCGCTCAGGGGACAGACAACTGTAGTCAAAAGATTTACTGCGGGTCTCAGCCATTAGGACACTTGGTTGTGGGTCATGAGGTGCCTGCTCAGATGCTGAGCGCCTCATCTCTCTATGCTGATGCACCCCAGGCACCGTCAACATGTGAGGAGCTCTTGATCTCCTCAGTGGTGTCGATGTTGCTGTCTCCATATCTGGTCTATTTGATTCTTCGAAGGATGTGGAACGACTGGATGTGTACGATGCACTACTGTCCTGACTAGGGCTGCGGGGCAGGGATATAGAGTCAAAACTGGATTCCCCAGAGGACTGGGCAGCCTCGGCTAGACGTAAACGCTTCTTCTTTGGAGGAAGCTTCTCAATAGGAAGCTGGGCCAGAGAGGGGCTTCTCTGCGGCCACTGAAATTCATTCGGTTTCTCTGAATGTTTTGCCGTGGAAGTTGGCTCGGTTGAGGCCACTGTGCTCATGTTGGAATCCTCTGTGACCAGTATTTCTGGAACCCTCACACTGTGTTGGCGGACCAACTTTCGATTTGTTAGTTTTGTCGACTGTTGTTGGGGTTGCCTCTGAGGTACCAATTGATATTCGTCATGAGGTGGAGAATTTGTTGCCTCAGTGCCTTGATTCTCGTTGCACAAAGATTCTTGTTTTTCAAATGAACTAGTATGTTGAATTACTGAACAGGTTTGCAGTGTAGGTCTTCTGGGGCTCTCATAAACTGTGTTGCTTTCATCTTTACACTGTCCTGAGAAGAGGGCAGGAGAGGGTAATGAGGGAGAAGAGGGATCATCAAATTCAAAACTCTCTTCTTTCCTCCTCTTGCGCATAGCTGAAGTTCCTGCTCTGACTGCATGGTTAATTAACTGTGAGCACTCCATTTGACTAATTACAACCTCATTTCTGGGATGATGTGCTAAGCACAGGCTTTGCTTGTGTTTCTTATAACCTTCCCAATCTTTGCATCCAGTGCCACAGGCCTCACACTCAAATGGCTGAGGTTGACTTTGCTTGTGGTCAGGCACAGTGGTTGAGCTCTCAGGGTAAATTGAATGAGAACCCTCATGTTCCTCTTTTGTGAGTTCGGCACCAAGTGGGATTTCAATAGCTGGCTGCCGTCTTAGCATCCCATAACGACGGGATGCCTGCCTTTGAGAAGGCTGTCGTTCATCAAAAGACTGACTTAGGCGGAATTTACTGGGGCCACCACTGGAGGCGTCAAATGAACTGGCTGCAGATGGCATTGAGTGACTTCTCTCCAGAGGGGTTGATGTTTGGCCAGCTGGCTGCTCCACATTTAAGGATGGATGATGAAATTTTTCACATGGAACTCCCATGGTGATGGAGCCACTGTTTTTATAGCCCAGATCTCCAGCTTTAGGGCTATGGATAAGCGGTTCTTTCATCGATGAACTCTTTTGAGATTCTGAGCTATTCTTTCTGGAGAGTGAGAATCTTCTTGGTTTTACACTGTCAATTTTACTGGTGTCCACCACTGCCTCGTTGATAGTGATGAGTTTGGTGATATGGTCAATGACCTGTTTCTTGGGGACTGTGAATGCGATGTTTTTGTCCTCTTGACCAGAGGGCTGCTGGTTATGGTGCCGAGGGATCCTCTGTAGGTGTCCCAGACGTCCATACTTGCCGAGGATGATCTCTGCATAGCTTTTGGCACTTGTGTTTGGGGGGCTGTCCTGTGACTGCTCAGTGCTTTCAGAGCGAGAGAAATAGCCAGATTCTGTGCTGCCTTTGCTCCCTAAAATTAAAGATGAGGCCTTTTCATCAGATGAGTCTCGAGGAACATGTTTTCCTCTACTTAGACGGAGAGCCAATCTCTTTTTCACTGCATAGGAGTCATCATTTCCTCCAGTGCAATGCTTGGCGCTGTCTGTTTCATGACTCTTGGTTGAGGCTACACTGCTTTGTCTTTCTGTATAGGAAGATACTGATGATAACTGTCTGGTTTCATCTTCTGACTCAGTGACTTGCTCCTCTAAAGATCTTGGCTCCCCAAGTGCCAGACCTGCCTTAACCCTGTGTGTATGCGATTTGCGGTGTTTGTACAGGTTACTCTTGGTCTTAAAAGAGAAGCCACATGGGGCGCAGGGATAGGGTCTTTCACCTGTGTGGGAACGAATATGTTTCTGTAGGACACTAGGCTTTGCACATGCACGGCCACAGTAAGTGCAGACATATTTCCCTGGTCTCTGAGGCTTGCGCTCACGTTTCTGTTTTGGGGTGCCCTCCTGCGTTTCTGGTTTAGACTGGGTGGAGCCACTTGCTGACGAAGTTGGAACTCCTGGTGACAAACTAGAAACTGTGGTTGCTTCTGTTGTTGTTGTTCTTGTTGTTGTTGTTGTTGTTGCCTCATGTTTGTGCTCTGACGCAGTATCTGAGTCAACGCTCTGCCGCTGCTGCCTGAGACGTTTACGTTCAGGATGCTGTCTTCTGGACTGTTTGGGCTGCTGTAGTGTGCCATGGGGCTTTGGGGAGCCAGTTTGCTGTTGCTGACAGGGCTGGGAGGGAGACTTTGGTTGTGGGCCTCTGCGATGAGACTCTGGTTGACAATTCTCTTGACCTCCGGACTGCTCCCCAGTCGTCAGGCAACTATGCAAGGCCTCCATAAAATGGAAGGACAGCCTCAGGTAGACAAGTGGGATGTGTCTGCCTGTGCCAGGCTGCAGAGTTCAGGCCAAATCATTAACTGGATAATGGTTTTAATGTGAGTGAATTCTATCAAATTATCTACTTGCGTTGACTGTCAGGCTTCATAATTTTCACTTGTTTTGCTTAAATTTTATTGTTTGATAGCAAAATGATGCCATCAAATGTAGGATGGTGGCATCAAAGAATGCAGCTGTGATATGTCATGTGCTGTGGAGGAAGTCCTCTGCCATGTTGATCTAAAGTAGCCCATCATGAAACACTCAGCCAGTCTTGCTGCCACACACTCTGACGGTCAGTTGACTCCGTTGAACTTATGATTCTTCTGTCTCCTCAACACAAAGATCTGTGAAGACAAAGCACTCATTATATACTGCAGAATAGTACTGCATACAATTCAACTTTGAGACACAAATAACCCTCTGACCCTCCGCTTGCCAAATATGGATATTTATGTTTCATGTGTTACGTAATCACTGTATGTGTCATAACATTCAGCTTTCCCCTGGCTGCTGCATACTTTTAAATTAGAATGGTTTATGTAATATTTCTGTGTAAAAATATAACAGCATGCACCAAGTAAAAATGATGATTCTGCTAACATTCCCAGAGAGAGGCAGTATGTCCAATGACTACGACAGGAACATTCCAATAACAGCACAATCTGAATTTGTCATGGTTGTCAATGATTTCTAATCAACCATGCACTCGTTATTTCAAAACTGTGGACCACACTATCTTTCTGTCAGATGGCATTACATATCCCACCCACTCCCATAAAATGAGTCAGATTTTCCTGCTGCAAGACAGAAAAGGAAATGCAAAAGGAATAATACTCAATGCAGAGCCTGCCATTTTCAAAAGGAAATGCAAGATCCTCTGGGTTGAGGTGGGAGTCACTTATATTGAAATGTGTTGCCATACAAACACCTTTTTTTCTTTTGGTCTTAATGAAATTGCTTTGCTTGAAGTTTTCTTTGCATAATTAATTACACTGGGATTAACTAAGGGACGGTGGCATGTGAACCTGACAGAGTGTCTCAACATGCTCTAATTAATGCTGCATATTTGACATGTTGTGTCGTTCAGTGTCAGACCACGCTTCCTTCAAAATCATGATAATCAGACGGCGCTATAGCACAATACTGCTGCACTGGAGCCACGTGAACGTTTCTACCTGCTTTATTTCTTTATATGGTACCGATAATTGCATCTGATTAACTGTGATTTTAGACACTGAAAAAGGCCAAGCCAAATGAAGACAAGGGATGGCTGTTAGCTGTGAGTGCATACACAAGGTGACTCAGTGGAGATACTGAAGAAAACTCCCAATGTTTCTTAGTGCCAGCATACTGAAACAGTAAACAAGGCATCCCACGCACTGACCAGCTGGTTTCTACACCCACGTTCTGGTGGAAGACGGCAAAGCTGCTGGAATATATCCAAATTACTGATAACAGGTTGATAACCATCTTTGCTTTAACTTGTGGGAACAGTATATATGCCAGTATTGGATGAATATTAAACCAATATTACTTTTCTTTCAAACGTAAACATGCAAACTATATACAGTAGTTATATTACATCTGTGCTTTGCAGAAGACTATTCAGATGTCCTGGGCCTAAATGTGGTGGTAAATGTAGGTCAAACAGGTAGTGTGACTGGACTAAGAGTTTTTGGAGGAGAGTCAAAGACTCAGTCGTCTTATTGAAAATAACGCCTCAGACCTCAGACTGTGAGAACCTGCATACTCTGTATGAGGGCAACAATGACTGGAGTGAAATAAATTTCAGATTGGGTGCTTGCAGTACAGAATCTCACCTAAAACCAAGTGATATTTTTAAAATCATGCAACGCATCTGCTCATTTACACTTCCATGTGTGACACTTGCTCCAGAGTTAACACAAGACTGTTCATTTGCACCTCTGATGGTGCAAATGAACCTAACAGGCAATTTTTTTTTCTTCACCCCTTCTCTCCACATGGATCCTGTTTTCCCCCGTCCTTGGCTCTCATCCGCAGTGATTCTCTCTAGGTGAACTGTTGCAAGGCTGTGCTAGAAAACACATGTCTAGGTGTAATGTTCTCAGTGTTAAGGCCAGACAGCTGTTTGCTTGGGCAAATTACTACATATTTAGTAGGAATTGAATATCAGTGTCTTTCTATAGGTACAATCCATCCAAAATCAACACATATCCGCTTAATGGGGAACTTTAGACATGAAAGTCTGTGTACAGGTCTTGAGGAGTACTACTGCATTGCTTAAAAAGTTGTGCTAAGCCTTTTGAGTGCTAAATTGCTGAAGTGGTCACTTGACTCACCTGAGTCAGCGTTGGTCGGGTCTGAAGACCATGAGTTTGAAAATGAAAACAATGTGGGGGTGTGGAGTGAACTTAAGAGATCTCTTACCAGATGTTAGCCGCTACTACTGTAAAACACGCAAATCCCTCACCAAACTGCCAGCAGTGAAGTCGCATTGTGAGTAATGTAGGCCAGGTTTTGTCAAGACAGAAGGATGCATGGAATAAAATCTATCTGTCCGAGTCGAACAATGTTAGAGGAGTGCAATGCTAAATGAGTGGGTAGCTCTTTTAACCACTGTCAGACATCCTCTCCAAAAAAACAACTGGCCTTTTTCTCAGTAGACATTTTGCTAAATCTTACACAATTCATGGCATTACTCCATCTGTGTGTTCCAGTAAACCATAGACAAGGATGCACAAAACCAAATTCATGGAACTAGCATGGAAGTTAATGTAATGTAGACATCATTAATATGACTAATCACATCTGGGCTTTTCCTGCTAATGTCTGGCATGAACATTAGCCTATAGCCAGCCTATAGAGCAAGAAGAGACAGGGGTATGAGCAATGTGTGCAATATAAATATATAATGTATTAGTATAGAATCTTCCAAAAATCTGTAAACAGGCTACTACAATATATAATGACACAACATAAAAGTCATTTTCTGGTATGTCTCTAATGGCTGCAGTGTATATCTTTGCAGCGTGGGCACGCACTTACAGTTACAATCTGCAGCATGTGCTCAAAATGTGCAGGTAGCTACTGATACACGTCACCTCGAGTAAAGAAAAAAACTCCGATATAAATTTGTGAAATGCTGCGTCCATTCACGCACCGCACAGAAAGAGAATATTGTATAAATGGCTTTTTAAAAATCTTGTCAATTTCCTCTTCTCACACTAATGGGCACCCAGCGGTGGTTCCTATGGTAACGGCCCTAAACCATGTGGTAGCAGATGGAAGGAGAGCTGGAGGGCTAAATTTATCTTCCAGCATCCTCACCGACTACAGAGGGAGGGAGAGAGCGAGGCAGTCGAAGGTGCCTCCCTCCTAGAAGCTACGGCTTTTTGAGGAGAGAACGGTACACATCTCAAAAGAAAATCAATACTCTGGGAGTCTTGAATTCGTACTACGCTGATACTCCTCCAATCTTTCAGGAGGAAGCAGAAAGGAAAAGGTATACTGTACATGGGGATGACAAAGAACACTGTCTCCACGATACGCTCAACATTATTCGAAACAATTCAACCACATGAACTATTTTAAACCATTCTTCTGTTTCCATAATCTAAAAATGCAATATTTTAAGTGAAACAGGTCCAGTATTTCAAATGGCATATACAACAGATTCATGTGTAAAAAATAAGGACATTGGCTTGAATATCAGCTACTTATGAAGTGTTTCCTAAAATTAGGTTTCAACTAATACAATGACATTCATAGTATCCACATCTTGAGGTAAAAAGTAGGAATTTGGACTAATTTGGAGTTATTCGCCATCATCCTAAGTCATCATCTTGCAGACTCATCTGAACTTAGCAACAAATGCTCTCATTTGTTGTTGTCTTTTCACCACAATGTCAGCTGAGCATTACCAATGCTGTCAAGTCAGAAAGCGCAGCTTCATCAGCAGCCTGATAGTGGCGCTCTCCAGGGACAGAGGAGAGCCCTCTGGGAGTCAGTGCATACACAGCCATTCCTGTGCGTGTGTGTGTGTGTGTGTGTGTGTGTGTGTGTGTGCACGCGCACCGAGTCGGGAGTGCTCCCCAGTCCACAGGAGGACATGCCAAGCATAGGAGGTTGGATGCACGACACAGGGAGCTCATTCACTCCCAGTCTGAGATGTGAGCTTTAATACATACACAGCCCACGGACCACTCACTGTATGCACTCTCCTTCATTCACACACAGACACACAAACACACACACACACATGAGCACAAACACCCTCGCTGCAGAAGCTGCACTGTCTGCATTTGTTTAAAACAGCCAAAATATTCATCTCATTTCAAATGTCTCTGTTTGCTCAGGACATGTTTCCACGAATGATTCGGGTTTTTTTCCACCACTCTCTGGCTCATTGATGTAGCAGCCTTTTGCAATAACAAAGACCTGAATGGAGAAAATCCCCGAGTCCTCACATCACGTCACTCACATCACCCCACACACATCAAAATCGCTGCAGCTGACAAAAAAGGATGTCAATGGCTTTCTTTTTTTTTTACCTGGTAGCAGGTGCTGCTGTCCTCCGATTGTGAATGACTGGAGACGGGGAGAGTAGAGAGCCAGAGAGAGGTGAAGGGAAGGAGAGAGAGAGAGAGAGAGAGAAAGGATGAATGAGAGTGACGGCGAGGAGAGAGGAGTAATCGAGTCTCCGCACTACGTGCACTGGGCTGACAAACAGGTAGCTGAGTATATTATGTGTATGAATGAGGAGGAGGGGACACGCTCCCTGTCTATCTCCACCTCTTTCATACACCCCATACCCCCCCACCCCCCCACCCCAGTGTTTCTCTTTCAGGTCAAAGTGAAGTAGCAGCTCCTTATTTGGAAGTTGACGTAAGCTTGTGTTTCTTTTGGCAGCGGTCTCTGGCTGCACAGCTGGCAAAGCGGTGAGAGGCAGAGGGGCAGGGTGAGTGGTCGGTGTTTTAATTTGACTGGGAGACGGGGGTGGAGGGGGTTGCTTCATATTTTTAAAACACAGTTTCCCCATTCAGGTCTAATTTTCCAGCATAGGTGGAGGGCTATTGCTACTGCATTCTGAGAAACCCCTGGAAAATGTGAAAAGCTATACAGTAAGGACCCGAAAGGAAAAAAAGCACAGGGATCCAGTTTTTAAGAGCTGCTCTGGAGAATGTCCACACCGGGTCCAGCTCAACCGAGTCCAGGCAGCTCTGACATCACTCTCTGCTCTTTTAGACCATGGGTCCCCCCCCCCCCCCCCCTCTGCCAACTGACATTTTTCAGCAGCCTGAAAGCTTGCAGACATGCGAAGCATTGAGGGAATACCAGCCGGTGGGATGAAGGCAGGCGGTCAGCCTCTCATCTGGCCGGGCCTGAAAAGGGGACGCTGAGAGGGGAATGGAAGAGAGCCCAGGGTGTCCATCCTGCACCAGGCAACAGAGCGTTTTTGTGACCTGGGCTCCAAATTTGAAACGTGAAGGCCATACTGACATGTTACATACTACTATGATACTTTCCATGTGATTTAAATGTCCTCTGCTCCACCGGGGAGACAAAACATTCCAGCATGTCTTACATGAAACAAAGAGAAATGTCATATTTCCATCAGGTTTTCCACAGTTTTCTCTCATTTGAGGTTTGACGGGAGCTCTTTTAATCATGACCTTGTGCACTCCTGTGTATGGAAATCTGCCCTATATTTGCATGGAAACCTCCTCAGTGGTGACGTGTGCAGTGAAGTTCTGCCAGTTTCAAATATACTACTAAATCCTGCGTTAATTGCTGCGTTAAATGAGAGCAAACCCCTAAACACTAATGACGTCTTCATACCAGTTCAAAAAACATTTTTCATGACTTGGGTGTGGTCGTTATTCTAAAATAGTTCCACCCATTGCTAACCTTGTAGTTGCTGAATTATTTGTGTTGGTATTAATATTGATGATGGAGGTTTTGCAGCCACATCTTCTGTTGGGAAATATCATAGCTATAGACTTGGACTTACAACTTGGAGACAGACATGAACGTTCTTCCCATTCTCTATGATCTGACATGAAGGCACATGCACCATCCAGCTTCACACCTGCAGCCAACACAACAACTGGCTCTGGCAAATACTCCAGCAAGCTACAGTAATATTTGTGTCTTGGCAATGAGTGTTCATACATTAATTTGAACAGTTTGCAGCTAATGCTACACTAGCTACTGTTAGCAAGAACAGCTAATTACATTTGTACGTTGTCAATCTCAGAACTCATCAGGTATCGTCTCATGATGATTTACCCTCTGGTGGCAACAGCAAATGATTTGGGGCTTCGGTGCAGCCGGCAGACATCAGGATAATGGATAACCGGGCCAAGACCTCATCATCTGTCCACCTCTTCTGTCACTCTTCCAGTCATTGTTTACAATCCAGTTAGCAACTTGACTTTCAAACTCAACAATTTCTATATATTTCTGATATATATTATATATAATTAGCACCAATGAGCCATTAGCTTCTACTGATACTGAGCTAATGAGATGACATATCTCTGTCGCCCACCTAATAACATCTCATGTTACAACTATACGATTTTAGGTTAAACTTGAGGGAAGTAGTATTTGTGTTTGTGTAATAATTTAGCTCTTTACCACGTCCTTTGTGCAGACTCCATAACAACTTCTGGCCTGTAGTAAATAGTTATTCCAGTCAACTTGGTGAAATGTCACATACACTGCAAACTCAGTTCTGGGTGGCCCGGCTCTGGATTAGTGTACAATAGTCGGTCCAAAAAATATGCTAATTCTGGATTGTGGAGTTAGTTGTTTTTTTGGCAACACCTGGAAACTCTGCTTCCCTCCCTGGGTGGTTAAATCTTCCCACAGTGGATTCCAGTGTCTGTTCAAACATTTGATAGAAGAAGAAAAATAAACATGGTTAATAGCTGTGACTAGAAACATCCATCATATTGGAGGTAGGGCTGGGTATTGAGAACTGTTTCTGAATTTGAACTGCCTCTGAATATATAACTGACAAGAAACATTTTTCACGTATTCAGTGTTGACTTTGGGACAAACTGCGTTTCTTCGCAATATGGTACGAGAGGCCTGGGGAAGATGTTTGCAACAGACATACAGCAGCTGATACAGGTACATATAATGACTGCATTAAAATGGTGTAGTGAACACTATAGATATCCCTAATTGGTCTAATAATAGTGCGTGTTAACCACATTTGCCAATATTTGACAAAACAACATTTGACAGTTGCATGGCAAGATAGAGTATGTTGGTTATTTGAGGTTTCTCACACATCCTTAAAACCCTGTCATTTATGACAAATTACTGTTTATTGAGGCCTAAATCTGCTGAAAATAAAGGTGGTTTTTGCTTTCAACACATTCTGGTTTGTTGTCATATTATTTAAGCATGACACGAAGACTAATATTGGTGTAGTAAATCAGTCTTCCTCCACTTGTCAGCCTCTCAGGAGGTGACAGAGCTGCCAGTGTTGAGCTCTTTCACAGGGGAGGTTTGCCTCTGTGCAGCTGGGGCTTGTCTGGATGGCCTTGTCACAGTGTGAACATCGTGCCACCAAACACGTTTCCTCAACAGGAATATTTCTTTTTGTTAGGAATGTAGGACGAGGAAGGGATGCAAACAAAAAGATAAGGTCTCGCAAGACTGTCCTCTTTTCACTACGCCAAACACTGAATTCATTTTGTACCTCAAGCTGTACAATACATTAACATTTAGCAGAGGATGAATAGAAATGATGGGCTATTTTTAAAGGTGCAGATGTACAGGGTACAGTAAATCCGCCTAATTTCACTTGTATTTATTTATCCCTCTTCTCTGGCTGACATAAACCTGTGGCGGAGGAGAAAGGGAAAAACATACAATAATTATTCTCTGAAATTGAAAGGGTTTTATGTGTGTTGTAGTACTGGAGCGCGTACTTTATGCATCTTTCTTTATCTACCACAGGCTCACTGGCTGTTGCAACATGACAAAAGTATGTGCATCTGTAAAAATCACTGTTTATTGATGGTGATGCTAAAAACAGGTCTAGCACTTTGCCTCTGTCAACACTGTTTTGCAGTAAAGCCTTGTGTTTTCACTTTGCATGGCCCATCTCATCATTTGGGTAATCTCTAATAGTGATCTACATTAGAACAGACTTTAGCAGGACAAGGCCGGGACAGATGACCTTCAGCCTAACAGAGTGCAGGATTCAAGTAAAAGCTGTTAATGCCTCAGGCCGGATGAAGAAACACCAGTTTTACGACTCCGACATGGCGACTCTGCTCAAGAAGGGCTTCAAGGCTATCACTCGGTGCTGAGCACTTTTAATGTGCCTGTCCTGTTTTTCGTGTCTGCGAAAATTACTGAAGTGACATCACCGGAGTATCTTGGCTTAGAGATCACAGATGTGTTACAAACTAGGGATGTGGCATTTGAAAATCCTGTTCATTCACCACACAGGACATGATCTAAGTGGGGGTTTTCAAAGTTTGACATTATGGGCTTCCCCTCACACAAAATAAACCCAACTTTTTCACATTTTGGCCTATAGGCATCATTAAAACTATGCTGAATCAACGATTAGCAGTTCCTGTTTGCAATGTGCTCATACACGTACCGACACTGGATTCTATTAATTCCAAGGAATGTGTAAAAATATATCAGGCAAGCTCTGGAGTTAAAGGAAATGTCTTTTATGACCTGTGTGTCACAACCACTGCTAACTGAGTTCAGGTTGTTTTTGCACATCTGAGCAGTTGAGCGAAACCCCACAACACCACGATGAAATCATTTCTCTGCTTTGAAGTTTGGCAGACTTGCTGTCGTCATGAACAAACCTCCATGACAGTGACTGGTCAATACGTTCCCCTGTTAAAATGTAATAAGTAATGTAGCTATTTTAATGAATTCATCAAAGTCATGTAACTTATTACGTTTGATTACTTTTTGATTCTTTTTCTACCAAATGTTTTAAACTGGCAGTAAACCTGACAAGTCCTAACTTTAAACCAGGTAGTGTAAACCTCGTGACAGTACACTGATTACACATGATTGGCAGATGAGAGGCGGTGCCCAATGAATGGAGCCTCTCTAACAGTACAGACAGCTCCTTGTAAGTCATCCTACCCTTGATGGTGTTGCACTTAAATTTGTCCCAACAGCTTTGCTGACCCACGTTGTCTGGAAATATGCCAAAAGAAGGAATTCCTGCACGGCCAAAAGATGCAAAGCAACATAGAAGCTTTTTACTGAAAATAATATATTCGAATGTGACCCCTTTTGTAATCACCAACATTTTGCTTAATAACTGTAAGTAGTAACAACAGGGAAGTAACGGTGCGACCCTGGTTGGTTTCTGGTAGCAGCATCCCAGCTTAGGACAGTGCTGGCTCCATCCTGCAGTGCCACAGAGGGAGTTTCTGGGCACTGTGCCACCTGTCAGAGGGGAGAAAACACAGGCAGTGTCCTCCTCAGCATCCCAGCGGTCCAGGGCTACACATATGGTCCTTAAACAGCACTTAGACCGTAGAATCTGTTACTACCTCCTATAGCACAGGGTGGTCTTTATGGAGACAGTCTGTATTACTTTCTGACTTCTAAAATGCATTATCACTGTCTGTTGAATATGTGGGACTGCACATTTGAGGTAACACACATCTGTGGAAGTGCATATCATAGGCTCAGGGTATGGTGAAGACAGCAAAGAAGAAGAGGGCCTTTTTCATGCGCAGTGTGTGTACCTGGCTATAAAAATAACAGTGTGTCTAGATCTAGAAGGCTGATGTGTACCTTGTTGCATGAGTGTGTGTTTGCAAAGCCAGCCAATAAATCCTAACATATAACCCTAATCACAGATCCCCGTGCCTCCCTCCAGACATCCAGCCACAGACAGACCAGAGAGCCCCCCGCCATACCACTAACAACCAGAAGGGAACAGATGCTCCTCTCAACCTCAACGTGCCCTGACGGCCACAGAAAGCAGCAGTATGACCGACACATGGAAGGCTACCATGCTACGATTTATAGTCCACAGAGAGAAATAGCCATGTGAGCTCACAAAAAAAAAATCTGGCAACCTGACTTCCCAGCAGCAGAGCATGCTGACAGAACGTTGTGCAGAGCTCAGCTGTGGTGGGTGGTGCAGGTTCAAACCCGACTACCAAATGTTCCAATAACATACTAATTCCATGTATGTACAAATGTACCTTTATGGCTCAAAGAGGCCCTTGTGTTGACTCAAGGTGCAATAATTAAGATTTTAACTGTGCCCCACAGCACTATGACCATCATACAGCTACCAGCCCACTGCCTTTTCAAGACCCTCCCAATCCTACACACCATGCTTCATGATGTGTTTTCATTCGTCAAGTACTTCATTATGTCAAAGCTCTTTGCATAGTGATGTCTGTTGTGTTGGATTTCTTGCTTTTATTTGCCATTTTGCCACTCGCAGACAGCCAGGGCTTTATTTTCGATTCTACCAAAAGGAAAACTGAAACCAAATACACAAGATTAAAGGTTTTCAGAGGTGTGCCTTTATGGTAACTGACTGGAAACGGGTAAACAGCTAGACTGGATCAGTGATGACAGCACTTCAGAGTGTCACTCCTCATGGCAAAGAAACATAAAACCACAATTAGTCTTTTTATACTTTGGGCTTTGTTCGAATGAAACAAACTAGATTAAGCATGTTAATTGCAGAGATTAAGAGACGCTGGTAGGCAGTTTTCTTGAACTTTGGGTTAGGTTTAGGGCCCTACAGAGCCAGGATAGCTATTCAGCTACAGTAGTTGAGCAGCAGCTTGTCCTCTCAAAGTGGACACGAAGAGCCAGGTGTCTGATACGTCTCAGAGTCCTGTCAGTAATATGGGTAACACCTTCTATTAAGGGACACATATTCATCAATAACTTGATACTTATTAGCATGCATATTAGCATCATTTTGGCTCTTTGTTAGGCTGTATAAAACACTTATTAATGCCTTACTCTGCATAACCATATTCTACAACTACCACACCATTAACCAAGTTTTCCCTCAATCACCCCTGAATTACTGCTTATTGACAGTGAGTAAGGAAGTTGTTGTAAATGAATTATGATATTAGTAACTCTAAATCTCACTCTCAATAATCCTAGCCCCTAGAATAAGGCATTAATAAGTTATTTATAATTACAAATAAAGAGCCAATATACTACTAATATGTGTGCTAATGAGCAACTGGTTAATGTTAAATATGTGCACCTTCACATAAAGTGTGGCCATAATATGTCATTTTTAATTGATGTTTTTAAGAACATTAATGTGATTGTATGTATCTTACTTGCAGACACATGGATTGGTATCAGAAATAAGTCCTGGTAAATGCTTCACATTATCCTTGTCAGAATTTACAGGAAGCTTATGTGCATTGACAGATGTGCAGCACGGACCACCAATGTGTTAACCAATCCCTTAACAGTTTCAGTCAATCATGCTCCCCATACTGATCTGCACGGGTGGTCCACCACCAAAGCCCTATTTTGAGCCAGGAAAAACTCTGTTTACAGGCCACTGAAAGCTGTGCCAGACACCGGCTGATGTTTCTGCAGCTCCTTGGTCAGCAGCGCCGGATGATTAAAGTTGACTTACTTCATGGCCTTATATGATAAAAACAGCAGAGGAAAGGATCTGAATAACAAGCCACACGGTGTAGTTGGACATGCAAATAGTGACACAGTTGACAATAATCATTCTGATGACTGTAATATTGTCATAAAAGCTAGAGCATTTGGCTGGAGATTCCTTTTCTGTTCTTTAAACTTCACTGAACCCAATGTTTATCCTATAGGCTGGCTAAAGCAAGGGTAATCACTCTAGAAATAAAAATATGTCAGATTGGTATTTAGAGACTGACAACAGATTCATTTACAAAAAAGTGGGGAAAGCATGTATTTAGAGCACCAGCAAACCAAATCAGGAACAAGGAAAGAGGCACAAAGACCCATAGAATGGGAGGCATTGTGCAAGCAAAGAGAAAACAAGTTGAAAATAGACAAAATGCTAAATATAGGAAATGTGACCTGCCACTTGCTATATTTGTCCCCGCATCTAAGTTAGGCTGTTTCTGAAAGTGTTTGTGGTTTCAGGGTGTGAATGTGGGTTTCGGGAAGGCCGCTGACTGAAACTGTGACACTGTTTGCATGCACTCATCACCATCATGGTGACAAAGGCACACTGCTAAAGGCTACACCTGCAGGGCTGTGGGACATTATCATAAGCATTTGTCACTTTTCTATGACATTTTTTTAGACATTAGACCCAAGTGATTATTCAATTAATTGAAGAAGTAATCGGCAGATGTGTTTTGAAGTGCAACAAAGGTTTTTTTATACAGGAAGTAGCCCAAGGGATACTGGGACACTGTGACAGATAACCTACGGCTATGAATCGTACAAATGTTTCTGTACTAGTGCTAATACCATTTCTCTGTTTGGATTCTGATACTTTTGAGATTCTTTACTTCATGAAATACAAATATGTAGGTTGTAGGTACAACTGACGTTGTTCTTCTTGTTCTTGGTCCCTCCACTGCCTCACTTGGGTTGCAGCTAGCAGCTGAGTTCTCAGATTTGTTGTGGTTGCAGACTAAGGTAGCTGCTTTTTACAAAGTTGAGAACCAAGTAGAACCAAAAGTACTTCCACACACTGCTTCTCAGAGGCTTTGATGTCATGATAATCCAATCAGTACGGCTTTGTCTGCTTGTGACCTCTTCCATTTTTATTTATGAGCTTTGTTTGCTGATCAATAGCCAATAGGGCATGCAATAGGTCAAGGACAATGGGTTCGAATGCAAGTTTTCAATTATAGCTTCTATGCTGCAGTGAGTTGTGGTCGGGGATTTTGAGGAGAAAGAGGAGGAAGGTGAAAGATGAAGAGGAGGGAGGCAAGTCAGAAGTACAGGAGGGTCCTTCAGCAGAACTGTCCGGACCAAAATTATCATCATTAAACCCTGAAGTCATTTGTCTCAAAGGCCTTGTTCAGACTGCCAGCCCAAATCTGTTTTTTGGCATGTCAGAGTGAATCCAGGTTGATTTTACAAAGTCTGGACAAAAAAACACATGAAATACGATTTTTGCAAATCAGATCAAAGCCACATTTAGAGGTGGTTTGAAATGCGATCCACAACAGATTTTTACAGATGCATTCCAGGATGCAGCGGCAGCTCAAATCAGATTTTAAAGATTCTTTTGCATCACACGCAACACGACACACCACAGTGACGTCAAATCCAGAGTGACGGAATCGAGAGCAGCTGAGCATCATCCACACTGCTCTGGAAAGCCATACTGCCAGCATACGCAGTTACCGACACCTACGCTGTTACCACAGCAACCCATGCATGTCCAGACACATAAATCTGAACTGATTACCTGCAAAAACAGTCTGTCTTCAAGATCCACTATTCACTATTAAGATGAAGAAAGAGCATTATAACTGCTAGCAATTATGACACGAACCGGCCTGACGTAACTTAAAAATGCACTCAGCAATTTCTAACTACTCGAGGGTGACTCAACAAATCTGGAAAATATGCCAAAGTAAGAATACTGAGCTACGGAAGCCCCAAAGACAAACTGTGCATAAGGGCTAATTGATAAGCTAAATTAATCTATGGAGAAGTGTGCACAAAGGGCATTTTAGCATTTTCATACAAAGCACTTTGGGATTCCTCAGCGGTGTTGAAAGCTCTGGAAAAGCTGATAACTGGACTTTGAGTTGGGCTTGTTTTGTCGAACTATTTCTATGATCAAGAATGGGCTAACACGGATGAGAAAGCTGCCGAGTTTGCATGCCAACAGAGGCATCTCCACGACAACTGAGCAAACTCAGTTGAAAACTCCAGAATAAACTGGTGCTTCAGTTCTGCAGCTTTGGCTCTTTGAAAGAAGAAACAGTAGCTGAGGTTGAGATGCCATAAAGATGTTTGAAACCAAATCACTACCAATATCAGAGCAATTAGAATGCACAGTGCATCAGTGCATGAAAAGATCCAGGGAGAAAAGCCAAATCAGGAAGCTAATGGAAACCAGTGAATAGCTGATAACAACCACATGCAAAGTCTTCACAGGAGCCTGAACGCGTGCAGCGGGCAGTAACTCTGCATGATGTGATATAACTCAGATGGATCAATACTAACTCTGTTGAGCCTGATGCATCTGGCTGGGCTGTGCGCTGGGTTAAGCAGGATAGAGAGCACAAAACAGTACACCCCAACCTGCTTTTATTTCAAGCCAAAAAAAAAAAAAAGTCGCTGACCTTTTGCGCATCCACTTCATTAAGACACAGTTCATTTCAGAGGCCAGCATGCCAATTTTTGTGGAAAACACAGCTCGGATAAAACCCATCCAAACACAATGAGCTTTTTTTTTCTTTTTTTTTTTTTTGCCTGAGCTGGGCTGTAAATGCAAACCAATCTGCTTGGATCTCAAGGTGATGTAATGCAGGCAGAGCGCAGCCATATGTTCTCTTATTTCACCAACAGTGGATCAACAGACAGGGATGAGGCAGCCTGCCAAAGAGCCTGCCTGTCCAAGAATCCATATCTTCCACACAGAGGGACAGGGAGAAGCTAGTGTTACTGTAGGCAGCTGTAATATTTTGACATTTTACACTCACGATGCAAAGCAATGATTGGGACATGGCTGCCAATGATACTGAGGTCTACCTGTAGGTGCCAGCTGAGTCAGCAGTACCTCCACGTGAAGCCAGGCTATCTACTAGGGCTGCGGTCTCTATCAGAGTAGGATCACAAAAGACCTACTGTGGGACAAATCCAGAAAAATAGACACAACTGCTGTTACATAACACAAAAGCCTGTGGTCTACCACCATATAGTCCTCTCCGCTCAGAGGAAAACACGACCTTGATCAACGATCGCAATGTCAACAGGAGGGAGCAGAGGACACACAGTGTGGCGTGGACAATCTTTCAGTGGGGAGGAATTGTATCAGGGTGCCCCCCCCCCCTCATTCGATGTCGTTTTATGTAAAGCACTCGGTGGATGTACTTCATTTGTTGTAAAGCATTGGAGCTGTAACATCTAAATCAAGTTTATTATCATTGTTATTATGTTATTATCATTATCAACATTCAAAAATGTCCTACAGTTGTTGGTTCAAGCTCGTCAAATGTGAGGATTTGCTTCCTTTCTCTGTTTTATATAACAGTAAACGATGTTCTGATTTTATAGACTGAATCATTTATCAAAAAAAAAAAAATAAATCGTCTGAATAATTGATCATGGAAATCATTTAGACCACAGACATTTTGATTTGTCATTGCAGGAAAAGCAGAGGTGTCACTACAATCATAATTACTGCTCGGCTCCATTAAGCAGTCAGCAATGACAGCAGTCATTATTCATGTCATTAGTTACACCTGCTATAACATGTCAAATATCTACAACAGTCTTCTTAGTAAACGGACGATGTTACTAACAATAAGAAGAATATGTAGGCGCAATAACAAAGCCCTCACGCATATCTGTGGTCAGACTTCAGGACACCGGCTTTGTAATGACACAATCATGACATAATAATCACATACAAACACAATGTTAACACTGTGTGAATGACATGTTTCCAGAGAGTAGGGGCAGCTTTCAACACAAATGCAGGCACATTTAGTGGCTTATGGGTGTGTGTGTGTGTGTGTGTGTGTGTGTGTGGGTGTGTGTGTGTCCACTATTTGTGAATGAGAAGTGCAGCTGACAGGCCTTCTGCCTGACAGGCTGCTCTCTCGGTGGGGGTCGCAGAAACCAGAGGCCCTTCCACCTCGCAGAGCAACCCAAGCTGGGTCCATACGCTCGCCTCCAGGGTCACTGACGGCATCCAACCCCTTCCAGCAAAGGGCGGCAGCTCAGCCAAGGGCCTAACAACTCGCAGCCAGTGCACACGCACTCTGACTCCCATGTACCTCTACACACACGCACATACACACTGCATGTAAACACGGCACTTAGCACCCGAGCATACGGTGTTCGCAAAGCTCACGTGCGAGCTTTCGTGCCAACACGTCTTCCTGTGCGCAAGCGAAGACAAGAACGCAAACGCACACAGAAACACACACAAGTGAGTGTATCCTTTCATTAACAATGAGGAGAGTCAATTTCCGCTCCTGTTGTCTCAGGCCGGCTGCTGGCAGGGAGGAAATCTGTTCACTTACGGCAGTTTTGACATTTGAGTTTGTGTCTCAGTGACAGGGGGAAGTCCTACAGATTGATGACCAGGGCCACCATAGGGTCCCCTGCTGCTGTGGATGTATGTGTGTACGTACTACACATCCTAACTCGCATGTGAGTGCCGGTTACATGACACATCTTAAATCATAAACACACGGTTTTGCGCAAGGAATCTATGATTTATTACTGCTGTAGTCACTTAGAGTTAAAAAATGGTGTTTTCCAGCTTCGGAGGCAAGAACGTGGAGTTTGATGATAGATTGCATTGGGAAGAGATTTGTTCCAATAAGAGCAATGCAAGTTCAGCATTATGTACAGTAAGCACTGTAGGGAATGGAGAGTGGTCATTTCCTACTTCGTCTTTAAATTGTAGTGGATGGCGAGAATTAATGTTGTGATGTCCCGAACGGGCTTCTTAAGACCTGGAGGATGCTCGGACACATTACGGCACTATAGAGGTTATACGTTAACCAAGACTGTGTGTTGAGCCTCAACACTTGTGGTACCAACCAACCATGCTGTACGTACACGCGTCCATTCATTCATCTGATTCATCTGTGAACAAAAACAAATCATCTGCAACAAATTAGATGGTCAACTGATCATTTCATGAAGCCAAATTGACAAAAAAATAAATAAATAAATCATGGTGTCCAAATCCAAACAAAAGTATCTTCTGTGATAATTCATTTGTTTTGAAATAAATAATGAAGTTAAACAGGTCAATTTGTGAATAACTTTTCACTACTTTCTGACATCAGAAACAAAACTTTTAATGGAATAATTTTGAAATTTGACTTCTGTGTAGTATTAAAAAGTTATGAGTTTAATCCAAAAATGTGAAGTATGGACTGTTTATGAATAATTCTATTTTTTTTAATGATTAAAAAAGAGCTTGTGAGGTGCCTACTCCATCAAGGTATGAAAATGATTGGATGCATTCCCCACAATTTCACCATCAGAGAGCTGCAGGGGAAAGGTCTTCAGACGGTATCTGACCACCTGACAGGCCCTTCATGTGCTTTGTTTTGGTATTGTACTAAAACTCACGTAACACACTGGAACAAGTAACAGAAAATCTTTCTATTTTCTGTCATCCATACGTTCCACTTAAAGGACCATTCCACATTCTCATGTGTGTAAATACATTTCCACTCCCTCACCTGAACGACTTCATGCTTCAATAAGGTTCAGATTGTACTGTATGTCTGCTTGGCATTTCCTCCCCTCGCTAAGTGCCTGCCAGAGTGATGTGGACATCAGTGAAGCTCCAGAGATACAAGTGCCCTCACATTTCACCTGCTACCAAGGACACTGTAATGACTGACGTTTGAGGGATGAGGTACCTCGCTGGTGACTCCGTAAGAACGAGCTGCATGAATATCGATGTTGTCCTCTCCGGCTCTGCTGCCCTTGGCTGAACAGAGGGACCTTTGACAGGGCCGTAAAAACAGTGTATGCCATTTCATAATGCAACAGCACGCTGTGGAACTTCAGGACACACTCTGAGAGCCTGCACAAATGTTTACCATACCACCACTGCATGTGTTAGGCACTGCTTACGTCCAGTGTCAAGAAACCACACACACCATTCTAGCTCCACTTGCAAACACAGTGAAAGTCATTCGAGCTTGGGGCCTATCAGTGCCACAGTAAGGCCATTATGGTCCCACTTCAGCACCCATGAAGCATCACTATTGATAGAAGCAACTCTAACCTGCAGGGATCCATAACAAACCAACAGGAACTACAGCATCGATAATGGCCATGATGATGGTTTTGGTAATGCTCGGTACACTGGAAGACACAACAAGAGCTTGGGAAGTTGTTCTGGATAAAAGTGCTGACAAAGCGCATTAGAGCAGGCGCCGTTTCCTCGCTCACTGATATAAAACAATAATGATCCAACCAATGTCCAGCTCACGAGATTGAGAGGCTGTTTCAAACACCTGACGTCTGGTCTTTGGTGGGGGAAAACACTCCAGTGTGTACAATATTATGCATTTTAGATGATCAGAGCCCAACAAATGGAAGCAAAAATGAGGAGTGAAAAATAAGCGGCATCAACAGAAACTTGATCCACGTGAAATCAAAGGGAGAAAACACCCGGCTGACAGGTTATCTCTGGGATATCATGAAACAGTGAGCAATTAACAACAAAGGGGCTTTCCAGGATCACACGTCCATAATGCTGAGGGGCTTTAAAGAGCCGCAGAGAAAGAACGGTTCAGATCAATACAGCAGAGGGCAGATATCCTGACTTCTGCTCCCCAGTGTGGCTCCAGCTCAAAAACATTGGAATCTAAAATGCCCATAATGCAACACAATAGCATCATTTGTCAGACCCTCCCTGGCTGCTAAATGTCGACATCTCTCAAACTCCTGCTCCCAGTTCGTAACACAAGCTTGCCATTAAAAAAAACGCAGTCTCCAAGGCCAAGCTGATGACATCATCAGGGTTATTTTGCAGACTCTGAACAGCTCCCCTCAGAGCCACATGACACATGAATTGAACTGCTCCTTTAAATATGTGTATACTCATGGTGCAACAGATGGATTTATGACACAGGAAAAAAAAAAAAACTGTGTTTCAGTAATGCTGTGTTGTGCTTTGAAAAGATCCACGAGGTCAACGTTTCCCTGACCAGCCGACGGATGACACGAGCCGCCTCCCGTACATCATCTGGGTGAGTGATTGATGCAGGTATACACAGCATCGAACCTGACTGCCGGAACGCACGGCGGTGGATTGTTATGTCCCCTGTGCATCCTTCCTGAGGTGAAGGACGACTCCGAGGCAAGAAAAATGATAATAAACAACCGCAGTCACAGCCACTGGCTTTTCCACGGAGCCTTTGAGGAAAGAAAATCCCTCTTGAGGATGCAGTCTGACAAAAGAATGCCAAAAATCTGACCCCGTCGGTACGGAGTGAGACGGCAGGACAGCATAACACAGGGAGAGGCAGCCGCAGGTTGGAGTTAAAGGGTGAAAGCACCACATGCACTGCAAACTGTGACTTTACTGTAAATATACAAAGATGGCCTGAGTCATTCTGTGCATCTTTGCATTGATGCTCCAATGACCAAAAGGCTTCTGCTCTGTTTCTTTCCTTATTTTTTAGCAAATTTTTTTTACTATTTGAATGTAATGTAATGACAACAAATCACTGAATCTCATTATAACATGAAAACGTCTGGTTATAACATGAAAAGGGTCTCTTTAAAAACAAGAGAACTTCTTTGTCGTGGTGGCAGCAACACTCTGCCACATTACTGTTTGCTATGTTAAAACTTCATAGAAACAGGAGTTATAAATACACGAGCATGACTACTGGCACTGTGCTCACAGACATCAGCTGGGCATGGAGTATGTCACATTAAACAGTTTATCAACAAAAACATTACAGAATGTTGATAACTGATTAATAATTCCTATTATTTATCCAGGAACATGTGCGGAACACTCTCTGGTTAATGTACAGATTCATCACTGTAAAATTAATATGTTTGGGTTTTTGGGTGTAGATCCTAAAAAGCAAGCAACCAAAAGATGTCACGTTTCATAGACTCCATAAAAAAGCATATCAATGGATTAGCAGATTATGAAAACAATGATAATTCGCAGCTCTGTTCAGGATCATAACAGTCAGTTTATCATAATGACCACAGTACATCCCAGCATGCACAGAGCAGGC
The DNA here is from genome assembly GCF_051107435.1 of Chaetodon auriga. Classification (NCBI taxonomy): domain Eukaryota; kingdom Metazoa; phylum Chordata; class Actinopteri; order Chaetodontiformes; family Chaetodontidae; genus Chaetodon; species Chaetodon auriga. The sequence goes on along the minus strand of NC_135090.1, from coordinate 4,829,959 downwards.
TCTGCTTTGTGTCCACGAACGGTGTGAGCCTTTGGAGAACTAGTTTATTCTAAATCTCACGATAAACCAATCACATTGTCATGGAGGAAATGAAAAAAGGCTCTGATGTATCAAGTGTTTTTTTTTTTTTTTTTAGCTGTCCTCAGATGCCCTCTAATCCAGCGGGCATCATTGCAATGAGCAGCGTTTCTGGGCTGCAGAGCTCGTCTGTACAGTAGGTCATTCCCTCTGCTTTGGACCTATATTCTCATGTATATTTGGTTTTATGTAAACCCGAACAGAAGCAGCAAAACCACGGGGGTTGCCGAAATCCACTGTGACATGGGACGTTGAAGCTTATCCACTTGGCCACGACGCTGGCATCCAAATCAACTCACCAATTTAAGCTCAGTTGTGATTATGTAATATTATCGGCGATTTGATCCCGAGGCCACAAAAAATCCGCCACTGTTTCTCACGCATGATGTCATGTTGGATTCCTTGCAAGCAGGTTATGCAGAAGCGTCCGAGCAGCAGGGAGGCATTACGCAGGCAGCGCTGGAGCCCATGAGTTTCGTTTTGTTGCATGTGGGGAAACGCCAACGCAAAACCCCGTTAAAAGAACCCCACATTTTAGTTTAAATGTGCTTCTCAACAACGTGAATACATCCAATAACACGAATATTATTCTGTCATAGATATTGAAGGTCTGTTTGTGCATTCGGCATTTATAAATGCAGTAAATGTGGACCTTTAGCGCCGATTCTCACAATGATTCTCCACTAACAGCAGTGGACAGAAGTGTATGAGGCTGGACTGTATAAAACAAATGGGACAGAAAAGCATTACGAGTTGGTGGTTGATTTCTCCCCCCAAAGAATACCGTTAATTTATAAAACGTCATAACGTGCATGCGCGCTTGCAGACGAATTAGTAAAATATACTGAATATTTTTTGAATGGAGGTTGGTTTGCTACAAACGGGGCGCATAGCGGTGATAAAGCCCAACGCAACATAACGCGCAGCTGAGGGGAAGAGCCAATAACCAAAAGCCATGACAGAAAGATGTGCACCTGTGTCACTCTCACTTGGGCATTTTAACATGGGGCGGCTGGGTAACAGGCGGCAGCTGCAATTATTTCAAACCCGCACATCTGTCTTTTGAAGCGACAGCTGGAGCGACACGAAGCAACATCGATTAACAAAACACTTGGGCAACGTAGAGGTGGCATACTGTAGTTTTCCGACGTAGCGCCACACACCGAACCATGCAGTTCTGCTACTACAATCAGCGTCAAGCTAACAGGAATAACAAAGCCGTCAAATAATATGCTTTCAAAATAAAACCACATCACAAAACAAAACTATTCTACTCATGCTGCTGTTTCAGCAAAAAGCCCACTCTGTTCACTATTACGAGTATTTTAACAACACCTCAGCTGGTATAAAGACCATCTATATACTGTACCTATATTACTAAACGAGACAAATTCATGACGTTTATTTTGAACATGAAATCACGATACTTCCTGTCTCTTTATGTCCAGTTCTGGCTGACTTGCCGCAGCTCACCACCTCCTCCTCCCTCTCACAGACAATGAATGAAGCCAGTTTTGGGAATGGACTAGCCCAGGACCAGTCCGGGTAGCTAAACACCCTTCTAAAATGTTTACCAAAAACATTATAGAAACCAGACAATCCTCCCTCTTAGCTGTGGTTACGCCGTTCAGCTTAACGTTAGCTACCTTAATTACCATTCCGAACAAATAGCGAGAAAGAAAACAACATGCTGAATAATAATAGCCGACAAAACAGTAATAAAACAAAGCAAGAAAATACCTGCTAATATTTCCAACAGCGCGTCACTGACACCGAGTATGAGCTTACATTACCTGCAGGATGCTCAACTTCACTTCTCTGCGGTGCGGCCACGGCTTCACGAGCTGCGTCAAGTCAGCCGAGGTGTGTCCAGACGAGACAGGAAATTTACAGAAATGGCGTTCAAAATAAAAGCGGAAAAGCACGCGCCTTGGGGCGTTGACAAAATGCGCAACGCTAAGCAGAGCTCAAATACTGAAGCAATATTTCCCATTCCTGTCTTTGACTCCACGTGTATACGTATATGTATCTGTAATTTATGTTATAAATATCACCACATCCATCTGTTTTCATCCAGAGCTTCATTCAGAGCTTCGTGTTTTGATAGCCAATGGTTACATTTTAGACCGGAAACGCCCTGTTTCATTTCAGTTGGTTTGATACTGGCATCTTCAGCAACATCTCATACAATACCTAAGATAACAGTGATTATGCTAATGTATCGGAGCACCTCCAACTGCTGATATCTGGCTTCCTAACCTGTCAACACAGGTCTAGCTGTGGCTTTTCGCTTCATGTCGGACTGGAACAAAGAAGTAGTGTAGTTGTTACCGGCTGATCAGGTGAGTGGTTCAGTCCAGATGCTCTGGTGGTAGCGGGACGGAATGAATCCTCCTGAAAGTTGCTGCTGCAATTTACCACCGCGCTGGCATCATCACTGTCATTGTTTGGTAAACAGAAAACGGTATTTCCGGGCAATGTTTTTTCAGCAAAGTCCAGTGAGCGTAGTTACGTAGCCTTCAGTTGTTCAAAAAAAAAAAAGAGCCGTTTGTGGCCAATAAGAACAACTTTTAATAACACAAAGCTATGAGAGGCGACGCTCATACACAGAGAGAAATAAACGATGAAATAGCCCCACAGCTCGCGCTATTCATCCCCCAAATCACTAATTTATTAACGCTGTATATAACACGTGATATAAAGTCACAAATGAGAATAAATAAAGCAGGATTGTTAAGTCAACTGGCACATTTTTGCCCAATGATTCTGAGAATCAGCTGATATCGAACTCACGCCGGAACAGCTGGAGCGCCAGCTGTGCAAAACCCACGCGCACTGCCGCGAGACCCCGCCCCCTTCCAGAGGCATTAGAAATAATAATTATAATTTTTACAAAAACCCTAAAATCTTTGCGCTGCTTTGAGACTCTAACGTGAATAAATGTATTTCGTTTAGTCACTTCATTGACATTAATATTATTTATATTAGTTTTTTTTTTTTTCTTCTTCCACACAGAGGTTTGGCTTCTGTCAGTGTGTGAAAGTCTCTCAAACCGCAGAGCATCACGAGACTGAAACGGAATAAAACATATTATGGACAAGATGTAGCACAAGTAAAAGAGGAATCACAGAAACAGTTCTTAATCATCCAAACATGATCTCATTTCAATGTGGCCTCATTAGAATCACCAAGAGCTGCACTCATCAATTATTCAACAAATATTTGAGTCTAGAATTTATTTTATTGATTTGAATATTAACATGTTAAATGTAAAACATTCCCTTTTGATGTCTCATCACACTCGCATCATGTTCCAGGAGTGTGTGATGTACCCTGACATTATTTTTGTCCTCACACTCTCCAACCTGTGATAACAAGCCGTTTAATGAAGACTACTGGGGCTGCCCCACACAAACCTTCAGGGCTCCATTTAGCTTGTTGTTCTACCTGCTTGCCAGGTGCTTCAAGCCCTCCACGGACGAGGGGTGTGATCGCTGTTGATGATGGTGAAGGTCCCAAAGGGCAGAGCCCAGAAAACCAAACCATAACACACAGAGGAGTGTGGTGAGCCCCCAATGAGAGGGTGATCCTATAACTGCCTTATGCAACTGATCAGAGCCTCTTTCAGCATTATATAACAGCATTAGGTCAGCCTGCTGCTCACAGCTGGGCTGGGGACTACCACCGTCACTGTCACCCACAACAATGTGGGTCAGATCACAACTTTAGCCATGCAGCTACCCTTTATGCACAGCCTGAGTGTGAGAGGAGAGCGCCGAGGTGGAGCAGGGGTGTCATCGTCCCTGCATCTAATGTCATTAGCCACCAAATGTTAAGTGCGACGTGCATGAGTAGGCTGAATTTCCGCAGAGAAATTGGACCAACGGCAGATTACTGACATAACTTGTCGCTGTGCTAAATTAGCCTGCCTGATGTCATGAATGTCAACAGACCTATCAGCTTAGAGGAAACACTGATGCTTTCTGTTATTATTCATATCAGTGTTTCCCAAGTGTGCCGTGAGAAATCATCGGGTGTGCCGTGGAAGATTATCCAATTTCACCTGATTGGTGCTCGAAGGCTCTAAGGCTTAGAGCACCAATCAGGTGAAATCTTCCTGTGTGTCTTTCAATTCCTGCAAGAATATCAGCTTTGTGTTCAAGTGAACAGGCCCAGGTTTCACACTGAGTGAGTAAATTGAGACTAGATTTTCATTCTATTTCAATAAATGTACTTTTTGTGACATTTTTGCATGGTGGTGTGCCCTGTGACTTATCTAATGTAAAATATGTGCCGTGGCTCAAAAAGCTTGGGAAACACTAATTCAGAAATTAGGGAATTTTATTCAATGTCCAACCCAACCATTTCTCACCAGTCAATTTACAGTATTTATGGAGTAAACTTTTTTTTTAATATCATTATGCATTTATGACTAAATAAGCAGCAATCAAGTTAACTTTTTTTTTTGAGTCCAACTGAAATGAAATAGCATGTTTTTGTCTGCCTCAGCACATAGTACATATCTGCTCTGTAAATCACTTTTTCTGCTTTGGAAAATCTGAAAAAAAAATCTGAATGCTAAGGGGAGAAATCCACGTGTTCCATGATCTCTCCTCAATAGAGACTATTTTTCAATACAGCCAATCAAATCTTGCACAAAGCAGGAACACAGGCGTTCTAACGTAGGCTGGCGGTCACGATGACTAACAGCCAGACAGCAGCCTGCGACACGAGAACCAGACTCTGAACAACAGCCCACGTTAGCTTTCACGCTAAAGTGTCCTTAGCTGCTCACACGAAACGGCACCTAAACTGGACTACTTGGCCCGGTGAGCTGCTGCTGTGCTCTTTACTCTCAAACACTACGAACAACATGCTGTCTGTCCATGACATAACCAGTACAGAAGAGGATGACATCACCTTTTTCCGACTTGGCCAGCTTCCTACTTCAAACCAGTGAGATAAAGCACCAAAATCTCTCATGTGAAACGAGCAAAACTGTTCTAATCTTTGCAGAAAATAGTGTTTTCATTTCATGACTCATAGTAACACTGATTGTACTGACTGGTTGAGAAAGTTTTCAAGGCCTTTAAGACTTAAATGTTTAAGTTTGGTAATTTTCCATAAAGTGGACCTCTACTGTAGCCAGACTCCAGCCCTCTGAATCCCTGCCCACATCTCTTAATATCGTCACCAGCTCAAATAGGTGTGGCGCTGTGCTCGCTGATGGCCGCTCCTGCAGTTGGAAAAACAACCGAACCAGCCAGAGTTTTGGAGGTGAGATTAGCGTGGAACTCATGACGTATCTGCTGTCTGAAACATGTCGCTGAAACAAACCATCTGACGTCACAACCCGTTTGGAGGCAGTAGGGCACACTCTCCAGAGATGATCCATCTCGGGCGTGATTCAAACTGGTAATGGAAAGGCATATTAACACAGCATGCTTTGATCTGGCGTAGCCGAAAGTACATGGAAAAACCCTATACAACTCCATAGGCATGAGGCTACGTTAGCCACTACTAGCATAACATGCCCAAATCTCAAGTCAGTGGGGTATTCTTTTAAGAACTGGGACATCATCTTTCTGCTCCAGAGCCAGAGAAACGGCCACACAGATGGTGAAGAGCAGGAGGGAAACTATCGAAGCCGTGAAGGTTGTTGTACATAAATGCATGAAAAAAAGAAACTGCTTTCGGGGTGTAATCTATTCAAATTTCTATTTCTTCTTTCTTTTGTGCGAATCTCCCTTCTTTAATCCATCAATATAACTTAAGTGGTGCCTCAGAACTACTGAGAATGCATTTCATTCATCAGACCATGACATAACTGCAAAACCACATCAGTTTATCTATGCTTCTGAGGGCACTATGGTCTGACGGTTCAGAACAGTTTGGAATACACAGAAACTGGTTGAATTTGTAATATGAAGATGAGAGTGAAAACAGCAGGGGAAATCAAAGAGGGTTTTAAAAAATATTACTTTATGACAATATTAGAGGACATGCATGCAGTAATGTCCCAAATACGGTGTGTGAGATTTGTCACCAGATGTCCACACATCACTTCAGAGATAGTCTGTTCTCCCCAACACAAGCCTTGAATGAATACTGTGAAGAATAATTAAGTGTTGTGTTCAGCCCGCTTGCCCATGCTGATCTTGTGATAGAAGGAAAACACATTCTCTCTACATTACTTGCCAAGTGTGTGTGTGTGTGTGTGTGTGTGTGTGTGTGTGTTGCACTGGGGAATCCTGCACTGAAGGAACACAATAAATCACATTTTAGCAGGATCATGTGATTAATGGAGGGAGGGCAGTGAAGCATTTGGAAATCCCTGCTGACCCGACTTGATGACATTGTTTTTGCCGTTTCTGAAGAAAACACAGGCCTGTTCCCAAAGTCGTGTGTATGAAAGTGTATTAAAAGAACAGGATATTATACAGCTTTAGAAATCTTACATCACATATGTACGAAACGATGAAAGTCAGCAGCTCCGACAAAGAAACAGTCACATTCCATGGACAACAGCCCCACCTACAGGACGGAAAGGTTGCCTACACTCTGATTGAAGAAATGGTAACTTTATTGATTATAATGAAAAGTGAAAATACAGTATACTGAGAAAGCAACTTTACACTGAACTCCGATTGTCAAAAATATATCAAAATGGTCCCTCTGAATAGCTTGCGTGCAATATATAATAAGGCACTCTTTATAAAACTGTGCAGTAGACCAAAGCCGTGCAATAAAAATGTACATTAAAAAAACAAATCTCAACACCTTTCCATGGGATCAGACCAGAAAGAGAATGACAAAAGTATGAAAAACTAACATAAATGTAGTGAAAAAAAGGCAAAACAAAAACACCTGTTTGCCTACAGGCATCGTCTGAGTTTCATTTGGTCTCGTCCTATAAAAGGCACGTAGTGCTTTCCATTACATTACTTGTAACAGTGACAACTAGACTAACAACTAAAAAAATAACCTGAGGTGGAAAAACTGGCTTGTGTCATTAAAGCTCAAATAAGCGTGTGAATCTGCAAAACTGTGAATTTCAACTTGAAGCCACAAAATGTCAAAATTTAGGCAACACGTGATGGCTTCAGGTGAAAAACGAAGCATATCGCTATTTCATTCTCCAACTTTAAATGTGGATTCGCAAGCAAACTAAACAATTAAGCAGATCAGTTTGAGGCTAAAGCTATCTCTCTCTCCAAGGTGCAAACAGCAAGAGGCTAGCGTGTTGTCAGACTTCACCGTTTTTAGCTGAAGTCTCTGTCGGGGAGCACTAGCGGGGCCACCAGGGTCCAGAGGTAGATGGCCAGGCCAATCCAGCTGGAGCTGATCTTCACCCACACGGCCGGCATGGAGGTCTGCATGGCCTCGTAGTCGGTGTTGGGCCTGACGGGTGAAGAACAAAGCCAGAGAGAGGTCAGCGTTGCAAGAAGGTGCGTCTGAAGGAGTGAGCCAAGCATGACAAACAGATACTTACTTGTACCAGTTGGTGAGGGTCATCATGATGTAGAGGGAGGCCAGGCAGAGGCTGAAGTGGAAGAAGGAGTAGCTGTAGGTGACTCCCTCCTCTTCATTATCCACGGCCCTTCGGACTCCGTCCTCCCCCATCGCGGACTCTTCGGCGGCGGTCAGATCTTGATTCTCCTCAGTCTGCATCAGCTTGTTCACCTGGGCGTTGTTGGAGGAGCGGATACTGTGGTGGGCGAGAGCACAGGAAGTCATCTTGACAGGCGATAACAAACGGCAGCACACAGCCGCATCAGAAATGCACTTCTACTGGTGGCACTGTGGTTTCTGACAGCGGGGAAAAGCTATTTGTAGTCGATGAGGAAACTTTAACTTAAAAGTGTCTTAAGCCATTTCTAAGAATATCTAGAATCTTCTTGTAAAGACAAACCATGACATACCTGGCGTAAAGAGTACAGAACAAGAAAATGATCAATCCAACGATGCCCTGTGCGTCCCACCACTGGACGTTTGAAGAGGCTGGAGCAGGAGGAGCGGGTCCTGGTGATGCAGTTGGACTGCTGGGTTGGACCAAACTCAACAGACTGGGGTTACACTGCCGGTCTGACGTTGGAAACAGAGAAAACATATGGCAACTAGTAACGACTACAGCTACAGGGGCTTGGGGGTGGGGTGACACATGTCTTTCTACTCTCTGAAGAAAAAGCAGTTGCGCTGTGACTCACTGGGATTGTTGGTCATAGCGGACCAGGTGACATACATGGTGTAGAGGGAGATGAGGGAGGCCTGCAGCAGGCCTGAGCTGGGCTGAGCCTCCTGTGGAGAAATGACAAGGGATGAGTCACAAAATAAATCACTGTGCCAGTAAAACAAGCTCAGACAAATATTAATTTGATATTATCTTGTCTTCCAGACTGAGCATCAAATAGCAGGTATACTCATTTCTTATAAAATGCACATGCATCATTGTTTGGACACTGTAAAATGTAAACAGAAAAATGATTTGCAAAACATTGAAACTCCATATTTAATTGATAATAGCACAAAGAAAACATATCAAATGAAGAAACTGAGAAATTTCATTGTTTTTTTTGAAAATGATATCCTCATTTGATGACAGCAACATGTTTGAAAAAAGAGATACAGCACAGGGACAGTGGCAACAGAAGACTGGAAAGGTTGTGAAAAGCTCAAAGAAAAGAGCTGCTGGAACATTTCACAGATAATAAGGTTAACTGGCAACAGGTTAGTCACATGGTTGGGTATAAAAAGAGGCTGAGTCTGTCTGAAAGATGGGGAGGGGTTCACCACAGCACATTTAAGATGGACTGAGACGAAGTGGAATACTGTCCTGTGGTCAATGAGGAACCACATTCTGCACGAATACCAACAGCAAGGCCAACAGTAAAAGAGTCCGGCTGCTAAACCGGTCTGCCTGCAGTACTGACCTGTCACCCATTAATAATGTTTGGTGCATCATGAAACGTACATTACGACAGAGGAGACCCTGAACTGTTGAGCAGCTGAAATCGTACATCAAGCAAGAACATTCCACTGACAGCAGTCGGTCTCCTCAGTCTCCAAACGCTTACAGTGTTGTTAAAAGAAGAGCTGATGCACCGGAGCGCTAAACGTGACCCTGAGCCAACTTTTTAGAAACGTGTTGCTGACATTGAATTCTAAATCAGGATAGAATTTTCAAAAACAATGAAATCTTTCAGTAACACAATTTGATATGCTGTCTTTGTGTTATTCTCAATTAAATTTAGGGGTTCAGTGTTTGCTAATCATCGCATTCTGCTTCTATTCAGATTTTAGTGTCCTAACTTTTTTGAAACAGGGCTGTACGACTGCAGTATGATACATGAAGGATTAGGGCAGAAAATATCTCCAGTCCACAGCCTCAGTCCAGAAATACCCATATGAACACACCTGAAGTCTTTACATTACCTGAACTTTGGGCAGAATGGACACAATGGACACGATGATACAGAATATCAGATTGAGGCTGATGAAGACTTTGTGCTCTGTGCAGTCGTCAGGTTGGGTGTAAAACACGTAGAAGAGCACAACAGCAGTGAAAGCCAAGGCAAAGTTGACGATGGTGAAAAACAGCAGAGCTACGAGAAAAACACGAGCAGAGAGTGAAGTCATGAGACCGGAGTTCATCCAAATCCACACGTATCCACCCGCCACACATCTCAACAAGTTATTTTCTCCGATTTAGAGACCTGCAGTAGTAAGTGGTAAGTGAAGGGTCAGTCTTTCATTTTTAATGAATTTACAACCCGTTTGCTTCATCATTGTGGAGTACTGAAAGACATTAGCTACATGCATTTTAAGACAAGTCTGAAACATAACCAAATGCGGGACATTTGAAAGGGTCTGAAAACTTTCCATATGCACTGTCACTGCAATCTGTGCATCATATCAAACCTGACTCAAATGTAGTTCAGCTCAAGCATCGGTTAGTGCTCGGCTCAGGTCAGGAAGGATCTGTGGCAGGTGATTACAACAGCCAAAAACATCTTTTATAACCTTCTACTGAGCATCACTGGTCTCAGTGAGGTACCTGCATACAGCCCAAAGGACACTAAAAGACTGCTTTAGTCTTTTAGTGTCCGCACTCCTAGAATACAAGCAGTGAACACTTTGAAGGAATTTAACAGAAACGTTTCGCTCTATTAACACGGACGATTCCAGTGAGGAACATGCTGTCTTCACTCTGGCAGAGAGCTTCATCACATGGAACAACATCACCTGAAGCTCAATATCAGCAGAACCAATGAGCTTGTGATGGACTACAATCATTTAAATATGGATGATGCTGCAAAGATGCATGCAGCACAGAAGATCTCTACAATCAGCACAGGTGGACACAAAGATTAGTGTCACCAATTCAGTATTTGAACAAATGTGAAATATGGTCACAGTCTGCCTTCTGTTCCTCAGTTATGGTTTTATGGATAGTAGTGTTGTTGGAAGCACTATAAAGTCACAGTGAAGCTGACCTTTGACCTTTGGATATAAAATATCATCTCTTCACACCCCCCCCCCCATTTTGAGGTATTCGTGTGAAATTTTGTCATAATTAAAACACAGTGTTTCCAGACTCGGCTGTCTCCAGCACAGGGGCATAACAATGTAAATATTACGGGAGGCTGAATCCTAATAGAGGTATAACAAAAACCTACACAATCTCATTAGGCAAATCCTAAATTTTAAAAAGGTTTATTGGGCTAAATGGAGGTTTCCCCTCTACCTGTAAACCAGCACTTGGGGTTTCCTTCCTCGGCCTTCTCCACCCAGGACTGGTTCCAGGAATGGGCGAAGTCCACCAGCAGGATGAGCTGGATGATGATGAAGATGAAAGAGCCCGCTGCGCCAAAGTAATACCACACTGAGAGCAAACAGAAAGACATTCAGAGCATTTGTTAGAGGGTTATCAGGCTTTCTTTTACAGCACTAAACCATAAAGCAGGACAATATCCGGACAGTGTGTGCAATTGTAGGTCAACCCTCATCAGTTCTGGTTGTTGTTATAAACTGATGTTTAGCTTCTTTATGAACAAAACACAACAAATCAGAATGCACAACTGAAAGATGTTCAACATTTCAAGCAAACACATTGAGTAAAAGTGATGCCAGCACAGATATGACACCTACATTTAGGAACAGACACTTAAATTAAGCTTCTTCCAGGATCTTACTTTGAGGAATACAAGCATTTTCTCTCCAAAAACATCCCTATTTTTAAACAAGAGGCCACCTCTCAAACATAAATTTAATCTATCTAAGCACAAATAGCTTTATAAAAAAAAAACTCCACATGAATAAAACCATCAAAACTTGAATGTTATGATATAAAACAAAGACTTTCTGATGGTAGAAAAAGCTTAAAAAAAAAAAATAAAGAGCAGAAATCTGAGTAAGCATCCGCTGCCAGATGTCCTTTCTCATGTACCTGTATTGAAGGTCCCATCTGGAATGAAGAAAGCTCCCACAGTGATGCCAACCAGCACCAGGAACTTGAAGAACCAGAAACTGAGAAGAAAAGAGTAAAGTACTTCTGAGTATGTAGAGAACACGAGTGTTTTTGTCTTCATATAAAGGCAATTTTAGAGGTGCAGTCTACATGTTTGGCCACCAGAGTGCACCACGTTTTCACCATCCAGGACTGTGGTGCTGAAGCTTGCACAGTACGAACCCATTTTGGATGGCGGCACGGGGGTCCTTGCTGCTGCGCACTCGGATCATGATGACGGAGAAGAGGAAGAAGAAGCAGGTCATGGCGAAGCACATGCGGTACACTGACTTGTAGCCGACAATGACGTCACAGTTCACCTTGTTCTCATGGCCAAATATGGTTGTGCCACCGACACAGAAACCTGGTATCTGACAGTGTGAAAGCACACAAAGGATAGAAGGGGTGGAGGACAGGCAAGGATCAAACTGAGCCTCAGATGATGATGATGATGATGATGATGATGATGATGATGAGCTCTGGTTGAAAAATAACAAACAAGCATCCTGCCCAGCTGCTCTACAGTATCACTGTTGCTGGGTTACAGCTCTGTGAAACCAATTTGGACTATTTTCCTGTCTTGTCTTGAATTGGATACGACATGTGGGTCCTGAAAACATAATGATACTTGAGCCTTATCTAACGATTAGAAAACTCTCATGCAAAAGCTCCATGTGGGCCATTAAATTTGATGTGAAGTCGTCTTATCTCATGTACCTTTTTAAGATGATCCTCCATGCCGGGGAGAATCATGATGACAGACACCAGAGTCCCGAGCAGCAGCAGGAAGGAGAAGGCCAGCCGGCTCATGGTGGAGTTGTAGGCTGATGGGCAGCATGATGACAGGAGGCAGGAGGCCGAGCCGCACAAACAAGACGCCTTGAGAAGAGACGAGGGAGAGCGTTAGCAGGGCCTTCATACAGATTCATAGATTATGAAACTCAGGGACAGGGCTCTGGGGTGTGGGATAATTAGGGTAATGCATGCACGGCTTGCAACGAAAGGGACTGTGAAGAAAAAAAAAAAAACAAATAACACAGTCTCTGCTGTCAGGGCGGCCATCTTTCTCCTCCTTCTGCACACTTTCAGAGAAGCAGGGAGAAGTGATTTACAGTGGCAATAATCTGTCTTGTGATTAGAGCTGCCATCATGACAAATCTCTTCCTCTCTCTGTTCTTATCAGCACCGTGAACAGCGTCGCAGAGGATTCCCAATGATTCAGACTGCTGAGAGGTGTGTGAAGCACGAGAGGCGGAGACTGAAGTGGAGATCGGGTTCCTATCAGAAAGCATCACGGTTAACAGCTGGCATCTAATGTTTGCTGCCTGACACCAGAATTCTGACAATTCGCACGATAACTTTAGCTACTGCTGCTTTTGTTTGGACAATATGTAACATTTGAGAGGCTGAGCTTTATTGATTAAATTAATAAAATGGGGTTTTAGTCGAAAAAAAAAACTGTTACAGTTCTCAAAGCAAAGCATATAAAATAAATCACCCTCGATGCTGTACTGAAACTAAGGTTGTAACAGTACTTGTATCGAACAATGCTGCCGATGCTCGGCCCTGAATCAGTCCATGCTTAGTGGATAAACGGAAAAGGTCAAAGTCTAAGAATTTGATACAAATTAGACATGCCTGCAGATTTACAGATGTGCCATACTTGCTCCCATATTTTATTAGTGACCTCGCTGTCCTGAAGAGTATACAGATGCTTGGATACTGTATCCTTACCCTGTTTGTTTGAAGTGGTGACCACAGTTAAGATTTTTCCTTTATTTTCATTTTAGTCCCTCATTTGTGTGTTAAACATCCGTATCTACCTATCTATCACACACCGATGAAGGGGAGGATGACTATGATGGCCACAGTAAGTAAAGAATAACAAACACTAACTTCCTCCTCCGAACACGGAGTCACGAGGAAAACCGAGCGAACCCGGAAATGCGCCTGAAGAAAACACCTTGCAGCTCTGACCGAAGCTATATTTTCTTCATATTACTTGAGAACTACAGTATTTTCAAAACTTAAAACAGACGAACAACCCTGGTAGACAACAGTGAACAATGTCAAAGAACAGTTCAGGACGTCCAGCTCCTGTTAAGACATCTGTCTCTACCACTTTACATATCAGCGCATTTATCACCTCACAGATCGCCATTTTGCTGAAACATTTTACAAATCGGTCTCAAAGTTGTTTCACTTAGGTATTGCGTTGAACCTAACAAAGTGGAGCACGTTTATCGACTTTTAATGTTAGGACCGCTTATTTTCACTGGGTTCCACCATGAGAGGACTGTTAAACTGAAAAACGTGGGAACAAATTAACGCAACTACGATGTTAATTAGGTCACCTGGTTAACAGGATGTGTTCCGTATTTAACTAGTATCCAAGTATTCAGAGCAGACATGTCACATGAGACAGATGTTTCATATGTCTGCTACAGGCAGCAATACATATTTGGCTTTAACAGCAAGTTTCACATGACGATGAGTCGACATCGCACTGCTAATGTTTTGGTTGAACAACGTAAACTTAGCGTCTGCTGAGTTAGTCAAGAAATTCAGACATACTCGGTGAAACATACATGTAGCAGTTCTATAACCGGTAAATGTGTACTTACACAGCTGGCAAGAGAACCCAGAGCCAAACAAGCACCCATATTGTCTTAATCCAGAACTCCGACGAAGAGTCTTAAAACTTCAGGAGGAAACTGAGTCAAAATGGCGACGTCAAGTACTTTAAAAAGCACAGACGGAAATCCGTCTGCTTCTTTCAAAATAAAAGGTGTGTACATCGTTTTCACAGTATGCACACTAACGAGATATGATATTATTTCATTTTGTTTATCTGTACATTTTGGGTTAAATAGCCATATGGAAAACAACGAATCAACTAAGTATTATGAAAGGTGTCGTTGCTGTAGATATTGTTTATGTTAATGTCCTCGGTTTTATTTTAACAGCTAATTCACTATACTTCCGGCATTGTTTGAGTGATCTGGGAGTAAACGCATCTGTGATTTAACTTCACAGTTCACAAACTGTGGCCCATATACTGCATCGTTAAGTTATATATATTACCATATTTTGCTGTGTTGTCAGTTTGTCAAGTCATTTTAAGCACCAAAGTCTGTTTCCAGGTGTTCGGGGGAACCACTGCATGTGTGAAAGAAGTTGTATAAAACCTTTAACGTGTGCAGAGGCAGCTGTGCTGTGGAGTTACAGAGTGATCTAAGCAAACCTCTGGAGCAGCTCCTCATCTCTGATTTAGGCTGTAGCTGCTGAGCAGAACACACATGAATCTCCAAAGGAACTGAGTTTGTTTTGTGCCTTGTCTTTGTCCTTGCCTGCCTGCTGATGCCTCTTTAGACT